>NC_038256.2:24154627-24493978 GCF_000004515.6 Glycine max | reverse complement strand
AGATAGATGACAGGTGGATGGAGTTTGCGGATCACTTACTACTGCGGGTCAGCCTTGTTTAGTGCCTGGGCAGGTATCTGCGGATTACATTGAGTGGTTTTTCCGCATATCTCACCCTTTCATGACACCGACCCAGGCAGCTGACCAGCAGAGGGATGCACCAGCTGCAGACCCTGAGGACTACATACAGCCGCCCAGCCCCCAGGTTCCAGTGGCATTTGACCCCCCTCCATATGTGGTAAGATTATTTGCGCGTTTAATGTTTTATGAGTTGTTGTTTATTTTGAATTTCATAATAAATGTTTTTACTGACTTTGACAGGATGATTACGAGGGATATGAGGCGATTGCACAGAGGTTGGAGCGTGTGCTCAACCTTAGGATAGTCACTGCAGGCACAGAGTTATATGACATTATGCAGGACTGCCTGACGATCGCGAGAGGGGGACCCAGTGCTGATGGGACGGTCAGGGCTCGTCAGAGACGCCGCACGGACCATTGATCTTTGTATTTATTTTGTTGTGTTGTAGTTGACATGAATATTTGTAATTATTACAGTTTTTGTTTAATATAGTTGACGTGTTTTGCACAGTTTATTATTTTATAATATAGTTTGTTATTCCGATTGTTTGTGGTCCTTAAGCGAAGTTTACGGTTGTTTTAAATTTATTTTTAAAAAAAGGGAACCTAGAATCATGAGTTTTGTTTGTAAGAATTACATAAAAAATAAAAGTTTTTAAAATGATTAATAATTCATAAGTGAACCCTTTTTCCATGTTCAAGTACCCATGTTTGTAAGAATTACATAAATGAACCCTTTTTCCATGTTTGTAAGAATTACATAAAAAACATAAGTTTTTAGAATCATGAGTTTTGTTTGTAAGAATTACATAAATGAATCTTTTTTCTCATGTTTGGACGTCAAAGAATCCAAAAAAAATAGTCCCGTTCCCCAGTTCCGTCAACTAACACGTCAAAACAAAGCCTCAAAATCCAAAAAAATAGGAAATGAACCCTTTTTCCATGTTCAAGTACCCATGTTTGGGATTTTTTTGCGTGGGTGTGCCTGTGCCCTGAGACAATGGAGGGCGGCCATTTCTCATGTTTGGACGTCAAAGAATCCAAAAAAAATAGTCCCGTTCCCCAGTTCCGTCAACTAACACGTCAAAACAAAGCCTCAAAATCCAAAAAAATAGGAAATGAACCCTTTTTCCATGTTCAAGTACCCATGTTTGGGATTTTTTTGCGTGGGTGTGCCTGTGCCCTGAGACAATGGAGGGCGGCCATTTCTCATGTTTGGACGTCAAAGAATCCAAAAAAAATAGTCCCGTTCCCCAGTTCCGTCAACTAACACGTCAAAACAAAGCCTCAAAATCCAAAAAAATAGGAAATGAACCCTTTTTCCATGTTCAAGTACCCATGTTTGGGATTTTTTTGCGTGGGTGTGCCTGTGCCCTGAGACAATGGAGGGTGGCCATTTCTCATGTTTGGACGTCAAAGAATCCAAAAAAAATAGTCCCGTTCCCCAGTTCCGTCAACTAACACGTCAAAACAAAGTCTCAAAATCCAAAAAACTACGAAATGAACCCTTTTAACAATTAAATTTTTGGACCACTGAAACAACGCATTCAACTTTATTATGGGAATTAAACACGCCGTAAACATATAAAGGTTACATCAACAAAAAAACAAAAAATTAAACATGACATTCAGTTGTTTAGCGACGTCCCACTGACCTCGTCTTCAACATATTTAGTAAAGACAGCTAAAATTTCTATTGGTCCATATTTTTTCCAGTAGTTAGATTGTACTAACACCTTCAGCAGTTCTTCGTTGGTGATCAGCTCATTTATTTCATATTTTATAACCGTATCTGAATACTCAAACCGAGCTGGTTGGCGGAAAAACAATCGTCTTACCGTTTGTGATTCGTGAATTCCAAGAGGGGGGATCCCTTTAGGTGCAACTTGCTTGATTAAATTCTTCAGTTCATCGATGGTACATGTTGAAGGAATTTGAAATTTCTTAGGATTTTTTCCTGTGAACGCGCAACCAACAAATTTGTTCTGCGGTGGCATGTTCCATTTGCCGTTGTAATACAGGATCGCGTCATGAATACGAGGCATAGTGCGTTCAAGTAAGTTTATTATTCCATCTGGTGTTCTTCCAACGGTGCATAATAACTCAATCGGACCAACACAAGAAAATTGATCATTACACATTAACATTGTGTTGACATCGTCATCATTTATCAATTTGATACACTCAAAGTGAATTTGGTTACCTGTATCGGTGAATGGCTTCCGGTAGTGAATTTCATCCAAAAATTGTTTGTCGGATAGCTGAAGGGTATTGTGTATTCTGGTTTTTAGGCTTGCAAAATCACACCTATTTGGTACTCGAATGGGCATCGGAGTTGAAGTTTGGAAGTAAACCCCAGTATCATTGTGAATAATCGATCCATTTGGATAAATGAAAGCCAACCTTGAGTTGACAATCGTCTGACTGCTAGTTTCTCCTAGAAATGCCATAGTTTGTGTATCAGTTGGGAGATTATTTGAAAGCAAGATAATGTGTGATTTAGTAGCCTAGTCTGCCATATATATAGATGGTTGTGACCGAGCCTTTGTTTAACTTTGTTTACAAAAAAATAGACACGCGTAAATGTGTAGTCAAGTCAGCCAATGTGTTGTCGCTAATGTGTAGTCAAGTCAACCAATGTGTTGTCACGCTCAAACTGTAACACGCATGCATGTCATTATGTGTTGTCAATTATGACAATGATGTATGCTGTACGCGTAAATGATTTTTGTTGGACCAACAATTTCCTTGCTTAACCAAACGAGTAGTTGATAATATTAATTGGTTAGTGACGGGTTACAACGAATTATATCGCATAATGAATACAAATAAATAAACAATGAATGTTTAGTCTTCATTTAGGTCTACATAGTGTGTTTTGAATGACATCAAGCTTGTGTATTCCTGCATTCTACTAATATATGGAATTGCCCATTGCTTTGCCTGAGAATAACAATTGGTTGACCACAACAGCGCTGGGGGCGGCAACGGACAATGGTCTTTCAAATAAACCTGTTGTACATGAACAAACATTATATCATGCGCTGACCGTGCCAAACGAACAAGCGAAGTCATTGCATAATTGTTACACTAACTATATTCAATGTACCTGAACAAAATGATTTCCAAACACGTGACCGACACATATGATGCGGTGGCCAGAAGAGTCAGGTGGTGGTTGACTTCTAAGAGGGAAAAATGTCATGCTTTGTTGTTGGGACAACGATACAAGGATTACGTTATACCGTGAAGCAATCACATATCCCATGTCTGTTATATCCATCCACTTGTCCACACTAACCTGAATGAACCAAACATACACATGTAAGTAATTTAAACATTGTTATTAAAAAAAATTAACCTAAAAACATACCTTTGAAAATCCATCAACAAGTAGGGACAACTTTAATTGTTCAAATCTCTCTGTGCCACCGAAGAGGTTCATGTACTCATGCGACCACCTGCCAAGTTCTTTAAGCAATTCATTACGCACTAACGGCCACGAATCTTCCCCCATACCTAATAAAGCGCCAATGGACCGATATCCACAGTTACCGTCCGCTTTCACATCCACAACGTCACGAATGAAACCTTGAAAGAATGACGCAAATTGATCCAACATCGGGATGATCCTTGTTGGCTGACGCGGTTGAGAACATGATGCACTTCGTTTCACTGGAGAGTTGCTGCTTTGAACAGAATGAAAAGCATCAACATACTCCCAGTAAGACGGATCACGCTTTGTGGATGTTTGACTTCTTTTCATCGGTTTCTTCGGTGCACCTTTAGTGTTCACCTTTGATGGAGGAGGGCACATAGAGTTATGATCAGGGTATGCGATTTCTCGAAGTTTACTCTTCAAATTTACTTTGCCAGCCACATCAAGTTCATCAAACCTTTTAGATATGACCTCTATTTCTTCCTTGATGGTGACTTCCGTCTCACATAACCCTTGGTCTGAAAAGCAAAGTCTCCTCCAAAAAAGATGGACTGACTCTAATGGGATGCTGCTAGCAGTATACCTAGAAAGCTCACATGCACAAGGAAGCCCGTGCGTGCTTCTCATCACACAACCACAAGAAGAGAGATTGTTGCCGAGATAACGTAGACGATCAATCTCAGAAGCAATCTGATTTAAAGCATCCCTCGAAACCATCCCAAGAAGCCTCTTGTATAAGGTTTTTTTATATACATGGCCAACCACATGCGTACTGGTTTCAAAGGATGCTTTAATTTCGACGTGTTGCAGCGTGATCATGTTGTTCATGGCATCCCAAACACTACATAGGTCTCCAACGCTATTTTGTAGTACTCTTTTGAGAGCCCAATGAGCTGATTCAACCCTACATTTAAAATACACAACAAACATGAAAATATACAACAATTAAATACCATTTAATATTAATCGTTACTAACAAATAAAATCAGTTGTTAATACCTGTTTGTTGTTGTGTTGCCTAGGTGCATGACCTTATTCGTCCATGCTGTAATAAATTTTTCCTTGTGGGGGATAATCCATGTGTCGTTAACATAGTCAACGAACATCGGCCAAGGCAAACAAGCAACTTGAAACTTCTGATGTGACTCATGGAACTCGTATTCGGACGGACAATCAACCAAAGTACCCCAGTTATCCATTACATAGTCCCACGCATTTTTTTCCCCGATTAAAGATTTGCACTTCGCCTTCACATTCTTATCGATATGAAACCTGCACAACAAATTAGTAGACTCGGGAAACACAGTTTTCACTGCATTCATCAGTGCTAGGTCTCTGTCAGTGACAATAACAAGAGGGAGGCGATCGTGTCTTAAAAATAGGCCTCGAAATCGTTCCAAAGCCCATACAATATTATTAACACGCTCAGCCTCCAGATATGCAAACCCAGCAGAGAATGTCATCGCCGTTGGTGTCACTCCAACAAAGTCAAGTAGTGGGAGTCTGTACCTGTTTGTTTTGTAGGTACTGTCTATAAAAAACACCAGATGACATGCATTGCATAACTTTACTGCATCTGGGTGACACCAAAACAGATCACGCACCACAACTTCATCCTTCAATCTATGCCAATGAATGTATTGATCACGTTCGAGAAGCTTCATCAGATGCTGCATTTCGGTATCAGCTCCTCTTATTGAAGAACGATATGCACTTCTTGCATTGTAAATTTGCTTTATCGTGGTGTAACTGTCGGCATTGTGTTCCTTCAACGTTAGCAAGATGTTTTTCGGTTTCACCATCGACTTTGTCATATCAGCAATAATTTTCTTTTCTTCCTTAGTCAATCGCCCGGCGTATGGATGTCCAACTAAGGACTTCGCCAATTCATGATTATGAATCCCACAGATCAACTTCACCATCCAACCTTCCCCTCCACGCACTGGTTTCCCACGAAGCCTGAAGGGACAACCACATTTCCTACTCCCGGTGTCTTTTCTAACGAATTCTTTATTTCTACACTTGTACGTACCACTCCTTTCACACCCAATTAACACAAATGAACTTCTTCCTCTGCTACCGGTCTCTGTGTCAGATCTCATAATCACTGCAACAAATCCATTTTCATGGGCAACTGTTCGAGCCCATTGCAAAACATCATCTCGAGTAGCGAATACCTACAACGCAACCCTAACACATTAATTTTCATACAAACCATCAATTCAACCAATGACTCAAATTATCTATGATTACCTGAGATGTATTAAAAGCATTTGAACAATCGACATGTGGTTCATTCACTCCACATTCTTCTTGATTATCATAATCATAATCCATATGAACTTCTTGTGACATCGCAAAGTCATACCTCCATTGATCTTCGTCCATCTTAAGGACATATGCATCATACACAAGTACATTCAAATTATCATATAACCACATCCAAAAATTTACTACACCTTAAATAACAAACATATTAATAGGACATATGCATCATACACGACTATATTAAAATTATCACTATATTCTAAATTTATAACTACATTATTTACTTAAACTAAACTTATCACTATAATAAACAACTAATAAAACATTTTTGTACCATTATACATTTAAGTTACCTAAATCATTTAATATTATACCATTATACCTAATTAAATTATCCACAACATATATAAAACAGAAATACAAAAAATTATAAAACAGAAATATATATATATATATATATATATATATATCATTATAAAACAAAAAAATTATTAAATGAATTTTATTGTTATAAATTTTAATGTCCACAATATATACCATTATACCTAATTAAACAAATAATCCATTATTAAACAAATATATATATATATATATAAATTATAAAACATAAATAAAAAAAAATCTAATAATTTAACACTTCCGGAAGACCGTCTTCCGGAAGTTACTGAGGCCTATTCCGGAAGAAGTGTCTTCCGGAACCACTTCTTCCGGAATAGGCCTCAGAAACTTCCGGAAAACGGTCTTCCGGATGTGTTTTCCGGCAACACTTCATCCGGAAAAGGCGTCAGTGCCTAAAATTTCTTCCGCATACACATTTTTTTTACTACTTTTCTTCCGGAAAAGAAAAAAAATACCCATAAAAGCGTACCTCCGACAAAATAGGAAGAACAGCCACTAACAAAACTTCAAATACCGAACACGGGACCACCGAATCTCTAAATACTTCACGGGACCACCACCAAAATAGCGAAAGCGCAACCGGAAGAACACCAAAATAGCGAAAGCGCAACCGGAAGAAACAAAGCAACCGGAAGAAACAAAGCAGAAGAAAGCGAAAGGCAGTAAAAAGAAGCGAAGAAAGCGAAAGCGCAGTAGAAAGAAGCGTTTACGCGTTAATTTAAAGAAAATTACACAAGGGCAAAATCGTCATTACATACGCATTAAATATTATTTAATTTTTTTTTTTTAAAAAAGTTCAGTTCCGGAAGAAGGTTCTTCCGGAAGTTTCCGGAAGAAGGTTCTTCCGGAAACTTCCGGAAGAACCTTCTTCCGGAAACTTCCGGATGACGATCTTCCGGACGAAGTTTGTGAGTACTTCCGGAATTCCCAAATTCTTTTTCCGGAAGAAGTCTTTTTCCGGAAACTTTCCGGAAAAGCTTGTTCCGAAAAGTTTACGGAAATACTTCTTCCGGAAGAAGAATTATTGAAGGGCAATTTGGCCACTTCACTGTTTGCTGGGTGCCCCAGCAATAATGCTGGGTGCACGTAGCAACTCCCAGCTCGAAACCAGCAGGCACCCATCCTCAAGCCTAGAACCAACGTCGCCACCCTGCACCAAGCCCGAACCAACACCGTCACCCTGCATCAAGCCCAGAACCAGCACTAGCACTTTCATTTAAGCCCGAACCCAGCATTCAAAGTCCTGAACCAGCACCGGCACCCTACCTCAAGCCCAGAACCAACATTGCCACCCCACACCAAGCCTGGAACCAACCGCGCCACCCTGCATCAAGCCCAGAACCAGCACTAGCACCTGCATTTAAGCCCCCAAACCAGCATCGACACCAGCATTCAAAGCACAGAACTAGCAACGGCACCAACACTGGGATATACATCCTAAGCCCGGAACCGACACCAACACCTACATCTTAAGCCCGAAACCAGTACCGACCTGGCACTTGAATAAAAACCCAACACCGACCTGGCACTTGCATAGAAACCCAAACCTAACTTGGCACTTGCATAAAAACCCAGCAGTCAGCACCGACCTAACACTTGCATAAAAGCCTAGCACCAACCTAGAAACCACATTCAAGTCCACAGTCCGACTAGCATCAGGCATTTGGCAAATGTATTGGGTTCCCGAATAAATTTGATTCACTTCTTTACGCATTTCTTACCATAATCATCTTAAAAACTTCATTATTTAGATTATTGATAAGAAATAGTAAGGAGGGGAAATTGTGAATATCAATTTTATTTGGGTACAATTTTGTGTTTCTGAATAAAATTGATTTACTTCTTTCTTATCATAATAATCTTTAAAACTTCATTATCTTAAAAACTTCATTATAAGGAGGGTCAAGGGACAAATGTGAATATCCAATTTTATCTAGGTACAATTTTATTTTTTGGAATATTTTAAAAAAAAATAGAAAAAAATATTTGAAAATATTTGATATGAGATGATGCAGTTACAAAGCAACACTCGTAGCCGCGTTAAAGATATCTGACTGAGCATTCATCCTTTTTTGTTTTGTTCGTTTCTAATTTATCAGTAATGACAAAATTTTATAAAGTTCACATGGTCTAATTTTTTTATGGTCCCTTATGTCTTTTCTTTTTATCATTTGTTGATTTTCCTTTATTGCTATTGGCATTGATTCTTGTGCATGTATTGCATCTCACATGTTTTCTTCTTATGGCATTGTTTCATATTTTTTTAATCATGTATGTAGACCCTGTTAACTTCTTTTTTTATTTTTAAGATTAACATATTAAAAAGTAATGTTTATGTGGAAAAAAGGAAGAAAATTGTGATTTTACTAGTTAAAAAAAATTGTGTATTTAGTTTACATAAGTTCGTAGTGACTTCCTCATAATCACTCAGTTTTTTTTTTCATTTTATCTTTTTTTAGTTTGGAATATAAAAATAAAAATTATAATGAAAAACGTAAAAAAAAAATATTTGTTTCAGAGTTTAATTCATTCACAGTGGTTTCAAATAAAAATAATTCTTTTAACTCATGCTATATGTTTTGTGACATTAATTGAGTAATAATCCTGAATGTTACTTAAAATACATATAAAATTTTATATAATAGTTATTTATATCCTATATTATAAAAGAGAAGCATAAGAAAATTATTATTGTGTCTGTGGTCCAGCTGATGACACTTGTCCAATTTGTTGGTCTTTTGGTCATTTTGTCGTGCATTTGGCCTTCTTCATTTGTTGACGCGTGGATTTTGGATTTCTTCATTTGTTGACACGTTTCACTTTGCTCTGTCTTCATCTCAGACGTGTGGTTTTTCCCCTCCATCTCACCACTCACCACTCTCCAATCTTCCATTTTGCCCTCTTTTCTCATCCTCGAATTGAATCTAGCTTCTGCAGTTATCACGAACCAACCTTCAAATTCTTCAATCCCAAGCTATTCACAAACCAACCTCCAACTTTCTCTCCAACACTTTTCCCAAGTCGAAGAAAAGTTTTGTTTTTATTCTTCAATAATGTATTTTTGTTGTGCCCCGATCTGTTTCAGGTGATCTTTATTCATGTGGAATCGAATAATGAAGATGCAGGAAAGCCTGTTGCAGATTATTTTGGAATCACAGGGAATGATCCCAAAGTAATAATTTCCCGTCTCTTCTTTATTTTATTTTTGTGGTTGAGTCACGGGATTCTTCTCTTGTTATTTTGCAGTAGATTATTTTGCATACACAAGAAATGATGATGGAAGAAAAAATTTGCTTGATGGAGAGGTCACTATTGACACAATTACGGTACTCTTCTCTCTCTTCCTTCTTAGGGGGCTCTGTTCGTTTTTATGGAACATGCATAAATGCTTTCTTTTATGTTTTATTTTCACTATTTTAGATTCTGCCTTTTTGTCAAAATATTTGTGATCATCAAGATCCTATATTGTTTCCTTTGTTTTTTCTTGGAAATTATCTAAATGAATTTATTATAAATTTTAACATGTGTACTTCCTTGATTCAAGCTATTGTTATAGATTTTGGTGGATAAGAATTATTTATTTGTTGCCAAATAGGTTTAAAAGGATAATTTTTTGGTTTGAATTTTTTCTGAAGGTCATGGTAAGCAAGGTAGCTGGCACCTATTTTCCGAGGAACCTGATGATGGGTATGCGATTTCTCAGTCCACCAATTTATTTATACATGATTTTTTTATGCTCATGCAGGGTTGTGGGATCTGAGTTTGTGCAAAAGTATGTTGGTGAGGTATGATTTTTATATCATCTGCATTTGAATGCGATATTGACAATGTTGTACCTTACTCTGCTATCTTTGTTTCTTTTTGAAAATTATGGGTTTCCAATTCATAATTACTGATGCTATTCATATTCAGTATCAAAATTGGGATTGGATATTTTATCGGGATTTCATTGGTGTTTTGTTTCAAGACAATGATTTTGATTAATGTTGCTCCTAAAGTTTCCTGGGAGTTTCAAATTCATTGATTATATATGTTCTTATCAATTTTTTTAGAGCAACATCTTCAAATCTTCCCTGCCATTTATATTTCAGGGTCCACGAATGAAACAACTCTTTGTTGAGATCTAATGCTACCCTTTTCTCTGATGGCCATCATCACCAATCACAAATGTTGAGCTTCTCTTCTCCAAAGTCAGAGTCTTTGTTGGTAGATAAGGCTTCCTCAAATGCCACATTGCCTTTTTCTTACCACCAATTGTCTAGCAACACCAGAAATGCAGGTACATATTATGTCTTGGCTTTTGAATTCATTGTCTCAGTTAATATCACAAAGTGTTTTATACTTTGATCGTGCTATTAATATATGGAACGATTTTCCCAAGGAGATTTGCTTCGTATTGTAGAACTTCAAGAGGAAGTTTATGGACTCAAGCAAGGATCACACACTGTAACAGATTACTACACAAAACTAAAGTGAATTTGGGAGGAACTCAACAATTACCGTCCCATGATTCCATGCATGCACCTGCTCAGCCAAAGTCTACCACGACTAGGATTTCATTATTCGATTCCTTAAAGGACTTGCTGAGCATTTTTCTGTTTCTCATGGAACCACTGCCTTCAACCAATAGAGTCTTCTCTATGGTCATTCAATATGAAAGGCAACAACTACCAGGACAAGCTATTGTGGAGGAGCAAAATAGCTTTGCCAATGCTGCTGAGAAACGTCACTTTTCTAACAAAGGAAAAGGAGTTTCTTATGATGGTGCTAAGGGAAATCCCACTCACAACAGTGGAAATCAAGGCTCAAACAAAGAGTGGACACACAAGTCACACTGTGGGCGTTTGTTACAGCAAGCATGGACAACCTCTTAGGCATCCTCGCTATCCCGAAAGGCCAGGATACCATAATCATGCATCCAGTGGAGCTGCTGCTAACAACATCACTGCAAATGCAGTCCATGAAGCAACAAAAAACAATGGAAATGAGGAAGATTCATTTGGACTAAGTTTGAATGTCGCACCAGCATAATATCAACGTTTTATTGCTCTTCTCCAACAAACATGTTTCAAATGTCTCCGCTTATTCCACACAATTATCTAAAGTTCATGAAGCTTGGTTCTAAGCTTGATACCTTTCAAACTGATGGAAACAATGTTAGGTGAGATTATGTTATGTATTCTTTTTAATATACACATTGTTGTTTATTACATATTTTTAGCTGTGATGTGAATTACTTTTGTTCATGTGTTGCTGCTATTGTTCCTTTTATTTTTTCAAACATACATAAGTTGATAAGCATCATATGCGTTCTCCCAACAAGTTCTTTCATTAGTTCCTATAGTTTGTTTTGAAGGTGGTAATTGAATGAATTTACAGTTCCTATAAGTCTTGATTTCCCCTGATGTACTTTATTCTTCAAGGAGCTTTTATGTGATTAAGGAGACTTTGCGGAGAGAGTCACACACAGTGGGAGTTCAATAGAAGATGGACAAGACAAATGGTGCAGTGCAACAGGTGTTGTTGCAGTGCATGACAGTGTGTTTGTTTGTGTATGTAGGGAGTCAAGAGGAGCACCAAACTGAGTTTCAAATTTCAACATTCAACAGAGGCAGAAGCTGATGAAGGAGAAAAACAAGAAAAGAAAAAAAGACAATCAATCAGAGAATGAGTTGATATGGTTTCTTTCTTCTTTTTTTTTTTCTGATGCATCTGTGTATCTAAGTAACTCTAAGTACACTAAATGACAAAGTATTATAGTAGTTTTAGCAGCCTTCAGGAAGAGAAGATTGGCACTTTTTTCCTAATGCATTTTGGTCTTTGATTTGAAGTGAGAAAGTGTGCAGAGACCATTCAATTTCTGGGGTGCACGTTGCTGAGTTGTGCACGCCAAAACTGACACTTCAGCTTTCTCTTTTCTTTTGCATCCTCCTCCCTCCCTTTAATAACACGGACTCCTATACTGTAGTATAGTAAATGGACCTCTCATTAAATGAATGCCTCAGTTCTCAGTTATGATCAAAGCCCATGTGGTAGTGTGTTAAGTCTATTTTAAAATAAAACCTATACACATTGGTCTTCCTAATGGTCTTTGATTACATCACATTTGTTATCCATGATGTTCTCTATGTGCCTAAGTTTAATTTTAACCTCATATCCATTTCAAAATTAATTTTCACTCTTCCATACTCAATAACTTTTTCAATGTTTGCAATATTCAGGGAATGAGCTGCTTGAAGATGATTGGCTTGCCTAAATTGTAGAGGGTCTTTATCACCTCACCATCAGCAAACATAACACAGTTCCTCCAACTAGACCATCTTACATGAACAACATCACCACAACTCCAGTCACCAATTCCAACATTTGGCATTTTAGATTAGGACATTTGTATGAAAATTGTTTAAATGTTTTGCATCAACAATTCCCCTGTATTCCAAAGTTTATCAATGAAACATGTGATGTTTGTCATTTGGCTAATCAACCAAAGCTACCATATTCTCAGTAGAGCTTTTAGGATTGTATTAAGAGCTAGGCAGTCAGAACAAAAATTTGGTTACAAACAACTTGACTCCTCCTTCGTGTCCCAAAATACAGAAGTTGACAAATAGTCAATAGCACCCTGTAGCAGGATAGAGGATTAAGCATGTTGTTAATAGTGCATGATAACTATAACAAGCCTTATTTTGATTGTCTTGAGAGTTAGGCAGGCAAAACGGAATTTTTGTTGACCTCTATTCCTTTGCACTTTACAATACTATTTTTTTATCATGTCCTGTGTTCCGTTTCTTTCTTTCTCCTTTAGACTTCTCATTCACATTCTGCTAATTTTTTAGTTTGAATTAATAATATTAATTGGCAATACATGTTATGCCAATAAGATATCAAATCTATCATTTTTATTGGCAAGATCTTTGAAGCAAAACTTTCATATTAGGAGTTCCATTTCTATATTATTATGTATAGCAACATATTTTTAACTCAACCAAAAGGTTCTTGAATCTATAGTTAAATTATGAATTATAAGTAAAGGTTATTGCAGATTTCAATTCCATATTACTTATGTGAATGATAAATTTAAAATAAACCTGATATTTAAAAAGAACTATTATGAAAAAAAAAACTTTGATTCTTTTTGAGCTGTTTATTTGTTCTGGTTGATTGATCTCTCATTGAATTTTTTAGCCCCTTTTTATGTATGCATATATAAAAATGTTTCAGGCTCTGTGTGAGGAGTTAACTAGAAAAGCTGCCACTTTGGTGGCAGAGAATGAAAACCTAAAGAGGGTATGGTACTATCTCTTATTTGATATCTTATTAACATTTTCCTTTTCCACTTCCTCTTTATTTTGTTGCACTTATTTGTACGAAACATCTATTTAAGATATTTATAATTTCTCAATTTATTTAATCTCGTTTGATGTTTACCTGATCATTCACGATATCTCATTTTGTGGCATTTCTGACAAAAAGGAGAAAGAATTGGCTTTGAAAGAGTATGAGTCTTTGGAGACTACAAATAAGAACTTGAAGACACAAGTAAGATGTTTTGTTGTGGTAGAAATCTGTAAGCATAATATAACTTTTGTTTGCAAAAAAAGTATATCAATACAGGTAAATCAACATTATCTTCCATTTGCAGATAGCCAAGTCAATAAACACTGTAGTGGAGAAAACTCCTATTGAGCCTGTGTCATCTGTGGCTGAGATAACACCTTCATCCGGTAATGGTCCATGGTTACTTTATAACCATTTTCCAATCCGGTAATGGTCCATGGTTCCTTCAGTCTTCTAATCCAGTTCATCTACAAAATACATCATTTAATTCCATCGCCATTCCACTTAATGCTAATGTTTCATGTTCTTCTGAGTCTGAATCACATCACAAGCAAAATAATCTTATAAAGATAATCGAACTCAAGTAATCACTTTTTAAAATTTTGTTTTGATTTATCCTTTTGATTTTTGAGGTTGTAAGTTTCTTTCTTTAGCTTAATCACTAGAAAAAGATAAGAAAGCTTTTGAAATGACTGAGTCAAAAGAGGCAACATTGCTTGAAGCAGAGAAGATTTCCTGTCGTAAATCTGAAGTGGATTTCAAGTTCTTGTGTTTTTTGCTGGTTTCTCAAGTCAAGAATTGGGAAGTAACACATTCCTATTTTCGAGATTTATTGTTCTTTATTATTATTATTATTATTATTATTATTATTATTATTATTATTATTATTAAGTCATGTTTTAGGAAATTGGAGGATCTAATGGTGCAACTTCTCCAGCAGTTGAGGCTTTAACCTTCTCTCATACTTACTGTTTGCTGCTAGCTTTAATTCAATTTAGTTGTCCACCATTTTTTCCTGCATTATTTAAATTCTACTCATCTTAATTTTTTGCTTTATATTTTTTAAGCATTTAATTTAAACTTGATTCTTGTCGAGTTTCAGTCGGTGATATCTAATTATGATACCATTGACAGGGTAGTGTGCTTATTGGATAAAAGCATTCTGAGTGCACATGCTCTGATGCATTTGTTTTTCATCTTTTCTAGACTCTAGAATGTCATGTCTCCTGATAATTGAGATTATCTAATTTTGAATTTTGTCATTAAGTTAGGCCATTTTTTTATATAATCTTGGACTGCTTTTGTCGTTCAACTTCTTTGTAGGGAAAGAAAAGAAGAATAGCTTCAAAGGTAGGTTTGCAGTACCCTAATTGTATTTTCTTATGTATATATTGAAATTAATTTCATAACATCTATTCAAGCAATGTTGTTGGTACCCTTATTGTATTAATTTATATATTGAAATTAATTTAATTTACTCTTAAACATGTGAGTCTTCCCCAATGGCTGAGGAATCTAGCACTCAAGCAAGTATTTCAAGAATAATCATGCTGGTTGAGGCTTTGTTTGAGGTTTTAACCTTCTCTCATGCTTATTGTTTGCTGCTAGCTTTAATTCAATTTAGTTGTCCACCATTTTTTCCTGCATTATTTAAATTCTACCTATCTTAATTCTTTGCTTTATATTTTTTAAGCATTTAATTTAAACCTGATTCTTGCTCAGTTTCAGTTGGTGATATCTGATTATGCTATGATTGACAGGGTAGTGTGCTTATTTGATAAAAGCATTCTGAGTGCACATGCTCTGATGCATTTGTTTTTCATCTTTTCTAGACTCTAGAATGTCATGTCTCCTGATAATTGAGATTATCTAATTTTGAATTTTGTCATTAAGTTAGGCCATTTTTTTTATATAATCTTGGACTGCTTTTGTCGTTCAACTTCTTTGTAAGGAAAGAAAAGAATAATAGCTTCAAATAGGTAGGTTTGCATAACCCTAATTTTATTTTCTTATGTATATATTGAAATTAATTTCATAGCATCTATTCAATGCAATGTTGTTGGCACCTCCTTCTTGGGACTCACCAATGGCTATCTCACTATTTTTGTTGTCACTATGGCACGAAGAGGTTACAAGGCAAGTTCACCCAACCCACAATTCACAAATTAAAAACTAATATAAATACATTTTATGGATTTAATTTCTATTTGAAAAGAGAAATGATATTTGAGAAATCAATACTAAATATTTGCTCATCTAATCTAATATAATAATTTTGAACACCAAAATTCTGCCATATAACCATACCATTGAGTAAGGTAACTAATTTTAAAATTTTGTTGCTAAAACTCTTGGAGATCCATTAAATATTCATTGCATAGAACTTATGTTACTCTAATTGACATGGTTAGCACATTAGAGACAATATATAAGTCAGCCAATGATTCAAGGGAACAAGTACCTCTGCATGATTTTAAATTTTAGTATGTTAGGGGTGTCAAGTTAAGTAATAGTGACTGAATTCAAGGTGTTAGAAGCCGTTTTTTTTTCCTGATATTGAATACTAATTTTAGTATTCTATTTTCTAATATGAAGATGTTGATGTATATCTACATCTATAATAATTTTTTCATTCGTGATGATATTCATTATATTGCGGACACGATTTTGATAAATTGTCAATTGTCCTTCTTTATCCTTGCAGGGGATGATATTCATTATATTGTGCTAAACAACCTTTACTGCTAGCTATGGGAATTGACCAGGGAAGAATTAGAATGAGATCATGTTGTTAAAGAGACATTTGCTTAGTTGATTCTAACTGACTAATTGCTATATAATTTTAATTTTAATTTGAAGTTTCCTTTATCAAGTGACCTATACTTATGCCCGGGTTTTAAATTCACATAAACATCAACCTTTAGCTATTGGATTCACCAGGGAAGAAATAGAATGAGATCATGTTGTTAAAGAGACATTTGCTTAGTTGATTCTAACTGACTAACTGCTATATAATTTTAATTTTAATTTGAAGTAATCTTTATCAAGTGACTCATACTTATGCACGAGTTTTGAATTCACATAAACATCAATCTTTGAAGTTTGGTTAATTAAGTGATATGTGCGTATGCACGGGTTACTGACTAGTTTTCTATCTAAAATTGTTGTGCATGCAGTTTATTTTTTTATAGAGATAGATAAAAGTGTTCTTTTTATAGAATAATAAAAATAAAAATAAATATTTTTTTAGAGTAAAGTAAATATTTAATACCTCCTCTACACGTCATCTACCCCAAAATCTATCTTTGCTTTGAAAGACCATTCATTTTTTTAAGGTTTTCTAATTTTTCTCTCAAAATAAAAATATTAGTGACAACTCCATTTTAAATATTTTTACACCGTCCCCATAGTGACCCCGATTGCAACAGAATGTAAATACTCAAGATTCAAAAATAAACACTACAATTATTACTCATAGATAAATAGTTCAAAAATAATTATTTTATAAAAAAAAAATGGAAATATGAACACATGTATTATCTTCCCTTCATGGCTTCACCAACCTCATTTACTGCGTGAAAAAAATAGTTCATATGCTTCCAGTAAAGTGTTCCTTTAATGGTATGTATGTACAATGTAAACTCCATAGTGGTTTTTGACAAGTAATGACAGCAAACTGGTTTGATATTTTTTCCCTCATTTTTGTGACCAATTTCATTTATATATATATATATATATATATATATATAGAGAGAGAGAGAGAGAGAGAGAGAGAGAGAGAGATGTTATAAGGTTTTTTTTACTAACATGCACCCTCTCTCTCCTCAAAATACCCAATACACATCACTTTGATATTTTTTTCCCAAATTACACCAGTTGAGGGATGCTTCACGGAAGTCGGATTTGGCTACCCCCGACTTCCCTTCTTGTTCTTTTTTTTTATGAATTAAAATTTTATAAAAATTAAATATTATATTATATAAAATTATTTTTAATTAATTTTAAAATTACTTATTTATTAAATTAATTTAAGAAGGATTGATTAAATTAATTTTGTTATTAAGAAAATGATATTATTAAATTTAATTATTTTTGTTACATTATTTAATTTATTTAAGATATTTTTTGGGTGAATATTTGTTTTAAAATCAGAATTGTGTATAATAATATATTTATTTTAGTAAAAAATTTAAAATTTTTAATATAATTAGTTTGTTTATGTCATTAGATTTAATTAAAAATGCTAAAACTAAAGGTTTTAACAATTTATTTATAGAAGAACATTATACTACATTAACAATAAAATATTTAAATAATTACATTTGGCTAAGGAAAAACTTAAATGAGGATATGTTAGGACAATTGTTTCTATTATGATCATGTTGCTGGCAAAGTCCACATTTTTTTCTACTTGCCCATTCATTTTCGTCTTCGTCCATCTCAGTAGGAATGCGAGTTGAAACGGGACGACCCTTTGTAGTCCTCTTTCTCCTTTGATCAGGACCCCACTGATCTCCTTCATATTCTTGCCACATTGATTTGTGTGACAGTAAATCAAAGGAGTTGTTGTAGATGTGCAAAATGTGTTGTAAAGTGAATAGCATCGGCACATAGGTCATGGGATCAATATTGACAAATTTACAGGCAGCCATGACGTGAGAACACGGTAAGTGTTTAGCCTGATATTCACCACAATCACACTCTTAGGATAGTAACATTACTCTAAACCTTCCAGGTGGTCTGGGTGTTGAAGTGGGGATTGAGTCTCTGTTATAATAAAAGTGTGATTGTGTCTGTCGAATTCATTTACAATGTGTATATTAGATTCTTGTTGACCGTTATTCATTGCATCGAAGACGACTTCAGAATACTGTGAGCCGAAGTTGATCATTGCCTGAGTTTGTCGACCTCTATTAGCAAAGAGTTGTGCGGTCTTGAAATACGTCTCCTCAACCAATGATGACACCGACAATATCTTGTGTTTTTGAACATGGAATTAACAGACTCCGACAAATTGGTAGTCATATGTCCCCAACGTTTCCCCTCATCAAAACATTGTACCCATTTTTGTTTGGGTAATTGATCAAGCCATTCAGCTGCACTTGACTTATTCGCACGGATATCCCCAAGATGTCGCCAGTGCATCTTCTCCGTGTATGCGTAACCTATAAATATTCAATCAATCTATTATGTTATAAAATTTGATTGAAAGAAAAGTTTAACGAATAAATAAAATAGATTCTCACCAGCTAACATGAGTGGTTTCTTTAAATGTTTGCAGTTTGAGTTACCGCGAAGAAAGTTTTGTGCATTGTGGTGCAGGCAAAAGAAATGGGATGTGTCCTGGACCCATAAGTTACTTGGGTTGTTGTAGGCACTTATAATTGAGGGGTGTTGGTTTGAAATGAGAGAAATGTTAATTTGCGGAGTAACATGTCTTCTCAAATTCTCTAGAAAAAACCCCAAGCTGAAGTTGTCTCCCCTTCTACAATGGCGTAGGCAATCGGGAAGATATGGTTAGCTCCATCTTGTGCGGTATCTATCAACAGTATGCCAGTATACTTCCCATATTCCCATAAAGCCATGTACCATCTACTTGTACTATGGGTTTGCAATATGCAAAGCCATTAATGCATAGACCAAATGACCAAAAGACACGTTTAAACAATCTTTTGCCCGGTACTATTTCTCCTCCCTCATACACGGATCCTGTTTGAGCAGCGACCACAGTCCCGGGAACACAAGATTGCAAAGCTCCCAAAAGTTTTGGCAGTTTGGCGTATGATTCTTCCTAGTTTCCATAAATCATCTCCAACGCTTTTTGCTTTGCTAACCATGTCTTCTTGTAGGATGGGGTATAATTCATGAACGTTTTGATATCTGCAATCAACGTCTTGATGGAGACGGTTGGGTTTGTTTTGACAATTGGTTGGATGATTTGTGCTATGACGTGTTTGATAATCCATTTTTTATGCCTCTTTGAATTGCATGCGCCCAAGCTCCATGTACAACCATTTTCATGCAATTTATACACGAAGTTTACCCTTCTCTAGTCAAAGTAAATTATTCTGCAATCAAAAGGATTTCTGATGTTGTATTCTTTAACTACTCGAATACATTGTGTTTTTTCATCGAAGGTCATGCCAACCTCGAGTGCACCGATTGGTGGTTGTACATTATGTTGCTGATGAACAAAATGGTGTCGATCAATGTAGTGTAGTAGGTGGTCAAAGTTCAAGTCACTGGACACCTAGGTTGGTGATATTGCAACGGAGGTGACGGAGGTGTCGCTGCTTTGGTCATCGCTTTGGTCATCACTTTGGTGATTAATGTGATCAAAGAAATGTTGATCCTGATCCTCACTAAAATCATCCATGTTTTCATCATGAAATCGTATAATGGGATCTTCGTTAGCAATGGGATGTTCTTCTCGATTTGATGTTTCCGTTTGTGGTAGCTGTGAAGGTGGCGTAAAGGGGGATGAAGGATGGTTTTGTTGGTCAAAGGAGGTTTGTTGGGCATAAAAAAAAGAATCATTTCCGAATAATAGTGGTGTGTATGAAGTATAAATGTCAAAGGGGTCTTGTGCTGAGATTGTTGGATGAAGATACTAGATTATTGAGGTCTATGTTGTTGTACGGTAACTGTAACTGTTGTGGAGGCGGTAATTGTAGTTGTGGACATGAGGGTTGTGGAGACGATGGTTGTGATTGAGGAATAAGGTTAGTAACAACATAGAATTCGGTAGAATTCAATTGTGGATTCTGGAGAATTGTTTCCATCGCGCCTCTGAGATCATCATTGTCAAGTAGTTGTGCTGAAATAAAACGTGTATGACCCAGATGAAATGAAATGGGGACACAAAATAACAATTGAGCAACTTTTTCAGTTGCTCGAGCAGGGAGACGATTGTTAATTTTTCAAATGAATTGTGTAAACGTAATAGAACGACTAACGTAAAAAAATATTGGGCTCGCAGATGTGTACATCGATCCTTGAACTGGGTCGTCTACAATGTGATCATTATGGTAAATGATGGTCACAATTTATTTAGGTGGAGCCATGGTGGTGCTTATGGGATATGAGTGGGAATAGTGTGAGAGTTACAAATCGAGTTTTGTTTTGTGAGAAAGTTATTGTGTGTGATATGTTATTGTCAAATGGTGATATTATATATAGGTTGAGAAAGGTTAGGTGGGAGAGTTAGGTTGGAAGGTTAGGTGGGAGAGTTAGGTGGCAAAGTTAGTTACGAGGGTTAGATGAGAGGGTTAGGTGGCAAAGTTAGTTATGAGGGTTAGGTGGGAGCGATAAGTGGAAAAGTTAGGTAAGAGAGTTAGATCGGAAGTTTAGGTGGGAGGGTTAGGCAACAAAGTTCGTTATGAGGGTTAGGTGGGAGGGTTAGGTAGGACATTCAGTGCATGTGAGTAAATATTGTGCAACTGCGGAATAGTATACACATGTGAGTGAACAATGTGCAACCCCACACATTAATATACATGACAGACTGTTCGTTTCATCATGATTGTTGACCGCAGTGTTCCGCATCACATGCTAAGGCCACACAAATTGTTCAGAAACATGTTAACGGGATAAACGTACGCATGTGAGTGAATAGTGTGCAACACCA
Source organism: Glycine max (assembly GCF_000004515.6). Taxonomy (NCBI): domain Eukaryota; kingdom Viridiplantae; phylum Streptophyta; class Magnoliopsida; order Fabales; family Fabaceae; genus Glycine; species Glycine max. The sequence continues at coordinate 24,472,827 of NC_038256.2, read as the reverse complement.
CACTTTAATGGGGTTGTCGGTGCATATGAGGGTTAGGTCTGACATTGCTCTACATCTCTGAAATCATGCATGTGTAGACTATTATTACTGAAGTAAATTGAAAATAACAACTTCAAAGCATGCAACAACTACAACTACATAATAAAGACTGAGAAAAACTTCAACGCAATACAACAACAAAATATGTTAAATTATTCATTCAAATTTCAGGGAATTGTCCAGCTTCTGCTCCATGTCGGCCCAACTTAGGTCATTAACTTGAGTAGGTGATAATGAATTATGAACATCAACTTTAAGTTCCATACATATTACACTTGTCATATTGACAAATGTATGAAACATGCACAAAACACCTTCTTCGTCAATAATTTGAATTGCCTTATATTGAACTTCACCATTGAATTCATATACAGGACAACAATACCAAAGGGCATTAATTATAGGCGTAACACCATTACCTGTAATTGATGATTGTATTGTGGTGATTATATTTGACAGCGTCATTGTTGGATTCAAGAGTAATGATTTTGTCTTGTGACCTCTGAAAACTGCATTTGAACTTGAACTTTGAATGATTTCACCATTGATATAAACGTACGTACAAATAGGCTCTGACCTCATTGTTTTCCCTCTCTGTTTCCTCTCACAATTTGATTTGACACAACTATGCAAAGTGTTGGGTGATACGGTACGTTTATATATGCAATCAATCACGGGTCCATGGTTCACGTGCATTAGAATCTCGGTGCGTCACACTACCATAATCGTGTTAACGTGCTTTGGAATCTCGAGGCCTTACAAAGAGACAAATTATAAATGTGATTTGGAATCTCGAGGCATTACAATTACATTAAGTGTAATGTTGAGGCCATGCAAATTGTTGAGAACCAAGTTAATGCGGTAAACGTACGCATGCGGGTGAACAGTGTGCACACCACACATTATAATTTCAGGAAATTATACAGCTTCAGCTCCATTGATTCAACAGTAACGATTTTGTCTTATCACCATTGATATAAACGTATGCACAAAAATGTAATTGATTCACGTGAATTAGAATCTCGATGCGTCACAGTACCACAATCGTGTTAACGTGCTTTGAAATCTCGAGGCATTACAATTACATTAAGTGTATTTGTGTTTTCAAAACTGAACGCAGTTTAAACCATAAATAGATGGGAGGTGCATGTCAATACCACATTTTCATCACCTAACTTCAAATTTTATATCATTTGTATTCGGTTTACCATTTGACATCATTGTCATGGATCATAAACCTCTATTGCATCATCAACATGTTCATCGTTCACGTACTACGATTAATGACTTAATCACTTCCTATTACCATACAATACCTGAACCAGAACCACAAATTATACCATTATTATCGTGTACCGGGTTCCAACATATTGCCCTAATCAAACAGTGTAAAATTGATCCTGCATTGATCACTACATTGGTTGAACGATGGAGGACTCAGTTTTTTTTCACTCTGATAATTATAATGGACTTCGGCTCCATCAGTTACCAGGGATAAATCACATTCGAAATTGACAACACTCGATAATGTGCATATGTCTCTAAGAAAATAAACGTCGCACCAGTAAAACTGACGTGACATGGACAACTCAGTTTTTTTTTCACTCTGATAATTATAATGGACTTCTGCTCCATCAGTTACCAGGGATAAATCATAGTCCAAATTGACAACTCTCTGTAATTTCCACACGTCTCTAAACAAATAAATGTCACACCAATAAAACTGACATGACATGGACAACTCAGATTTTTTTTTCACTCTCATAATTATAATGGACTTCTGCTCCATCAGTTACCAGGGATAAATCACAGTCCAAATTGGCAACACTATGCAATTTGCACATGTCTCTAAAAAATTAAATGGCTCACCAGCAACACTCTACAATTTGCACATTATGGATCCTTGCAAATATGCTTAAGTGTTCATTTACCCATTCATCTAAATGCACAGTTAACTAGTGACTCACCCAACTATAACCAAATTCTATAAATACCACTACAGTTAAAGACATTTGTAACAATTTCAAATTTTCATCTCAATCCCTACCACAATGTGTCACCTAACTGCATATGTTTGTGTTTACTACAATGACCAAATTTGCAATACTAATGAGGGCATCACCTTCGTTAGTAACAACACAAAAACTTTCATGGTCAACAAGGCCATAACCTTTACATAATTGCTTGAACTTGTTCACCAAAAACTAAACATTGACCCACAACAACATATCCAACATCTCCACTTTCGGTGTCCTATATTTGAGTCAGGACAACGATATATGTACACATCTTTATTCTGCGAGATGATGTTAATGTTCAACAAATATTCAACATTTTTTACAACAATTCATCACTACCATTTGTGGAGTTATTTGCCATAATCTGTCACAATAATAACCCACCAACCAACCAACATGGTTCAACCTCCAATCTTGAGGACTTATCAGATGAATACGAGACTTGTTTGGTCAAAAACCATGATAGTGATACTGACTCTTCTTCTGGGCCCGAAGGAAGTAACATGTCTCCATCACACAAAACAATATTCAAACGGGATTAGTAATCTATGGATCATTCATGTCTTAGTTATTTCTGCATTCATGTCTTAGTTATTTCTGCTTTGAGCTTTTCATGTAGTGTTTTATGCCTGTGTTTAGTTATCAGTTTACATATTGAAATAATTGTTTTCTTTAAATTTAAATTAGCAATTTTCAGTTTACCCACTTATTGCAGTAAGTGACATGACAATTTGCATACATCTCTAAAAATTATGTCTCACTAACAAAACTGACATAAAATGGACAACTCATAATCTCTTTTTTCACTCTGAAAATCATCATGGAAGTCTAACGACTTAATTACAAGGGACAAATTACTACTCCAAATTGATAGCACTCTGTAATTTGCACACATCTCTAAAAATTAAATGTCTCACCAGTAAAATTGACATGAAATGGACAACTCATAATCTCTTTTTTCACTCTGAAAATCATCATGGACGTCTGTTGCATTAATTACATGAGAAAAATCACAGTCCAAATTGACAACACTCTGGAATTTGCACTAGTCTATAAAAAATTAAATGCTTCATCAGCAAAACTGATATGAGATGGACAACTCATAATCTCTTTTTTCTCTCTGAATATCATCATGGACGTCTGCTGCATTAGTTACATGACAAAATCACTGTTCAAATTGACAATAATCTGCAATTTACACTAGTCTCTAAAAAAATTAAATGTCTCACTAGCATAACTGACATGAAATGGATAACTCATAATCTCATAATCTCTTTTTTCACTTTGAAATTATAATGGACGTCTGCTACATCAGTTACTATGGAAAAAGAAACATTGGATCCCAATACACATCAACGTGGCAAAATGCTTATACAACTACAAATAACACAAAACACACTTAATACAAACGCACAATCTCATACATCATACCTTATAAACCAAATTCAATCTTATTACTATGTCATTTTTGGGAGAAACAAGCAGCCAGACCATTGTTAACTCCAGCTTAGCCTTCATTTTTCCAAATGGATCAATCACACACAACTAAACTGGTGTTTATTTTCAAAGTCCCACTCCAACACCAATGCGAGTTCCTAATGATTATTCTTTTGATACACTCAAGCGTAGAATGCACAACACCCTTCAACTAACCAATGATCAATTAGTGGATGAAATCTACTATCGATAACCATTCATAGATGTAGGTCAGCAATATTTTTTTCAATCTTTACTATTGAAAAATGATGATGATGTTTACACAATGTTAATGTGCAATGAGTAATACTCATGTGTTGGTCCTATAGAATTATTATGTACCATCATTAGAACACCAGATGTTATACTCAACATGCTTCAATCAACTATCACTCCTACTCATGATGCAATTATGTATTACAACAGGAAGTGGAACATACCACGTCAAGGTGGGTTTTTGGGTTACTCCTTTACTAGAACAAATCCAATAAAATTTGACATTCCTTCAGGATGTAGCATGGACAAACTCAAGCATTTAATCAAGCAAGTTGCACCTATAGGGGTTCCCCCTTATGGAATTCACGAATCACAATTGGTTAGACGATTATTCATTCGACAACCAGGTCATGCTAAGTATTCGGAAAATTTAATTGAATATGAAATAACAGAATTGAAAAATGAAAAAGACGTGCTAAAAGTGTTAGCACAATCCAACTATTGGAAACGATTCTGCACAATAGAAATTTTGGCTATTTTTAGCAAACCAGTGATCCAAATAGAAGAAGACATGTATCTTGTACAACATATTTCAGATCATCATTAGTTTTGTCATATTTGCGTTGTAATTGTAATTTTTAATATGTTTCATTATTGTTGACCATCATCTCAGTTACTACAATTTGAAATTTTGTCTACGACAGATGTATCAATTATTTTTTCACGATGTTTTTTTAATTTATTTTAATACTACTAACTAATTTTATTATTTTTTAATTATAAGAGCATAACAAAAAAAATCAACAAAACATAAATTTAACTACAGAATTACATATAAAGTAAATAAAAAATTGTACTCTAATTTTATCCAATTTTTATATTTTTCTTTATATGTATATTTCTCTTTAAAAAATTATAAAACAATCATTCATAAATTAATTTAATAATTAATTAATTTTAAAATCAATTAAAAATAATTTTATATAATATAATATTTAATTTTTATAAAATTTTAATTTATAAAAAAAAAGATCAAGAAGGAAAGTCGGAGTGGTCAAACCCAACTTTCGTGAAGCATCCCTCAACTGGTGTAATTTGGGAAAAAATATCAAAGTGATTATTGGTTACTAACATTATAACTGTATAAAAATAAATAAATTATTAATTAATTTATAGATAATAATAAAAATATATATTTTTCTCTTAAAAATGATTATTTCTACTATTGTGACCATTCTCTTAAAAAAAATTGAGCATTGCCTAAAAATAGGTTTTTATCTTGTTTTAATTAGTTCAAAAAATATCATTATATAATTCCTTTTCAAATTAAATATTTGTTACATTAGTCTTATGCAAAATACAAAATTCAAATAAATTATAAGAAATTTTAATGAATTATTTTAATCAATTTAACTTCTTAAGTTAGAGTTCTCTTGATCTTTAAATATACATAATGTCAGTCCTATTTATATTGCAAGTCATTTGGGATTTAAATAATTTAATTTTTTTTAATCCTTATAAAAAATATTCATTTTCTTTAATATTTTTTAAAGTTTTAATTTTCAAACTTTAATTTTTTTTGAATAGTCTTTATTAGTAGTTAATGCAACACGATTTGGCCATCTCCATAAAGGACCGATGCTCGTTAAACATTCAACCATTGGACAAATGTACTTATTAGTTATTAAGCATCGGTACTTATTAAGGGAATTTAAAAATAAAAATAAAAATTTTATATGATAAAAAATAAATAAAAAGCTGATGTAGTGCCACTAGTCATACCAATTTAGTAAAGTTTTAAAGTTGTTGGATTGAAAAAATAATTATTTAAATTAGGGTCAGAGCATCTCTAATAAACATATTTACATGAGTTATGTTTCTTAACTTTTTTTCCATAAATGACATGAAGTTGTTTATATAAGCTTATATAAGCAGTTTAAAATATTTATATTATAAATAATCTATTTTTCAAGTATTAAGTGATTTATAAAATTAAGTTAAAGACGTACTTTATGAACCTTAAACATTTGAGTAAATTTTTGTATAAAATTTAAATTTATATAAAATTATAAAACTCAAAAAATTAAAATAAGCAACTCATCTATATAACTATACATCCTTTACTTAACATTTTAGTCCCTCATTTTATATGGATTTCCACTTCTCTAGTCCCTTAAAAATATTTGGGCCAATTTTAATCTCCAATAAATTTGTTCATTTCATTTTTAGTCTATGTCATTAATTTGGATTGTTAAGGGACAACTAAATATCTATGGAGGTATGTGATGTGGCATGCCATGTCGAGGAAGTAGGTATCATGTGACATTCTTTTTTATTTTTTAAATTGTCAAAAAAATTCTTTATTTCTGTTTTTAATTTTTCAAAGAGAATAATTTAACTATTTTTAATCCCTAAAAAAATATTCACACTTTTTTTTGTTAAGTGAATAAAAGAGTCAAACTATTTTTGAGGGGTTAAAAATAAAAAAAATGACAAATGATTGTGAGGTCATATATAATTGTGCACATGATATGTGATGTCACATGTCTACATGGATAGCACATTATTGTTTAGCAGTTCAAAGTAGTTCAAAATAATCGTAGGGACCAAAAATGAGGAAATAAAAGTAAAAATTCAAATAAAATGAGAAACTAAAAAGTAAAAATCCAAAGGACAAATTTATAGGACTAAAACGGGCCAAAATATTTTTGAGGGATTAAAAGTAAAAATCCAAATAAAATGACAAACTAAAAAATTAATTAATTCAAAGATATTTGATAAATATATCTTTCTTCCAATCAAATAAACGTTATAATTGAAAATCCAGTGAATTTGATTTCATACTTTCTCCCAAATCAAATAATTAAGATATAAAATAATCAATTTTTAAAAAAAATATGTTATACTATTGATTTTTCTTATATAATCAATTAAATAATCTTTGTTCTAATCTAAATCAAATAATAAATATATCAAATAATCAAACTATGATTATTCGATATTTAACGTTAAATAATTCAAATTTGAACAGTTTCCCTTGATTATGTTATTTTAAAAATAAAATTTGCAATCATAACTAATTCATCTAATCAAATTAAAATAAGATTGGTGCGCCCGTTTTCTTATTTAAATAGTTATTATAAATACACATTAATTATAATTAGTGCAACTGAATGCATAATTTTTTATTTTATTTAAAAAAGTCGTATGACTATCTTTTCCTTAGAATGAGAGGGAAATCCTCATGTATATTCATTTAAGTAATAAGATATTTAAGTCATTTAGCTAATAAGTTTAGAGCCCGTTTGTTATAAAAAAAATCCTGAAAAAAAATCTTATGAAAAATTAAATAAAAAAAAATTTTTTTTAGTTATTTTAAATAGTTCTGGAAAAAAACGTACTATTATAACTAGCTTTAAAAATAAAAATTCAAAATTATAACCAAACAAAAAATAGATCTATTTTTTTATTAAAAAAAACTAATCTCCAATTTTATTAACTAAGTGACCTTTTTTTTCTCTTTCACACACTCTTTCCAATACCGCGATTCAATTTTATTCGCTATATTCACTATACTGGCAAAACAAATTACTTAAATCTGCCAAAATGGATTGTTTTTCCTGAACCTAAGTTATTATGCATTGCATGATTCCACATCAATGAAAATAATCTTCATACGATGATCATAATAATAATAATAATAATATAAAATTATTTTTTAATTAAAAATTATTTTTTATATTTTCTTTCAAAAATAATTTTTTTAAAAATAAGGCAAAATTATAAATTTGATCTCTTATAATTAATTCAGGAATTTAATCCCCAATTTTTAATTAGAGACACGAAATTAATGTTCAATAAATGTTATGTCATGTGATGATCAACGTCCAATCAAAAACATAACACATGATGAACGTTGACAAGTAACTGTTAAAGTTCAACTTTGAGGTTAGAAACTAAAATATAACTACAAAAAAAAACTAGAAACTAAATTCACAAATTAAATTATTAGTGAATCAAAATCGAATTCTAAGATAAATAATAAGGAGATCAAATTTATAATTTTACCTAAAAATAACGAGTGAGATATCAACATTGATTATGCAAACTTATCATATTGACAAGCAGACTTAAAAAAATATATAAAAAAATTAGTTTGATACTCAATAAAAATATTAATTAAATTCATTTTTTTTCTTGATTTAATATAAAAAGTATTATTTTCCTTGAATATTCTTAATCTTGTTTATTGCAAATATCTATCCAAATTTGAATTTAAGTATATTTTAGAATGATGACATTAAATAGAATTAAATTTATTAAAATTTACTTATAATCCAATTCACTAAACTTGCATATTTAATGCATAAATGTACAATCCGTTGCGGGTCATAAAAGATTCTGCTTCCCTGCTTTTATTCCCGAAGCAACACATAACCCATTTAATACCTACCTTTCTTACACTGACTAGACCTATTTGACCAAACTGCTGCAGTTTTCTGGTTCTTCTGCTCTGTGAGGCTTGTCAAACCTCTAATTGGATTTATTAGGCTGGAATCAGTTTAGGACAAAACTTCAATTAGGTGATGGCATTTAATGAATTTCTTTGTTTAGCATACTACTAAGCTGAAAACCTAAATCTGATTGATGAACCCCTATGGTACTCTATCTAAGTTTTCCCCATCTTTTTAACTCGATCGCTTTTCTCTGTTCTTTAACTGAGGTTAGGATAATTACATTTTAAGCTTTTTACCTCTCCAGTGGACTAATTTCTATCATCTGAGTCAATATGGTATGGCAGTGGCAGTGACAGTGATTATGGAAATCATACAACACTTACAAATCCACAATATTGAAAAGCTTAATCCTACCATGTGATTTTTCAATACATGTACATGACATGTCTTGCTACAAAGTCATACTGATTAAATCAATCCATACACAACCCTCTCAAAATATTACCAAACCTGTATCAGTCCTAATTGTTAGCAACTGCCAATCAGTCCTACATATGTCATATGTGACAAGAACAGAAGTTTACTAAACTTCAATTAGAAGCTTCCAAATTCCTCAGTCAGCCTGTCATTTTGTTTAACTGAAAAACAATTAAGATGATGTGTAAGAGTCAAGATAATAGAACCATGATTATCACTATGCAAGAGACAATGACAGCTTTATATGCAGAGATCATCAACCAAACTTCGTATTTGTTATCATAGCAAAGTGTAAGCAAGAGTTCCCAATTTTAGTTAACATGTTTATCATTCACACTCTGTTAACCCCCTTTAACACTTGTGAATGTGTTCTTAATGACATGGGCATCCTTGACATACTCAGCATCACTTTATACACATCAAATAATGACTTGAGTACATATAATACAATGCCTATCTAAATTATCTTCACAATGCAATAAACTGTGCATTCTTAATACATGTGCATCCTTGACATACTCAGCACCACCTTATACGTATCAAAATAATTATTGGAGTACATATAATACAATGCCTATCTAAATTATCTCTACAAGGCAATAAACTGTGCTAAGAAATTTCGATGATAATAAAGTAAAAAGCAGCACTTAATATATAAACAGTTTAAAATTTATACCTTTAATATAGATCTGACCATTGCATTCCTGTGATCCACAGTAGCAGCTATTACTCCTATCGTTGATAAATTTTCCCTTGGAATTATAATCAAAACTCAGCTCTCTACCAGCAGGAATGTCCTTTGCAGCAAACAGCATTTTGTGAGGAAGATTCTTGTCATCATGATCATACATAACATCTTTGACATGGAGATTCGGAGAACAGCTATGATTTATAAATCTTCCAATGTTTCCACATTTTGTTGCATCGATGAAGCCCTTTCCAACACCTGCAAAAGCAAACTGCAACTTTAAATGAAATCCAGACACAAAAGGCATAAATCATGGTTCATGAACACATACCCGTGTGAAATAAATAGTCATCATCAACATCTATACTCAATCCACTTTGTCTACTGTCCCGGACTTCTCCAATGTACTCACATACAAAGCTTCCAGAGGGAATGAAAGAGCGTGTTCTAACACCCCAACCTTTCAATTCTGTCATGAAGATTTCCAGTTGGAACTGGATCCCATGCTGGCTTACTCGGTTGATGCAAGAAGAGGAGCACTTGCAAGAAGGGCCACATTCATAAATAAGCAATGATCCCATGGGAGAAGCAAGTCTTTTTTTACAATCATATGCCATTATCCCACCATTCTTAATAATGCAAACACATTTGTCACAGTTCACACATCCATCTTCACAATCACAGCCACACGGAATCGTTGCCTGGTTGAACTTATCTGAATAGATGCTCTTAACAATGTAGTAAAAGGATTTGGGTATATGAACACAATTTGTTAATGTCACCACCCGAATAGGAAATTTTTCTTTTCCTTTTGAAAGATCGTTAACTCGAACAACATCCTTTTGGACTACACTTCCTCTGGATTTGTGTCTGTTTCTTGGCCTAGAACTTGCAAGTTGTCTTGAACTGTCATCATTGCCCATAACATCATCTTTGAGGGCAACACAACTTTGGGGTTGCTCTGAAATCCTATTCAGTGTAAACTTGAACACAAGTTTTCCAAGTTTCCCTCTTTCTTCAGTCATCTTATCCACTAAATACAAGCCATCATAAACATACAAGTAATCGAAATTGCTGCCAACTTCAAACTTTTTACAAAATTTCAGTATAACCCTCACAGGACTTTTTGTATCCATGCTATTCTTCAGAGCCAAATTTCCCCCTTGCAACTTCTGATCCTGAATAGAAACATTACTCTTAACATTGGGATTTCCTCCATGACCACTGTAAACCAAGGTACCATTGGATTTCCTAGCATTATCGTATCGATTGGTTACAACAATGCTTGTGGCCAACGAGTTCTTGCCTGTTCCCATATAATCAATACCATTCCAAAACTGCCGATGGAGGCCAATGACATTGAGTTCCACCCTACTTTGAAAGATGTCACCTACCTCGATGCCTACTACATGTCCCACATGCTTTTTATCGTTCTCCCATTGATGCTTTTGTCTCATCATCATTGCTGCTTCCATCATAGCTTTAGTCTTCGCCATTAAATTCACAGGTTGAGACGCTTTATACTGATGATTGAGCTTGTCAACTAAGTTTCTAAACGTCGCCAATGCTTGTTTGACCTTCCTGTGTTTTACAGACACTTCCATCCTTTTCTTGTCAGACAAAGGGGTAGGAGACCATTCTTCATGCCTTCTCCCAGAAGACTTTGAATTATCCATTTCTGTACTCCCAATTTACAGATAAAAACAATGCATCAGAAATATACACGAATGGTACCACAACTAATAAAAGAGTTTACAATATAGAAACCATGAGGTATAAATAAATAATAATAACAAAAATCACATTCACATGTCCCACAAAAAAATTGAAAAAAAAAATGAAAGAAAAAAAAAACATTAAAGCATGAGTGGTAACGGTAAGTATTTAAATGCTGAAAATTGGAAGAAGAAATAGAAAGGGTTCGAAATTAAAAAACTTTATCAAAAAAAAAAAAAGAACGCTTGAGCCTTGAAATATGACAATACTAAATGAAAAGTCATGAAAATGAAATATTAAAACCGGAAAGGATGGTTTCAGAAATTGACAAACAACAGAACTTAAACAATCACAGAAAAAACAAAAAAAACTTTCCGACCACAAGGAACAAAAATTCCGACCACGATGAGCATTCAGTGCACAAAACAGTGAAACAAGAATGCAAAAATCATAAACTTCACCAAAAAAAAGCAAAACTTTGACGAAAATAGAAAAAGAAAGAAACCACCCCAAAGAGAAACTAGTAAAGAGAGAAGCAGAACAGAGAAAAAAAAATGAAGTTTTCCGACCACAAGGAACAAAATTTCCGAGCACAAGGAGCATGCAATGCACAAAGCAGTGAAACATGGATATCATAAACTTCATGAAGAAAAAGCAAAACTTCGAAGAAGAAAAAACACCCCAAAGAAAAACAAGTAAAGAGAGAAACAGAACAGAGAAAAAAAAATGTAGTAAAACACTCGGAGAAATCACAACCCTTTTGTTGTTAGTTGATGAACTAAAGAGATTAAGAAATGGAAACGAAAACTGTAAAAAGATAGAAACTAAAAAAACAAATACTTACCCTTCTTGAATGCTTGAAAGAGCAAAACTTATTCAGTACTATACTGGAGAAAAGAAAAGACACCGACGAAGAAAGAAGATACAGTCTCGTCTCACTGGGCAATGGTAATAAAATAGAATCTGACACACCGAGATAAATTTGTTATTGAAATCATTCACAATGTTTAATTGATAGAAACATATTTGTAGTATAATATATATATATATATATATATATATATATATATATATATATATATATATATATATATATATATATATATATATTTTGTCTTTCCACCCGGCTGGTATTCGAAAAATATAAAAAGTGATAGAAATATATCTAGACGTTAATAATATATTATGATTAATTATTATAATTTTAAAAAAATTATAATGATTATCACAAAAATTTGGGAGCTATATCACATTGGTAGGTGTTTACTTCAGTTGTATATTTTTAAGGTTCATTAATAGGGGTAAGTAAACAGGCTCAGATCCATGGACTGGCCCGCAGTCCGCGCGAGTTACGGACCAATTATTTTAAATGATCAATGATTATGTCATATTTTTTATTTTGCCCTGCTTAACCTGCGGACTATGCGAGTTTGGCCTGCGGGATCCGTGGGTTGCCCGCAGCCCGCATTAGGTTTTATTTGTGTGACCAAAAAGATAAGTGATAACAGGCTTTACTTTTTGATATTTTCTCTATCTTTTTTCTTTTAATCTATCATTTTCATATCTGCAAGTCATAAATAATAAAAATATCAATTCTTATCATTTAAGCTAAAAATAATTGTTAAATAAATATTTTTAAAGATATTTCGATATATTTTTATTATAAAAAATAGCTCACATCATATTTAACAGTTATCATTGTAGCAGACTAAGAACACTTTTTCTCTACCACGCATTCACGCACACGCACAAGTCATACGACTATTTCCCTTACAAGAAAAACAAAACGTTACTCACTCACGCAGTCACGCGACACACCAGCACAGCCTCGACCCACCACCACCGTGCTACCACGCGAAGTACATCTCTTCTCTCCATAGAATTTGTTTTTATCCTATTTTTGTTTGGACTAATTCATTGTTGTTGTACTCTTAAATGTGGAGATGGAGAAGACTCAAACTACTTCAAATATGGAATCATTTGTTGTTAGAGATGTTTAAATTTCATATTTTAGATTTATTGCTTGGATTTTCTTTTTTTAAGACATTATTTATTTTATTGATGTAATTGACTAATTATTGAAATTTTATTTACATATGTATTGAACTTAATTTGATTGTATTGTATTTTTATTAAAATTAAAATTCTTTTAAAACTAGGCCGGGCCCGTTTGACCCGTGGGGTCCGTGGGGCGGAGACAGGCCAATTTATTTTGTCCGTGTAAGAAGTGGGATGGACTGGCCCGGTCCGCTGCCAATGCAGGCGGGCCTTACGCAGGGCAGACCGGCCCGCTAACCCACCCCTATTCATCAACAGTTGAGACATACATAAAATATTACCAATGGAAGTGAATTTGTATTGCTTTGGCAAATTCTTTTTACTTTTCTTCAACTACAAAAAAAAAAAAAAAAATCAATCATTTGGTTAACTTTTAAATAAATGTTATCAACACAGAAGAAGGAAAAAAGAAATTTTACTGTAAAATGATATAAAAAAATCATTGTTTATGTTTAATCAAATACTATTTATTTAATTGTTTTTTATAAAAAAATTTATGATAAAATATTTGTGTCTATTAGTATATGCATCTAGTGACATTAAATTACAAATTATAATAAAAGCTTGTTAATTTTTAATTTTTTTTATAAATTATACACAATTATTATTTATTGACTGATCATTTAAAAAATCATAACCTTAAAAAAATCATTCCAAAGAAAGTGAGTATTTTTTACAAATTAAAAGTGTCATTGCAATCGTAATTATCCTTAAAATTTATTCATGGATATAATTTAACCATAATGCTTTACAATAAGTATTTTTTTTTTACTTGAACCTTTCATCAAAAGAGTGTAAAAAAATTATTTATAGTTTATAAAACGAGTATTTTTTTCTTTTAGACTCGATTTAATTTATGAGTTTGTTAAAAAAAAATTGTCGCAATCATTATAAATTTTTTCAAATTATAATAATTAGTCATAATCTACTATTAACATTTGAATATATTTGTCACGCTTTTTATACTTTCGAGGATTAAATTTTGTATTTTTATCTTTTTATGACGCATTTGTCAACGGGATAGGAAAACAAAGAGTAAAAAAAATATTATATGACAAATATACCCCTATGTTAGCCATTAGAGATGGTCACGTTGACAATCATTTCAATGACAAATTTGTCTCTTTGTGCCACGTAGGCTATTTTATTAACGGTTACTTACAGAAGTTAACGACCGAATATATTTGTCACACTTTTTACACTTTTGGAGACTAAATTTTATATTTTCATCTTTCAGAGATGCATTTGTCAGCAAATTATACATTCAGGGACAAAAGTAACTATTTATCCTAACTAAAATGAAATGCCAAAGTTTCAACTTCGAGAATAAGAATAACTAGTATTTATATCTCTAGTTCATTCCTGTGGCAACCTAGGGTCACTACGGGATGTCAATAAAAAGGATAAAAAGAGATTTTTAAAAAAGAAAAATGGGGAGAGTCGCCATCAACGTTTATTTAAGAAAAACTTCGAAAAAACAAAAAAGGATAAGGAATGGTCTACGGTTTGAGAAAAAATGATTCGAGAGTCGTTTACACACGGGAAAGTTATTAACACCCCACACGTTCGTCATGAAGAGGCCAACCTTTAATCAAGTGTGCTAAAAATAATGTGACTTTTTAATTATTTATTTTCTTTTAATTATTTATTTTTCCTTAAGAGGCCAACATGATTATTTAGCACCCCACGCCCCCGTCATGACTTTTTGTTTATTTAGAAAAAGAAAATGAATTTTTATTTTTTAGGGAAAAAAGGGATTTTATGTTTTTTTGTTTTTTAGGTCGACAAGAAATTTGTCATCGCTCCTACATATCCTCGGGTGCAATGAGAAAATCATACTTACGTTTAGTTCTTTGGGTAAAAAATATTTTGTGTTGGGTTGATTTTTTTTTTTGAAAGATTTGTTTTGATTGCGTGACAAAGAGTCATTAAAGCGTTGAATCTTAAAACGATGTTAAATTTTAAGAAAACAACAAAGAGAATCGCTTGAGACATTCAACATTGAAGCGATCTCAAGTAATTTGCAAATTTTGTGGGAAAAAAAGGAGAATTGAGTGATTATTTGTTTGTGGAGAAAAGAGGAAATCTCTTTTGTAAAGTCAAGCAAGTCAGAAATCCAACATGGCTTTCACGAAATTTAATTCACACGTTATTCTGATGAACTTATTTTGCTTCCTCAGAATTCGTGCCTCTCCTTTTTTATTTGCTATTTGTTTTCTCTTGTTTCCGACTACTTCTTTTCTTCCTTGTAATTGTGTGTGTATAATTATATGTATACCTCCTTCTTTTATACTATTTCTTCTCCTTCTATCCTTTATACTTATTTCCCTTTTTATTATTAATTTTTTCTGTTTTAGTTTTGTTTTTTCTTTCCTATTTTGGTTTTTTTTCCTTATTTTCTTTCTTTCCTTTTGTTTCCCTTTTCTTTCTTTCTTTTCCCCCTTTTTTTATGTTCTTTCTTTCCCTTTTTCATTTTTATTTCCTTTATTTCTTTTTGTTCTTTCTCTTTTTTTTTTATTTGTTCTTTCTTTCCCCGTTTACTTTTGCTTTCCTTTTTTTTTTTGGTTTTCTTTATTTCCTTTTTTCTGTTCTTTTTTTTCTTTTTTATTTTCTTCCTTCTTTTTTAATATTTTTTAGTTTTATTTATTTTTTAATCTTTTTTTTATTTATTTATTTATTATTTTTTATGTATATTTTTTTTGTGTTTTTATGGACAGAATTAGGGTCGGATAATTACATTAAGTTTGATTTATAAAAAATATTTGTAATATATAAATCATATTATTACTAATGCTCATAATTAAAAAATATATTTAAATATATAAATCTTGAAAAACTTATTCAATTGAAATATCAATTTTAATAGAAAAATAACACTTGTGAGCTATCTCATATATTTTATATATTTAAATATATTTATTAATATATTTAAAGGATCAATCTGTCACGGCCTTGCATTTTTCATATTTTGTAGTTCTTAATGTTATTTTTCTATTAAAATTGATGTTTCAATTGATAGTTTGAGATAGCTGAGAGATAAATTTTTAGATACTTGTGAGGATATGTATTGTGTGAAACAAACAACTAAAAAGAAAAGATGGTTAATATTGAGAATATTTAATAGAGAAAGAGTTTTTAACGTTTATAAATGATTTTGACTATTTTGCATAATTATTATTTTGCGGTTTCATATTATATTATTTTTTGGGGTTATTTTTTTACAAGTTTTAAATTTAGAGACACAACATATATCCGTTGACCAAAAAATATTATGTTTATTTGAAAGTACTTAATACTATATTTAGAATTATTAGATGAAATCTCGCCTAAAAGATGTAGCATGTGATAAATATTGGGAATATTTAACAGGGAACGAGTGACCAGAATAAGAGTCATACTATTTAAATTGTATTTTTTAATCTACTTTTTACATTTATGAATGTTTTGAATACTTTGCAGAATTATTAAATTGCGAGTATCATTTGATACTTTATTGTTTATCGAGGGTTATTTCTAGCATTTTTATAAATTTAGAGGTACAATATTTATTTGTTGACAAAAAAACATTTTATTTATTTTAAAGCGCTTATTACTATATTGAGAATTATCAATAGAAATCTCACCTGAAAAAAGTTAACATATGATGAATCCTGAGAATATTCAATAGATAGAGTGACGAGAGTGAGAGTTTTACTATTCAAATTGTATATTCTTTAACATTTAAGAAAGATTTTGAACACAATGCAAAGTTATTAATTAGTGGTATGCTATTTATATATAGTTTTTTTATTTTGGGAAAAATTTAAGTCCCACATCGACTAAAAATAAAATCAAATTAAAATATATAAATGAGGGATAATCCTCACTCCTAGAGTTAACTTTTGGGGTTGAGTTAGGCCTAAACTCACATTCTTAACATTTTAAGATGGTATTAAAGCAAGGACCACCCACCATTTGTTATTCACGCATATAAAAAAGTCCAATAAGTGGTAGGGCATGAGGGGATGTATTGGAAAAAAATTCAAGTTTCATATTCAAGATTAATAAAAAAAAAAGGATCCCCCACCATTGTTGTTCACGTACAAAAAAAAAGTCCAATAAGGGACAACTCGAGTCAATCAAATTAGAATATATAAATGAGGGGCAACCCTCACCCTAGAGCATTGTTGCTTCCAATATTTTTAAAGTTTAATTGTGCAATATCTATTCGTCAACCACAAATTATTATATTTATTTAAAATCACTTATTATTATATTAAGAAACATTAGCCAAAATCTCACTTAAAATGAGGGAGTATATATATATATATATATATATATATATATATATATATATATATATATATATAATTATTAAAATGTGGATTCAAATTTGAAATTTGAAATTTGAAATTAAATTTTGGAAGTTGGAAGTGGAAGTTACTGAAAGTTGAAGTTGGAAGTGGAAGTTGGAAATGGAAGTTATTGGAAGTTGAAAGTTCAAAATGGAAGTTCGAAGTTGGAAATGAAAGTTATTGGAAGTTGAAAGTTGAAAATGGAAGTTGGAAGTTGGGAGGGGAAGTTAAGTTGAAGTTGGAAGTTGGAATTTGAAATTTAAAATTTAAAATTTCAAATTTGAAAATTGAAAATTGAAACTTGTAATTTGAAATTTGAAATTTGAATATTTTTTTGAATAGAAATTATTGTGCATAGTTAGTTGATTGTTAATTTAATTAATTTGATTTGAAATGTTTGATGATTGATTGTATTTGATTGATGTGTTATTGTATTTGTTTTTGCTTGATTAATATTGAATGATTGTTTTAATGTCTTTTGGCATCACTTGATTTTTATACATTGCAACAAGTGGTAACATTTTTTCTCCTCTCTGTTCATGATTTGTTTTTTATGTTGACAAAGGGGGAGAAAAAGATAAAAATCTTTATGAGACGGCTTTTTAGATATGAAATCTTCAACTGTCTCACATAAGCAATCATTGCAAAACAAAGGGGGAGTAAAACTATATACAAATGAATATTTTTTTGTTGTTATTGTTGCTCCTAACCTATAGGTGATTGTCATCATAAAAAAGGGAGAGAATGTAAATCATGCAGGTTTTGATGATGTCAAAGAGAATTTGCTTGATAATGAGCGTCATCATAAAAAAGGGGAAGAATGTGGATCATGCATTGTTTTGATGATGTTGAAAAGAAATCACTTGATTGTCATTATCAAAAAGGGGGAGAATGTAAATGTATGATGATTTTGATGATGCCAAAGAAGAATCAAACAAGGCTGCTTCAAAGGATAAACATTTGCTTCAAGATTAATTCAAGATTGCTTCAACAAACAAAGTCTTGTTTCAAGATTCACTAAAGATCAAGCCTTGAATTTGAATTTTCAGAAGGGTTTCAAAGTCATGCAAGACTCTGGTAATCGATTACTAGAAGGGAAGGTTGAAAAAGAGTTGTTGAAAAGAGTTTTGAATTTGAATTTTCAACATGTAATCGATTACCATATGTCTGTAATCGATTTACCAGCAACAGAACTTTGGAAATTCAAATTCAAAGGTCATGACCCTTCAAATTATAACTATGTAATCGATTACATAAACATTGTAATCGATTACTAGTGGAGAGTTTTCAGAAAAACTGCCAACAGTCACATCTTTTCATTGGATCCAAATTCAAATCTCCCCAGACTGTATTTTAGCTAACATTGATTTCTTTGGGACTCTTGCTGCCCACATTTTCTTCTTGTAATTTTAACTAATTTCTTTACAACAATGAAGTCTTATCTCATCGGGTAAAATTGGCTCCATGAATTACACGCCTTTCGATACTATTAAAAATCAAAATTTCAAACCTTTTTCTTTACACGTGATCAAATTTGATATGCAAGTTTAAAATTTAATGTATACATATTATCAATGTAAAATACATTTTTCCAAGAATCCAATGATCACATCATATTAAATAAATAAGTTGATACAATAAAATAATCAAATCTTTTGTGTAAAAATATTTTAAACTAAGAGTATATGAATTAAACTGCCAAATTTATCCCTCATTTTTTCATCTCATTCAGAGACCATGTCCTACCTTTGCAACGTTACTAGGCAGTAGACACTGCTATACAGCAAAACCACTTGCTAATTGCTATCATTGGAACACCGTTGTCGTCATTGTTGGAAAAGAACTTTCATATTCTATATTTTTAGTTGATCTTGTCCCATTGAATGAAGTTGCTTTGTGGATATTGGATAGAAAACTTTATGCAAGTTGTATAGTTGTCATAATGTATACAATCATTTTATTTATATAGTACTTGAAACCAAGCTAAAAAAGAAAATGAACGCTAGAAAGACCTATAACTCGCACTACAAAACCAATAATCTTGTTATCAATGTCAAAGTTTGAATAACATAATCTAAAGGCAATCGTAATTAATCCCTAATCAAATATAAAATTTCAATTTCCAAGGATTAACCATATTTTTAGTTCCTCTAAACGTACAAATACTCACTTTTAGTCCCTAAAAAAACTATCTCCTTATGGTTCCTTATATTTGAAAACGTGCATTTTAAACCCAAATCCTAATGATACATTAATTTTCTATAATATAAAATCCTAATCAACAACAACAACAACAACGCCTTATCCCACTAGGTGGGGTCGGCTACATGGATCAACTTCCGCCATAATGTTCTATCAAGTACCATACTTCTATCCAAACCATTAATTTCGAGATCCTTTTTGATAACCTCTCTTATAGTCTTTTTGGGTCTTCCTCTGCCTCGAATTGTTTGTCTTCTCTCCATCTGGTCTACTCTCCTCACTACAGAGTCTACCGGTCTTCTCTCTACATGCCCAAACCACCTAAGTCTATTTTCCACCATCTTCTCTACAATAGGCGCTACTCCAACCCTCTCTCTAATAGCTTCGTTTCTAATTTTATCCTGTCGAGTCTTACCACACATCCACCGCAACATCCTCATCTCCGCTACACCTACTTTATTCTCATGTTGGCTCTTGACCGCCCAACATTCTGTTCCGTACAAAATTGCCGGTCTTACCGCAGTCCGATAAAACTTTCCCTTTAGCTTGATCGGTACCTTTGCATCACATAACACCCCCGATGCTTTTCTCCATTTCATCCATCCTGCTTGAATGCGATGATTCACATCCCCTTCAATTTCCCCATCATCCTGTATTACAGACCCAAGATATTTAAACCATGTGACTTGAGGGATAATATGGTCTCCTATTTTCACCTCTGAGTTAGAAACCCTCCTTCTTTTGTTGAACTTACATTCCATATACTCCGATTTGCTTCTGCTTAGGCGAAAGCCATGTGTTTCTAGAGCTCGTCTCCAAGTTTCCAACCTCTCATTCAACTCCTCCCTCGACTCTCCAAGGAGGACTATGTCATCTGCAAAGAGCATGCATCTCGGCGCTATCTCTTGGATTTGTTCCGTGAGGACATCCAGAATTAAGGTAAAAAGGTAGGGGCTAAGGGTTGACCCTTGATGTAAACCAATTGTGATGGGAAAATCGTCTGACTCTCCACCCTGTGTCCTAACACTAGTCGATACCCTATCATACATATCTTGGATAGCTCGAATATATGCAACCCTAACCCCTTTCTTCTCTAGAGCTTTCCACAAAATCTCTCTAGGCACTCTATCATACGCTTTCTCCAAGTCAATAAAAATCAAGTGCAAGTCTTGTTGGGCCATGCGATATTGCTCCATCACCCGCCGTAATAAATAAATCGCTTCCATGGTCGACCTTCCTGGCATGAAACCAAATTGATTCTCAGTAACTTGAGTCTCCTTTCTTAATCTCCGTTCAATCACTCTTTCCCATAATTTCATGGTATGACTCATGAGCTTGATTCCCCTATAATTTGCACAATTTTGTATATCCCCCTTGTTCTTATAGATTGGCACTAACGTGCTTCTCCTCCATTCCTCCGGCATGCGTTTTGACCTCATAATTTCGTTAAAGAGTTCGGTGAGCCACTCAAGACCTCTATCTCCAAGAGTTTTCCACACTTCAATAGGTATGTTGTCTGGCCCCACCGCCTTACCATTACTCATTCTTTTCAATGCTTCCTTTACTTCCTGTTTCTGAATCCGACGATAGTACTTATAGTTCCGGTCCTCTTCTCTTGTGTCTAGACTGCTAGAGTCATATCCATATCCATCATTAAATAAGTTGTGGAAATACGCCTTCCACCTTTCCTTGATATCTTTTTCATGCACTAAGACTTTGCCTTCTTCATCCTTAACACACTTTACTTGATCCAAATCTCTAGTCTTCCTCTCTCTACCCTTAGCAAGCCTATATATAGATCTTTCTCCGTCCCTGGTTCCTAGAGCTTGGTATAGTCCGTCAAAAACTTGGGCTCTTGCCTCACTCACCGCGTTTTTGGTTTCATTTCTAGCTATCTTATACTTATCCCAAGTTTCAGAATTTCTACACCTAGACCACTCCTTGAAACACTCCTTTTTTACTCTAACTTTGCTCTGAACATTTTCATTCCACCACCACGATTCTTTACCCCTAGGTCCAAAACCTCTAGATTCACCCAACGTCTCTTTAGCCACTTTAATAATCTCTTGGGACATCTTGTTCCACATATCATTTGCACTTCCTTGTGATTGTCCACACCAACCCTCCCATATCTTTTGTTGGAAGATTCCTTGTTTCTCACCCTTCAAGTGCCACCATTTGATCCTTAGTGCTACCAGAGGACCTCTTCTCTTTGCCCTATCTCTAATTCTTACATCCATAACCAAAACTCTATGTTGGGTAGTCAAGCTCTCTCCCGGGATAACTTTACAGTTCAAGCAATACTTCCTATCAGACTTCCTGATAAGGAAGAAATCTATCTGAGAACATGTCCCTCCACTTTTGTAAGTGATAAGATGTTCCTCTCTTTTCTTAAACCATGTATTGGCTATAGAAAGATCCAAAGCCTCCGAAAACTCCAAGATGGATTTACCCTCCCCATTCATCTCCCCTAGGCCAAAACCCCCATGCACCCCCTCAAAACCTCTAGCCATGCTACCTACATGTCCATTGAGATCCCCTCCTAGGAAAACTTTCTCTCCTTGGGGTATATCCTGAAGTACCCCTTCTAGATTCTCCCAAAATTTTACCTTAAAGTGTTCTGCTAACCCAACCTGAGGTGCGTACCCACTAATAACATTAAAGGTGTCCTGTCCCACTACCAATTTTAAGACTATGATACGATCTCCTACTCTTCTTACATCCACGACATCCTTCTTCCACTCCTTGTCCACAATAATCCCTACCCCATTTCTTGATCTGATTTTTCCCGTATACCACAGCTTAAATCCCGAGTTGTCTAATTCTTTCGCTTTTTCACCTGTCCACTTAGTTTCTTGTAGGCACATAAAATTGATCTTCCTCCTCACCATAACATCCACTATTTCCATAGATTTTCCAGTAAGTGTGCCTATATTCCATGTACCAAAGCGAATCCTCCTGTCATGAACTAGCTTCTTTACCCACACCCGTTCACGAAAATGTGGGAACCCTTGCTTACTTTTCACTACATCCGGGCGGCGATGCAGCGGCCCTTGCTCTTTTGACACTGTACTCGAGCCATACAGCACGTTGCTTCCGGGCAACGACCTAGCATTCACATTATTACGTAATTGATCCATGTCATAGAGATTCGACAAAGTTTAACGTTGGCTGTCGAAAGCCTAACACAACCCTCTCCTTTTATCCGGGCTTGGGACCGGCTAGGAATAGCAAAGCTACCCTAGGCAGGATTAATATAAAATCCTAATCAATTCAAAAAAAATTGTAAGTCCTAATATGGCAATCTATTTCTTACAAAAATCATTTAATTAAGATAACATCAGTGAAATAAAGTAAAAATCCCTAAATAACAACAAATATCTTAACCTATTATGCATCAACAATCGTCCTAAGAATATCAAAAGGCTCCCCTGATCTATAAAAGTTCAGGCATCCCTTGGTCCCAAGTCAACATCCATAGTAGAAAGGATCATCAACTCAGTTCTTCAGCAAATATCACATCAAATACAAATTGAACTGTGGCCAAAAGTCATATAGAAAGAAATTACATTAACATGTGTTTAACTCAACAATGATTACTGTAATTTTTTTTTCATACTATCATTTTATCATGTGTTTGTCACAAACAGATTAAATGATAGTTACCACAAAATGAAAGGAATGAAAAAGGGTAAAACTCCAAGGTACTATATTTTTAAGACGAAGTCAGACCTGTATCAAGGTGATACAAGTAACTGTTTCTGAAACACGCAAGAACTGCAGAGAAAAAAAAGCAGAAAACCAAACTCTAAGTAATTTGAGAGTGTCCAAACTCTCTCCCAAATGGATCTTAGTATTTCAAGGAACTAATCTTTGGATTTCAGCCAAGGAATACCCAAATTCTTCTTTCTTCCTACCTACACCTTAGTTATCTTGGGGTCCTATCATTAAACAACACTAAAGCCAACAAACATATCCTAAAATTGCTTTATTGTACTAGAGTATCTATATATTTCTCTCAAGTAAAGACAATGTATAATAGTAGATTCTATTCATTAACATCAAAAGTAAATGTGAACTTCAAATTCAAAAAGTTAACAATACAACGATAGTGATCTAAGGATCATATGGGAGATCCCGCAAGCATACCTAGGTCTAATTCAAAATTAAGCATTCTTAATAATTATCATAAGCATAACATGAAATTATTAATGGTGTGGACATGCATTATACATTCTATCCCACACATAGTTCTATCATACCTTCCTCAGTTTGGAGATTGGGTTGATCAACCAAGAGTTGCTGAAGTGCACCAAGACACTATCATTGCAATGAAGTTAATGCAAAGTGATTAATACAACACAGAATGAAACATTGAATAAATGAAAAATGAAAGACAAGCATCATGAATAAAGTACATGATAAATCTTGGTATCTCTGTGTATATAGAAATGAATACAAGTGCAAATGAATACACGGATCACTAGATTGCCTCTTTGCCTTTGTTTTTCATTTCTTTTTCTTCATCCTTTCCGATTATCATTTTGACTCAAATTCTTCTAAAGATTAAAAAACCAAAATTCTTTTAGAGCAGGTAGACAAAGTCTAGATCTCACTATAATTGCAAATCAGGTAGTGGAAGATGTAACAAAAAAATAGAAGAAATTTGGCTCTGAGTAAGGTTCTTGGAAAAGGATTTTGATAGAAAAGATTTTGATGCTAAATGTATAGAAGTTAGATTTCCTGCAACATTTTTTATGATTATGAATAACAACAAAAGTATATTATGGTTTAGGAAAATTAGAAAATAAGGAGTTAGGGAAGGGGAATGTTTTTTATTTTTGCAATTCTGTAACTGTGGTGGAGAGCTCATAAAGGTATCCAAGTTGGTTTAAAGGAAGTTAAGGTTTCACACCTTCAATTCACTGATGATTCAGATCTCTTCTTGGAAGAGTATAATGATCCCTTTGTGAATGTTTTACTTCTGATTATACTAAGTCATGAAGAGTGTTTTTGTTTAAAGATAAGTTTGATTAAGAGAAAACCAAAGGGTTTGAATGGTGATAACAAAATTCTTTTACAAGCTCCTGCGACTGCTTCTCAAGGTCAGACTTATAACACCCTCTCTTTTACTTTATAACACATATACAGTCAAAGGAATAAAATTCACACAAGCACATGTGTGCACATGGACATGCAGTTACACACACACAATTATGACATTTGAATGGTTAAACTATAACAATGATATTTTCACACCTGGACTTTAAGGTAATTTCTGATAGTGTTGAGATCACTGGTGACTTTAATAAATACCTATTACAAAAGAAACAACTAGTAACTATTTTTTCTGAAAAAGTCACTCGATCAAAATGGTATTATCAGAAGTAAAATCAATGAAAAAAAAGCACTTATGCACAAAGCTTGTATTCCAATATAAATAATCATTTTGAGAGTTTAGCAGCTGTTTCACCCAACAGATAATAAAGATTGATGATTAACAATCTTGACTTTTCCTACAAAAAAAAAAGAAAAAGAAAGAGAACAAAAGAGTTGTTGCATTTTTTTAATTTTCAAGAACTTCTTGGCCAACAATGAAACTGAATTTAATTGGTCAGAATTAAGCCAAATGTTCTTATTCGGTATAAGTAGTAGATGCAAAACAAGTAAGTGAAGGAAGCAGAGCGACTGGATTCAATTATGGGCTTCTCAGAACTTGAATCATGTCATTTGATGCATTGAATATTAAGTTTATGTTAATGCATTTGTGGGTTGCTTAAAAGCACAAAATAATGTTAAAAAAATGTTTCAATTCACAACATTAATCCTTACTCAGAGTTGTATATCTCATGTATAAACATTAGGCTATCCAAGCAATAGATAAACTAGGTTTGATGCCAATTTGCTGTTGCAATTGTTTCATGTTCAGGTGACAAGAACCACCTTTCACTTGTTGTCTACTATCACGGTGAATTTTGTCAAGAGATAAGACAATACAATGAAATTCTTCCCTGAAAGTTCAAATTCAAATTTAATGAAATTAGTCACGAAAACATTACTCATAAACTTAAAATGTCTAACAATATCATTACATATCAGTTTAAATTGAAAATATTGCAGAGCTGAATAGAAACTCACATAGTCTTTCGCATGGAAACCAAGATGTTCCTTAAAGATTCAATCTGCTTTACCAAAAGAGCATCTTTCATGCCACTGGCACAATTTAGAACACCATAATTGTTGGAATTTTGAAGCACCTGCTTACAAAACAATCATAATTCACATAGTTACTTACTTCAAGTCCCCCTACCTAGTGATTTCAGAACTACAACATTAGCAATATCAAGGTCAAAGCAACTACTGAGGTAAATTAAAATTAAAAATTATAAGCATATAGTAAAAGTATAAGTGAAATTACTTGCAACCTATCAACAATATGGGAAGCATTCCTAGACTGTGAAATTAAGAGAGATTGAAGCTCATCCCATCAACCCATTTCTTCCCTAGCTTCTCTGAATTTCAACTGAAATTTTTTCACTATCGCGTCCATCGTCAATCATGAACTAACCAGTCTTGAGCCAACAATAAGCCTTTCACAGAGGAAAAAGTGAATCTTCAGTTATAGTTCAAAATCGTGCTTTGAACTATTGGATAAAACTGAGTGATAAAGTGTTTGAAAAGGTGAGAAAGTGTTTGAGAAGATGAGAAAATTGAGAGAAAAGACTGATATTATTACTAGACTGAAAAGTTAATATGAGTTGATTATATATAGACCTCTGAACCTTTACACTAACAGTAACAAAATCTAACCAACTAACAGTAAAGGCTAACTAAATTAACTAATAAACTAACTGTACTAACTAACAGACTAACTGAATTAACTAATTTTGTTATCAGATATCTATTGCTAAAGAAGTGTTGCTAGCAAAGGATAACAACCCTTACAAGTACACACAATTACAAAACTGTTTATACAGTTATACAACACATGCTCTAATATTCTAATATCCCTCCTTAAACTCAAGGGGAAGAGTTTTCAGAAGAAATACTTTTCACATTGAGTTTGTCTCTGAGTATCTCAAATCTTGTTGAAGAAAGAGGCTTGGTCAGCACATCAGCCCACTGATCTAAGGCTGGAATATGTATAATTGAAACCTGTTTGGCCAGAAAATTTTCTCTAACAAAGAAAACATCAACTTCCATGTGCTTTGTATGACTATGGAACATAGGGTTGTGAGCAATGGACACAACACTTTGGTTGTCACAAAAAAGGACAGGAGTAGTGAATGGTACTTGTAATGCTGTTAAAAGAGCATGAATCCACGTTAACTCAGTGGAAGTTTGAGCTAAATTATGATATTCAGCTTCAGTGCTGGATCTGGCCATGTCTTTTTGTTTGCGGGACCAAGATATTGGTTTGGACCAAGAAATATTGTAGCCCCTGAGGTGGAACGCCTGTCATCCACATATGATGCCCAATCAGCATCACAAAATGCACGGATAACCAAGGGCCTTGTAGCAAGAGCAGGCTGAAGAAGTAATCCATGAGATAAAGTGTCCTTGAGATACCTTAGTATTTTTTTTTCACTATTGCCCAATGAGAGTCTAGAGGTGCAGCCATAAATTGACAAATCTTATTGACAACAAAGCTGATTTCAAGCCTAGTGAAAGTAGCATATTGTAAGGCACCAACCATTGAGCTACATAAAGTTGGGTCATGAAAAATATCGGCACCATGTCGAGATAGTTTGCAATTAGATACCATTGGAGAAGAAATAGAATGGGCTTCAGCCATGTGAGTTTTGTGAAGTCTCGAATGTATTTACTCTGAGTCATCAATATATAATTATTAGGGAGATATTTGGTCTCTAGACCCAAGGAATAATCCAAATGACCAAGTTGTTTGAGAGAGAATGAAGTGTGGAGTTTGGTTGTGAGCTGCTGAATTAGAGAGGTAGAACTACCTGTGATGATTATAATATTCACATAGACCAAAAGCTAAACAGTATGAATTTTTTGCGTGTAGATGGAAAGAGAAGTGTCACATTTGCTCCCTTCAAATCCAAACTGAATTAGAGTAGATTTCAGCCTATCAAACCTCTTCCTTGGAGCTTGTTTCAAGCCATAAAGAGCTTTATTTAGCTTGCAAACCAAGGATCTATTTGCAACTTCAAAACCTTAAGAACCCCATTTAAGAAAGCATTATTTACATCAAGCTGAAATAGCTCCCACCCATGAGAGTAGGTATTAGTAAGCATAGCACTGGGTTGATTGGGAGCTAATACAACAGGCTTAGAATAAGGATTGACCCAGGTATTGGAAGATTTGATAGAACCAGAAGAGTAAGGAATTGTTGGAGTGTGGCAGGATCAAAGAAGGTGAGTGATTTATGTGGCTGAAAGCTCATGTCAGACTGAAAATGGCACACATTGGCAGTGTGACCATCCTTGAGACATATTTGACATTGAAAGTTGGCAAATCTTCCATTACCTCGTCCTCTACCGGAACCACCACCATTGCGTCCGACACCACGATCAGAAAGACCACTACGACCACTGCCACAACCAAAAGATCCTCTAGAACCACCAAAATCACCAAATTTATAGGAATTCGAGTGTGAATAACCTTGTGTGTAGTTCAACGATGGAGAGCTTAACATTTAAGATTTTTTATTGTAACGAACTAGACGTGTTTCATGGCCATAAAGCAAGGCCTCAATTTTAGCTATTGATGGAGTGTGTTTCTTTCTTTCAGTTACAGAGATTACCGGTGCATAATCCGATATGAGCCTTTCAAGTAGTGCATCAACATATTCCTTGTGTCACACCAGAACTCCGACTCTAGCAAGTTCATCAACACAACTTTTGATTTTATGCAAATATTCATCTATAGATTTGCCTTCAAATGAAACTGCACGCATCGCAGTTCTTCATTGACTAGCACGAGATTTGGTGTGCAAGCTGAAATACTCATGGATCTTGTCCCAAACCTGATATGAATGATTCAAGCCCAGCATGCACGACAAGACTGATTTCGAGAGTGTGGAGTGCAGCCAAACAAGAAGTGTTTGGTCCTGAACTTCCCAAGCTTCATACTCAGGATTCACACAATCTACAATACGATTATCCTCCATGAGATAGCAAGGCAAAACGACCGGATTGACGATGAAACGCTGCAACTTATGCGCTTTGATCACTAGTTCTACATGTTGTCGCCAGTAAAACTGAGTGATAAAGTGTTTGAGAAGGTGAGAAAGTGTTTGAGAAGATGAGAAAATTGAAAGAAAAGACTGATATTATTACTAGACTAAAAAATTAATCTGAGTTGGTTACAAAGAGAGGTATATATAGACCTCTGAACCTTTACACTAGCAGTAATAGAATCTAACCAACTAACAATAAAGGCTAACTGAATTAACTAACAAACTAACTGTACTAACTAACAGGCTAACTGAATTAACTAATTTTGTTATCAAATATCTAATGCTAGAGAAGTGCTATTAGCAAAGGCTAACAACCCTTACAAGTACACACAATTATAAAACTGTTTATACAATTATACAACACATGTTCTAATATTCTAATATGAAGTGTAACATGTTTACAAGTTTGCATTTGACTTATGGTTCAAAGTGTTTTGAAGCATAAGATCATAACTCTCAGCAGAACCAGACTTTTCACGAGTGTGTAACTTTTAGATGTGTTAAAGTGGGCCAACCTGGCTCAATTGGGTTGAGCAAAAAGTGGCATAATGTAATGACCTTATATATGTTGTTAATAGAATTGTAATATTTAAGTAGCTAGTCATTCAAATGGAAATTACAGAGCCTAATGGAAAATCACAGTAAAAGTTATCTCGACAATTACACTGAAAGCTCATTACCCAAATGCACTTGGTTAAGCTAATTAATAATGCACCATAGTTAATCACTTAATATTATGATGAAGTTAATGAATAAGCACTTAGTTAAGCTAATTGATTACCCAAAATGCACCATAGTCAACTCACAAACATTGACATTAAGCTCATTACCCATATACACTTAGTTAATTAACACTCTCATCAGAATTGTTAAGAATCCTGAAATATGTGCTGACTGAAATTAGGAATGAATCAATTCCAGATAACTCCATTTAGAATGAATAGAAATTACAAAATGCACCCGAGTTTTGGATTGAGTATTATTTTGGAAAAAAGAAGAAGAAAAAAAGAAACGCCCAAACCTGGGTGAGAGGGAAAATGATTGTGACGACGCGTCGAGATAAGGCTTAAGGTGTGGCAACGGTGCAACGAGCCCACGATTGCTTCTTTTGTGCTTTAACATCCAAAGGATCAGCATAAAGAAAAGCCTAGCAAAAAGATGTCAAATAAATTTTGAAGCAAAGTATATTAACAGAGTGACAACAAAGTACAAGGAAAAAAAATGAAGAACTCCAAAGGATTAGAAGGCAAGGCATCTTGTCGTGATACAATTGAACTCAAACTCTTGACAAATGTAAAGAAACAATAATGATCATACAACTTACATACAAGCTCTTCTTCTTTCTGACACTTTAATTCATCTCTTTGATGATGACGCAATCGTAAAACTTCCTGCAATTTGTTCAAATCATTCCCTAAAATAGCTTGTTCCAACTCTGGATCACTCTGTATGTTCCATTATAAATATGATTATAATATAGCCAAGCACAAAAGAAAAGAACCAATATATAAGCAAGCATAGAAAGTTATTATAATTATAAGTTCAAAACTATTTGGTGTTCAAAGTCGACTATGAGAAGGCGTATGATTCAATTAGTTGGGATTTTCTGGTATACATGCTTAGGAGGATGGGGTTCTATCCAAAATGGATTTTACTTGGGTTGAAGGATGTCTCAGATCAGCTTTTGTCTCCATATTGATTAATGGGAACCCTTCTGCTGCATTTATCACACAAAAGGGACTTAGATAAGGGTATCCATTAGCCCCCCTTTTGTTCAATATTGTGGTTGAGGGATTAATGAGTCTAATGAGAGAAACTCTGGAAAAAAATCAGTTTAAGCGACTCTTGGTTGGAAGAAACTTGGTGGAAATTAGTATCTTCCAGTATACAGATGATACCATTTTCTTTGGCGAATCATCGATGCAAAATCTGAGGGCCATCAAGGCGATGCTGAGGAGTTTTGAGATGGCTTTAGGCCTAAAAATAAATTTTTCAAAAAGCCAGTATGGGGGGGATTGGAATATCAATGGAGTGGATGAAGGATGTTGCCTCATACCTTAACTGCAGCTTACTGTCTGTACCATTTACCTACTTGGGTATCCACATCGGGGCAAACCCAAAAGAGAGTGTGACTTGGGATCCTATTATTAAAAAATGTAAGTGTAGGTTGACAAAGTGGAAATAAAAGCAACTATCATTTGGGGGAAGGGTGACTTTGATAAAGTCAGTCCTGAACTCAATTCCTGTCTATTTTTTTATTCAGGATCCCGAAGAAGGTGGTACTCAAGCTGGTGAAACTAGAATGATGTTTCCTGTGGGAAGGAGATACGAACATACGAAGATTGCGTGGGTAAGCTAGGAATCAGCATGTCTGTCGAAGGAAAAAGGTGGTTTGGGAATTAGAGATTTGACCAAGTTTAACCAAGCTCTTCTTGGTAAATGGAAGTGGAATCTGTTTCATCATCACGGAGAGCTATGGGCTAGAGTACTAGAGTCAAAATATGGAGGATGGAGGAACCTGGATGAGTACAGAAGGGTTTCAACAACATCTGCATAGTGGTCTGATCTCAATTTTGTTTGCTGCAATAGGAAAACTGGTTCAAATCAGGAATAAAATGGAGTGTAGGTTCTGGTTCCATGGTTAGGTTTTGGGAAGAAGGGAGAAGGGAGGTTGCTTGATGGGATCCCTATAATGGTAAAATACCCTAGACTTTACTCTATCTCGAACAAAAAAAAACCAGTACATTTAGCAGATGGGAAGTAGTTCACATGGAACATGGGAGTAGTGCCTGCAGTGGAGGTTACTTTTTGAGGATGAGATACCTATGGGGGCTTGTGTTTTTGGAGGAAATCCAACATCTCAACATAAACGAGCAGCAACAAGACGGGTGGGTGTGGCTAAGCGAATCAACTGAGGTATATACTGTAAGCAGTGCCTATCAACTGCTTGACAGGGAATCAAGAGATGAGAACATAGATGGGGTATTTCAAGACGTATGGAAGCTAAAAATACCAAGTAAAGCTGCGTTTTTCGCTTGGAGATTAATACATGTAGACTGCCCACTAAATCTAATTTGTCTAGAAGGAATGTGGACATCACTGACAAATTATGCCCATTCTGTAGGGAAAAGGATGAGGAGGCAGTCCATCTATTCTTCAGTTGCCACAAAATTATGCCGCTCTGGTGGGAATCCTTATCGTGGATAAACATGGTGGGTTTCGCAGAATCCAAGACAACACTTCATGCAACAATCATTCTGAAATACCATTTTTGGTATCAAATCATAGAGATGGATCATTTGGTGGGTGTCCCTAACATGGTGCGTACGGAATCATAGAAACAGAGTGGTCTTTTCAAACGACAGCTTCAACACCAACAAGCTGATGGAGGACGTTATATTTTTCTGCTGGACTTGACCGAGGAACCTTGAGAAAGGATTTGATACACCTTTTAACTTTTGGTCAAGCAATATCAGAGAAGGTTTCTTTTTGTAATTAGGGGGAACTAAGTTCAAGTGCTGGGATGATCTATGTAACCTATACAGTCAGAGTTTTGGTTTCTTAATTCATGATGAGTTGTTCTGTATTAGGGAACCAAATCTCCACATTGGGTGATTGATGCTTGTTAATATAGTAGTAACACTAGTAATGCTTCCATATTAATAAATATTTCTATTTTTGCGGATAAAAAAAAAGTTCAAAACTGTCTAAAATATATCAAATAAAATTAAACTACATTTACACGTAAACTGCTAATCGATAGGGAAGTTCAATAATTTTATTTTATTAAGCATAAGAATAGCACATCATGTGCAAACATCATATCTTGATAAAGATTAAGTAATAAAACAAACATAACTTACCTGAAAGAGCTGACCCATCAGTATTTAAGCTCAAATCATTGGTAGATCCATTGAAATAATTCAAATTTATTACAAAAAGTATATTAAGATATCAATACTTTATATTTCAATGAAACAAGTTGATATAAAATATAAAACAGTTAAAGTCCACAGACACACGTCATGTGTTAATAACCCAGCAATCCTATAGCATGCAATTGCTTATCTCTCTGTTCCAATACCTCATTCCCAAAAGTATCACTTGATTTTCTTAGCCCTTAACTTTTACAAATGGCACTCAATTTATATAATTTATTCAACAAGGCAGTAGTGAGTAAAACTTTAGGAGTATGGAGTAAGTTGAGCTACAACCCATATTTTGTCCTATCACGGTACGAAAATTATCACAGACTCAACAAACTATATATCACATGTGAAATCAACTTATTAAGCCAACATAAGTACACAATCATAGTCAAGACACAAAGAATTTCACAGTTATTTAAATTCTAAATTTCTATCATGTATCAGTCCACTTAACACCTAAGAACAACTAGATCATGTGCATGCATAATAACTAACACCGTAGTACTTTTGGATGGCAGCATAAACGGGATGGCACGATTTTCAGGTTTTCAAATAGAGGGTCCCCAACTTATCTCATAACAGTGCAATTTAACATAAATTGAAAGGTCACACCTAGAAGCAGCGGCACTAGCACCAGCACCAGATACCATCATCAACAAATCATCATCCTTAACACCAAGAGCACTCAACTTCTCAGAATTCCTAACTTGCTTCCTGATGTGCCATCATTTTCTTCTATTTTCTAAACCCTTTTTGCACCATTTTAATTACTGATTGGTCTTAATTTTCAATTAATTAGGCAGTTTTATTATTTGGTCTCATTTAGCTAATTTGATGTTTTTAATCTAATTTCAGGAATTAATGAAACATTGGGCTTAATCCGGATTTTGGTTGTGGACTTGAAGAGGGCAAATAAAGCAGCGCTTACCTTAGTTAATTTTTAATTAGGAAATTTCGCAATTTTATTTTATGTGGTTTAGTGTTTATTTCGTTTTGGGCCAGAGTATTGTAATAGGACCCAGCGACTTTGAGTGACTCTTTTTAAATAGTAGCCTTGGGATTCGTGCAAGGCATTCTATTATGCCATTCATTATTCAAAGCTTTGTTTAGGGTTTTAAGTTCTTTCTATTCTAATGCTATTGTTTTTGTTCTTAATGAAATTTCCCATTCCCTGCTTCTAATTACAATTTCGTTCTTGTTTCTTCTTCTACTTTCATTTACGTTTCTGTTTTCATTTTCGTTTCTGTCTCATTTACGTTTCTGTTATTTAGGTTTCTGCTTCATGTTTCATTTACGTTTTCTGTTTGAATCTATGGAAGGCTAATTATTTTGGTGTTGTTTCCTTTTGAGGAAGAAGTCCAACTCTCTTTGAGGTTTCGTTTATAATGTGGTTCCCTGGCAGTTTTCCCTTCACCAGTTAACCCAAATTCGTGAACATTAATCAATGCACACTTCGTGTTCGATTAATTTCCTCTGAGCCTAACTTGCGTTCATGCTTAATGGACGAAGGGCTAACTGGTGTATGTGGTGCCTAATCACGTATTGACAACCCTAGGTTGATTTTCGCTTAGTAAATTGAAATAGGGTTGGATTAAGTGGTTACTGTTAGGGACGAATTCTCCATAACCCAGGATAAGAGAATGGCTTCTGAATTAGAGGAAACAACCCATTTTTAATATTATTAGTTTCGTATTCCAGTTTACTTGTTCTGCTCCTTAAATCACAAAACAAACAAACCCCCCCCCCCCCAATCGTTACTGTTACTGCAAGTATATTATGAACATTTGGTTTATCATTGCTCGTTGGGAAACGACCTAGGATCACTTCCTAGTTACTGCATTATCATGTTTATTTGATTCGGGTACGGCCTCGATCAAATTTGGCGCCATTGCCGGGGAGCAGTGTCCAAAGGTTCATAATAGCTAGCTAGTGTTGTGTGTTTAATTCCTTCGTGTTTTATGTTTAATTGTTAGTATTGTGTTAGTATGTGTGTTAGTGTTGTTTAGTGTCCTGGTATTTTGTTTAGTGTGTGTTCTATTTCAGTTTTCCAATTAAGCGCTTTCCCTGTTTCAGTTTTGGGTGTTTTGCTGTGAATAGTGTTTTGCGACGGACTTAGCGACCACTTTTGCTTGCGGCAAAACAGAGTAGTAGTAGAAATCAAGTAGAGACGGATTTTAGTGACCACCCATGTTGAATTATTTGAGATTTTTTGTTTTAGTAGCTAGAGTTGTTTGTGGTAACTTCTTTTAATCTATATTTTGTGGGAAAAATAGCTAGAGCCTTTAGTTTGGTCAGATTTGAAAGTTCCAAAAAAGTAGCAAATTTTGTGTTTGTCGAAACTTCAAACGGCCATAACTTTTGCTCCAGTTATCAGAATCGCAATTATTATTTATGTATTTGGGGTAGAAAAAAATTTCCTACGCCATGGCAGCTCGCCATAGGCCGGCTAAGGTCTCCATCGTCCAAAAATAGTGATTATGTCAAAAGTTTTTTATTTTTCAAGTTTTATTCACTTATTTTTCTTAACCTACCATTTTTAGCTTCCATAGTTAGACTTTGAATTTTTGCCTGAAATATTTTGTGCTATCTTCTCATCATTTTATAAGGTTGCTCACAAAATTTCAAGTCATTTGGATATCATTTGAGGGTAGCTGTAGTTCAAACCTGCACCTTTATTTACATGACAAAGCAACTAGTTGTGCATGCTGAATGTAGTATATGACTAGAGGTAATCCATCTGACTTACAACCCTTTGATCCTGAGATAGATAGGACATTTCATAGATTAGTTAAGCATCATTTTATACCTTTTGATCATCCTGAGCATTCCATTACTGGTGAATCTGTGCATTCTGTTATTGGTGATTTTGAACATCCTGATTTTGAGCATTACAATTTTGAGCATTCTGATTTTGAGCATTCTGATTTTGAACATTCTGAGAACATGGCACAACCTCCACCCCGTGAGAGGACTCTAAGGGAAATGGCTGCACCTGATTTCACCTACAAAAGCTTGTGCATCCAATACTCTGATGAGGATGTCCCATATGTTCTTAAAACTGGACTGATTCATTTGCTTCCAAAGTTTCATGGCCTTGCAGGTGAGGACCCGCACAAACATTTGAAGGAATTTCATATTGTCTGCTCCACCATGAAACCCCCAGATGTCCAAGAGGATCATATATTTCTGAAGGCTTTTCCTCATTCTTTAGAGGGAGTGGCAAAGGATTTGCTGTATTACCTTGCTCCAAGGTCCATCACGAGTTGGGATGACCTGAAGAGAGTAATCTTAGAAAAAATTTTCCCTGCTTCTAGGACCACAACCATCAGGAAGGATATCTCAGGTATTAGACAACTCAGTGGAGAGAGCCTGCATGAATACTGGGAGAGATTTAAAAAACTATGTGCCAGTTGCCCTCACCATCAGATTTCAGAGCAGCTGCTTCTCCAATATTTTTATGAAGGACTCAATAATATGGAGAGAAGTATGATAGATGCTGCCAGTGGTGGAGCCCTTGGAGACATGACTCCTGCTGAAGCCAAAAATTTAATTGAGAAGATGGCTTCCAACTCCCAGCAGTTTAGCGCCAGAAATGATGCTATAGTCATTAGAGGAGTGCATGAGGTAGCTACAAACTCAGCTGCATCATCTGAAACTAAGAAGCTTGAAGGCAAACTAGATGCATTGGTTAACTTGGTAACCCAACTGGCCTTGAACCAGAAATCTGTACCTGTTGCAAGGGTCTGTGGTTTGTGCTCCTCTACTGACCACCATACAGACCTTTGCCCTTCCATGCAGCAACCTGGAGCAATTGAGCAGCCCGAAGCTTATGCTGCTAATATTTACAATAGACCTCCCCAACCTCAGCAGCAAAATCAACCACAGCAGAACAATTATGACCTCTCCAGCAACAGATACAACCCTGGATGGAGGAATCACCCTAATCTCAGATGGTCTAGCCCTCAGCAACAACAACAATAGCCTGCTCCTTCCTTCCAAAATGCTGCTGGCCCAAGCAGACCATACATTCCTCCACCAATCCAACAACAGCAACAGCCCCAGAAACAGCCAACAGTTGAGGCTCCTCCACAACCTTCCCTCGAAGAACTTGTGAGGCAAATGACTATGTAGAACATGCAGTTTCAACAAGAGACCAGAGCCTCCATTCAGAGCTTAACCAATCAGATGAGATAATTGGCTACACAATTGAATCAACAACAGTCCCAGAATTATGACAAGCTGCCTTCCCAAGCTGTCCAAAATCCCAAAAATGTCAGTGCCATTTCATTGAGGTCGGGAAAGCAGTGTCAAGGACCTCAACCCGTAACACCTTCCTCATCTGCAAATGAACCTGCCAAACTTCACTCTACTCCAGAAAGAGGTAACGACAAAAATTTACCTAACAATTTTTGTGCAGGTGAATCTTCCACTGGTAATTCTGATTTGCAGAAGCAACACATTCCTCTCCTTCCATTCCCTCCAAGAGTAGTTTCCAACAAAAAAATGGAAGAGGCAAAGAAAGAAATCTTGGAAACATTCAGAAAAGTAGAGGTAAACATACCTTTGCTGGATGCAATAAAGCAAATTCCAAGATATGCCAAATTCTTGAAGGAGTTGTGCACTAATAAGAGGAAGCTTAAAGGAAGTGAATGAATTAGCATGGGCAGAAATGTCTTTGCACTGATTGGTAAATCTGTTCCCCAAATTCCTGAAAAATGTAAAGATCCAGGTACATTCAGCATACCTTGTATTATAGGGAATAGTAAGTTTGACAATGCCATGCTAGATTTAGGAGCTTCTGTTAGTGTTATGCCTCTGTCTATTTTTAATTCTCTATCTCTAGGTCCCTTGCAGTCAACTGATGTGGTAATTCATTTAGCTAGTAGAAGTGTTGCCTACCCTGTTGGTTTCATAGAAGATGTCTTAGTTAGAGTTGGTGAACTGATTTTCCCTGTTGATTTTTATATTTTGAATATGGAAGATGGATTTTCTCAAGGATCAGTTCCCATCATTCTAGGCAGACCCTTTATGAAAAATGCTAGAACTATGATAGATGTTTATGCAGGCACACTATCCATGGAGTTTGGTGATATAACTGTTCATTTTAATATTCTGGATGCTATGAAATACCCATCTGAAGATCTTTCTGTATTTCGTGCTGAAATAATTGACCATGTTGTTGATGAATACATGACTGATCTTTACTCTAATCTGCATACCTCTCATTCTTCATGCATTGAGTCTGAAATTGTACTTGATCATATGTCTGAATTTGATGCTGAAAGTGAATCTGAAAGTGATATTGATTGCATGTCTGCTGGTGGTGTTTTACCTCTTGAGATTGATTTTATAGAGTCAGATAGGACTAACCATGTTTCAGGAAGTACACATACCTCTGACTTTCTTTATGAGGTACAGGCTGAGAAACCATCTCCTTCTACCACTACCCAGCCAACCACACCAGAATTGAAGCCTCTGCCATCAAATTTAAAATATGCTTACTTGGATGATAGCAAAAGTTTTCCAGTGATTATATCTGCCTCCCTTACTGATGAGCAAGAGGAGAAGTTGTTGTCTGTTCTCAAGAAGCATAAGAAGGCTATAGGCTGGACCCTGGCGGACATTCCTGGTATTAGCTCATCCACATGTATGCATCGAATAAATTTAGAGGATGGAGCTAAACCAGTAAGACAGCCACAGAGAAGACTCAACCCGGTGATTCTTGATGTAGTGAAGAAGGAGATAACCAAGTTTTTGCAAGTTGGAATCATTTATCCTATCTCCGACAACCAATGGGTGAGTCCCGTCCAGGTAGTCCCGAAGAAGACCGGCCTCACAGTGATAAAAAATGAGAAGGAGGAGCTGATTCCTACTCGGGTGCAGAACAGTTGGAGAGTCTACATTGACTATAGGAGGCTGAACCAAGTTACCAAAAATGACCATTTTCCCCTGCCATTCATTGACCAGATGCTTGAGCGCCTGGCAGGTAAATCTCACTACTGTTTCCTTGATGGTTTTTCTGGTTATATGCAAATTACTATTGCTCCTGAGGATCAGGAAAAGACCACATTCACCTGCCCCTTCGGCACTTTTGCCTATAGGAGGATGCCTTTCGGCCTGTGCAATGCCCCTGGTACCTTCCAGCGGTGCATGATTAGTATTTTCAGTGACTTCTTAGAAAATTGCATAGAGGTGTTCATGGATGATTTCACTGTGTATGGATCCTCTTTTGATGGTTGTCTGGATAGTTTGGAAAAAGTTTTGAATAGATGCATTGAAACTAACCTTGTTCTAAATTTTGAAAAATGTCATTTTATGGTTGAGCAAGGTATAGTTTTAGGCCACATTATTTCCAATAAGGGTATTGAAGTAGATCCTGCAAAAATTTCTGTTATTTCACAATTGCCTTACCCCTCTTGTGTGCGAGAGGTGCGATCTTTTCTTGGTCATGCAGGATTCTACAGGCGCTTTATAAGGGATTTTAGCAAAGTAGCCCTTCCACTGTCCAACTTGTTGCAAAAGGAGGTGGAGTTTGACTTTAATGACAGATGCAAAGAGGCTTTTGATTGCCTCAAAAGAGCGCTGACTACCACCCCCATCATCTAGGCACCCGATTGGACAACCCCTTTTGAGCTTATGTGTGATGCATCAAATTATGCATTGGGGGTTGTCCTTGCTCAGAAAATTGATAAATTTCCCAGGGTGATATATTATGCTTCTAGGACTTTAGATGCTGCCCAAGCAAATTATACTACTACTGAGAAGGAGCTTCTAGCCATAGTTTTTGCTCTTGAAAAATTTCGATCTTATTTGCTCGGTACCTGCATCATTGTTTATACTGACCATGCAGCTCTAAAGTACTTGTTGAAGAAGGCTGATTCTAAGCCTAGGTTGATCCGATGGATGCTCTGGCTTCAAGAGTTTGACTTGGAGATCTGTGATAGGAGCGGAGCACAAAATTTAGTTGCTGATCATTTGAGTCGGATCGAACGTGTATCGGATGCGAATTCACCCATTCGGGATGATTTCCCGGATGATCATTTGTATATACTGTATAGTATTTCTGACTCTCTTTCTACTCCCTGGTTTGCTAACATTGTCAATTATTTGGTTGCTTCTGTTTTTCCTCCCTTAGCATCTAAGGCCCAAAAAGATAAAATTAAAAGTGATGCTAAGCATTTTATTTGGGATGACCCCTACTTGTGGAAATTGTGCAGTGATCAGGTCATTAGACGATGCATTCCAGATCATGAGACTGACTCAGTCCTGCAGTTCTGTCATTCTTCCGCACCGGGAGGTCATCTGGGTGTTCAAAGGACAGCTCGCAAAGTGCTTGATTGTGGTTTTTATTGGCCCACCATTTTTAAAGATGCGTGGAAGATCTGCAGCACTTGTGAGCAGTGTCAGAGAGCATGAAATACACTTACATGGTGACAACAAATGCCTCAGCAACCTATGCTATTCTGTGAGGTGTTTGATGTCTGGGGTATAGATTTCATGGGCCCTTTTCCTGTCTCTTTTGGTTATGTTTACATTCTCCTTGTCGTTGACTATGTTTCAAAATGGGTGGAAGCCAAGCCCACTAGAACTAATGATGCTAAGGTTGTTGCATATTTTGTCAGGTCTAATCTGTTTTGCAGGTTTGGAGTACCTAAAGCAATTGTTAGTGATCAAGGAACCCATTTTTGCAACAGAAAAATGCATGCCCTGCTTAAAAAGTACGGGGTGGTACACAAGGTATCCACACCATACCACCCCCAGACCAATGGACAGGCAAAAATTTCTAATAGGGAGATCAAGAGAATTTTAGAGAAGATTGTGCGGCCAAGCAGGAAAGATTGGAGTACCAGGCTTGATGATGCTCTCTGGGCACATCGGACTGCCTACAAAGCACCCATAGGAATGTCTCCTTATCGGGTTGTCTTTGGAAATGCATGTCATCTTCCAGTGGAAATTGAGCACAAAGCATACTGGGCAGTGAAGACTTGCAACTTCTCTATGGATCAAGCTGGTGAGGAAAGAAAGTTGCAACTGAGTGAGTTAGATGAAATCCGCCTAGAAGCCTACGAGAAT
Organism: Glycine max; assembly: GCF_000004515.6. Classification (NCBI taxonomy): domain Eukaryota; kingdom Viridiplantae; phylum Streptophyta; class Magnoliopsida; order Fabales; family Fabaceae; genus Glycine; species Glycine max. Next base: position 24,431,942 of record NC_038256.2, on the reverse strand, counting down.
GCCAAGTTCTACAAAGAAAAGACCAAGAAGTTCCATGATAGCATGATAGTTAAGAAGGACTTCATGGTTGGGCAAAAAGTGCTATTGTACAATTCTAGGCTTGGACTCATGAGTGGTAAGTTGAGGTCTAAGTGGATTGGTCCTTTTGTTGTTACTAATGTTTTTCCTTATGGTACAGTTGAGATCAAAAGCGACTCCACAAACAAGAGCTTCAAGGTCAACGGACATCGACTTAAGCCATTCCTCACGAACCCTTCTTTAGTGGACGTAGTGGAGGAAGAGACTTCCTTACTCCACCCTACTCTTCCTCCACCATGACTTAGGGAGTTCTTCTTTTCCTATCTCCTTCTTTGCTTTTATTACACTTGTCCAATTCTATTTGATGGTTTAATTGTTTTAATCTCTTAATTGTGCTACATTGAGGACAATGTGTTGTTTAAGTATGGGGGGGAGTGTTCTTTGGTTTTTGTTAGTTTTGTTGGTTTTGTTAATTTGTTAGTTGTGTTAATTTGTTAATGTTGATTAGTTTCGTCGGATTTTTAGTTTAATATTTTGGGTCAATTCTATGTGCATGTACGACTTTGCATGTTTTTCTTTGAATCATAGGATATGTTTAAGAAATGGGTAATTTTTTTGAAAATAAAAGTTTTTGACATTTTGTGACTTGAAATCTTTGATTCTCCTCTACATGTCATGATAGTTTTGAAAGCTCATTTTGAAAGTGATGAGTTTACCTTTGTGAGAATTTGAGCCATCCATCATCATAATCATTTGGTGTGTTTTGCCCCATTGATTGCGTGCACAATAGCCTTGGCTTGATTCTTGTTGATGCTTCCTAATTCACATGCATATTTGGATATGATTGAGGCAATTTTGTTCTTATAAGCTTCTAGCCAAATGGACTTACCTTGACTTAATTCCTTTGATAGCCCTTTTGAGCCTTGTTTCCCTTTCCTTGTTTTGAAGCTCACTACAAGCCTTAAGTGAAAAACCATGATATCACCATATCCTTAAGGAATTTTGGAGCTTTGGAATTGTTTTGGGAATAAGTGTGGGGTTTTTTTTGTTTCATTGGATAACATGTTTTGTTGGCCATGCTTCATGATATATTTTGAGCCATACTTGATATACATTGCATATTGGTTAAATGTTGGACATGCTGAATATGATGCTGTTTCTCAAAAGGCTACAGAGCAAAAAAAAAAAATCAAAAAAGAAAAAGAAAAACAGTAAAGTTGAGTGAATAAGAAAAAAATGATGAGACTCTTGGTTCTACTCTTTATGTTTAAATTTTATCTTTACTTCTTTTTATTTTCTTATGTTTTCTTAATATGCACTTATTCCCCATTGCTCCTCTATTCCTTTGGGATTCAACCACTTATTCCATATTTTTCCATACCTTGTCCTTGGCCCCATTACAACCTTAAAAGACCTTTTGATCCTCATGTGCTTGTGTTTATGGGTTGATTGTCAATTTTAGAATCTTGCCAAGTTTATGTGGTGTTTGTTTTCATGGGTGCTTTGAGGGTAAATAGTAGCCTAGACACTTGAGAGATAGAGTGTATATCTTGTGAGGCTTTATCACTTTTCATTCTTGAGCTGATTAACTATTTTGCCATGATTGGGTTGCTTGGATGATTTTCATGAATGTCTTGACTTTTCGGATCTCCTTATGTTAGATGTTACCCATTCCTTTCATTCCTTGATGTTCATTGAGAAATATGTGAATGTTTTCGTTTGCCTCTCTTTGATATCCTTGGATTTTGTTCTTTGTTTCATTTTGCCCAGGAGTGCAAAAGGCTAAGTATGGGGGGTTTTGATGTGCCATCATTTTCTTCTATTTTCTAAACCCTTTTTGCACCATTTTAATTACTGATTGATATTAATTGTCAATTAATTAGGCAGTTTTATTATTTGGTCTCATTTAGCTAATTTGATGTTTTTAATCTAATTTCAGGAATTAATGAAACATTGGGCTTAATCCGGATTTTGGTTGTGGACTTGAAGAGGTCAAATAAAGCAGCGCTTACCTTAGTTAATTTTTAATTAGGAAATTTCGCAATTTTTTTATGTGGTTTAGTGTTTATTTCGTTTTGGGCCAGAGTATTGTAATAGGGCCCAGCGACTTTGAGTGACTCTTTTTAAATAGCAGCCTTGGGATTCATGCAAGGCATTCTGTTATGCCATTCATTATTCAGAGCTTTGTCATTGAGGTTTCGTTTATAATGTGGTTCCCTGGCAGTTTTCCCTTCACCAGTTAACCCAAATTCGTGAACATTAATCAGTGCACGCTTCGTGTTCGATTAATTGCCTCTGAGCCTAACTTGCGTTCATGCTTAATGGAAGAAGGGCTAACTGGTGTATGTGGTGCCTAATCACGTATTGACAACCCTAGGTTGGTTTTCGCTTAGTAAATTGAAATAGGGTTGGATTAAGTGGTTACTGTTAGGGACGAATTCTCCATAACCCAGGATAAGAGAATGGCTTCTGAATTAGAGGAAACAACCCATTTTTAATATTATTAGTTTCGTATTCCAGTTTACTTGTTCTGCTCCTTAAATCACAAAACAAACAAACCCCCCCCCCCCCCAATCGTTACTGTTACTGCAAGTATATTATGAACATTTGGTTTATCATTGCTCGTTGGGAAACGACCTAGGATCACTTCCTAGTTATTGCATTATCATGTTTATTTGATTTGGGTACGGTCTCGATCACTTCCTGTTAAACAGAAGCTGTTGTTGTTGAAGAGCCACACTTGTCTTCTCATATGCACAGGTTAGCATCAAACAAACAAACACAATAAGAAATCCAATCACAAATAGATCAACGACATCTATGATATCAAAACCCAGCATGCTGCATGGGCAAAATCAGCACATTAGAATATATCATGGAAAATGTCAATTCAGTCATAACAAGGATTAATTATACACAGGGAAAGCAGCAGAAGATAATCAGAGAGATTATGTAACAATTGAAATGATAGTGTGAGGTGGCATGTGGAAGCAAAAATTAAAAAACCTAGAGAGTACGAAAACAGAGTAAAGGGAGAAAGTGTAGGGGTCAACAATGAGGTGACTGACCGAAATGAAATCCGGAATGGAGCGGAGCGGGTTACGGCACTCCTCCGCCGTGGAGAGCGGCTCCAGACGGAGGTGACAACTGTGGCCGGAGAACCCGACCCGAAAAGCGAGCTCGTTGGTAGCTTGGATCGGATCCATTGGGGCGCCACTGTTTGTGTGTGACTGCTCTGCTCACTCTCTTTTATATTATGCTTTTTGCTATGCAGACTCACTCGCTTCCGTTGTTGTCGTGCGTTTAAGGTTTTGATTTTCGCGGGTTTTGGGTGGGCCGGTGAGAGAAGAAGGGTTAATGCCTTAATGGCATGGCTGTTGCTAGGTGCACCCAGTATTATTGCTGGTGCACCTAACACTTAAGTGGAAATGACATAAATACCCCTTCCTATTTTATTTAAAATTTGGGCACCCAACTTTTCTTCTTCCGCGCGCCTGTTTATCTCCTTCTTCCTTCTTCTTCCATGACCTTGCGACCTTACTTCTTCTTTTTTTTCTTCCACGACCTTGCGACCTTACTTCTTCTTCTTCTTCTTCCTCCTTCTACGCGACCTCGACTGGTGGCGTGGGTTGATTCTTCTTCTTCCTCCTTCTACGCAACCTCGACTGGTGGTGGTGTTGTTCACCTTGCGCGTTCTTCTTCTTTGTTCAGCTGTTAACCATTGTTGGTGACGTCGAGGTAAGCTCGTTCTCTTTTCTGCTCCATTTTTGGTATTGTAGTGTACTTTGTAGGGTTGTATTGATCTGTATAGGGATTTAGGTCTTCCGTAGGTGGTGTGGGTTAGGATTGATCCGCAATAATCTTTTTTAATTTTAAAAAGTTGATATTAGGTTATAATTAATGAAAAAGGGTTTTTAATAAGGGTTTAGGGTTACTTTCGAAGCTTTTAGCCTGAAGTATGATATTGTATAATGGTTGTTTAAGATATTGTTTTGAAATTTGGTTTTGAGGCTTTTTGGTTTGTATTGTATAATGCATGAAAGTATAATGTTTGTTTAAGATATTTTGGTTGGTATTGTTTTGAAGGTTTCAGTGGTTTATTACTTTATTTATATCCTGTATGGTAGTGAATATGCAATTGAAAATAGGAACACAAACTATTAGGTTGTAGCTTTACTTTGAACACAAACTATTAAGTTTTGCTCAAAGTTTCTCCTACTTATGTGTTTGAAGCACTTAAATTTAGTCACTCATTAGAATCCCAAATAATGTTCAGAAACACACATTGAACTATATCTAAATAAGTATAGGGCAAATAAAACATTTTGGTCACTCACTCCTTCCTACTCGCCACCATATATTTAGACACTCCTCCAAACCCAACGATTCCATTACCAAGTCTTCTTCAAACTGGTCGATCATTCGAAAGTCCAAACCCAAACACAAATCACCAAATTTCTCGAACCTTCCCCTTCAATATAAAATCCCTATTTTCAAAATGTCTCCCAAACCAAACCAAATAAAATTTTCAAAACCATACACACACACACACATAAAATTTCTAAATTTCTCCTTGAGAAGGGAAAATGAAAAATACCCTTTGAAATTGTGTGGTTTAGTGATGGAATTTGTGGTAGACATTTGCATATCATGGTTAAGACTAGAGAATTAGGCCGTGCCTTAGGTATGGTTGTTGACAGAGGTTTGGGGAGAAGGGATCATGATTATTCTGACGGTGCTCCCCAGCGCCGAAGGCCGACCGCATTGGCACGCAGGCAACGGGTACCTGTCACTGTTGCCGATGATGCGCCTGCGGTACCTGCGGATGAGCCGATGGTAGATGTTGACGCACAGGACACCGATGCAGAGGCTAATGCACATGACACTGGTGTAGAGGCTGCTACAGATGAGGCTAAGGAATTTCCTGGTGGACCCAAGGACCCATCAGTGCTTATGGAGTATGCTCAGCATGTTGCAGCCAGCGTATGGTCCGGAGAGGTATTTATAATATTCAATTTAAGTTATCTGTTAAGTATTATTTTTTATCGAGTTTTTGGTTACTTTAAAATATTATTTTAATAAATTGTCTGTTCCTTTATACTTCAATTCAGGAACGGCCTGAGTTAAAGTTATCCTCCCATGGGAGGAAGGTGCATAAATTAGGCATGCATGTTCCTGCAATTGAGGAGATGGTTGTTGGGACAGGATTAAGTTCTTTGACCGCGTGTTCAATAGACATTGGCGATCGGGAACTTATATCCTCGTTTGTCGAGAGGTGGCACCGGGAGACAAGTACTTTCCATCTTCTAGTGGGGGAGGTATCCATCACGCTAGACGACGTCACATCTCTTCTTCATATGCTAATCGTTGGTGACTTCCACGCCTTCTAGCCTCTACACATCGACGAGGCGGTGCTGATGTTGGTTGAGTTATTGATGGTCTCACCAGAGGTAGCCATGGTCGAGACAGGACGTTGTACTGGACCATACGTATGCCTGTCTTGGCTACGAGACATTTATTAGCGCAGATGTCAGACCTAGCACTAGACAACTGCAACTCGTGCTTATCTTCTGCATCTTCTGGGTTGCACTCTTTTTGCTAATAAAGGTGCAACCCATGTTGATTTTGTGTTCTTAGACGCCCTACGTGACCTCACTCAGACTAGGAGGTATGCATGGGGAGCTGCTGGCCTCATCCACATGTACGATCACCTTAATGATGCCAGTATCAACACTAGCCGACAGGTTACTGGTTACATCACATTGTTACAGGTAATTAACATGTTTTTCATAATTTAATTACAAAAATGTTTTAATGAGGGTATTTTATTTCAGACGTTCATTTGAAATTTGTATGATTTTCATGTAACCTCTGTAGTGTTGGATATATGAGCACTTTCCGTCAATTGCAGAGTGCAATGCTGATCTGGAGTACGACGAGGTGTCACCACGTGCGTGTCGGTGGATTGCCACAAAGAAAACTGTCAAGAAGATATCTACATCGATGTACAGGCAGCGCCTGAACTGTCTCAAGATTCCAAATGTCTGCTAGATGCCATATGTGGAGCACCGACTAGTCCAGGACTTTCATTCGATTTCATGTTTCTCAGGATAGCTCCGCTGGGGGCCTGTTGTTGTCAAATATAGACCGGAGAGGGTTATGCGCTAGTTTGGATATGTCCAGTGCATTCCTGCACACCCTGTCGATTCATGGGTGTCATTTGATGACATAGACGATAGGTGAACGCACTACTCAGACCATCTGGCACCAGCAGGTGACATATGTGTTGTGCAAGGTCAGTGTGCGCTCGACTACATCGACTGTTCTTCGTGATATCACATCCATTCATGACTATGCCACAGACATCAGATCCTCCTCGAGATGCATCTGCGACGCAACCCAGACATATCCCTTAGGTGCCAAAGTCACGTATCCCTCAAGAGCCAACACCAGCATCGACACATGCGGATTCTGATGCAGACGAGCCCAGACATGCAGTGGTAAGTGTTACTATTTGGTTACATGTATGTCATTTACTTGAATTATTTTAATACTAATTTGTATAATTCGTTTGTTTTCAATTTAACAAGAAGCTTCCCATGCCATCGCCGAGACGTTGGAGCATCATCTCAGCCTAAATGAAGTCACGCCAGGCACATCGACACATGAGGTTATCCAAAAGTGCCTCAAGAGGATTGCCAGGGGTGTCACAGAAGACCGCAATATGTATGTCAGGTCTCGATGTAGGCGGCGCACGGATCAACCATAGTTTATTAACACCTTTCATATTATCAGTTTTGGACGATGTATTTGATTGAACATTTTGTATATTTTAAGTTATTTTGATTAGTAATATTAGTTTATAATATTAGTGTTAATGTTTACATGTTATTTTTCAATTATGTTTAAATTACTTGATCTGAAATTTATTCCAAATTCATTCAAAATTCGTCGAAATATTATGAATGGAAGTAATTAAATTAGAAATGTTATATTATTATTGCCTTAGTAAATTAGAAATGTCATTTAAAATTTAAAACATATCTACATTATTTATTATTAATTAATTACTTTAATGATAATCTGTTTTAATAAAGTTTAAATTTTAAAAAAATTCAGTTTCCTACGGATCAACTTGATCCGTAAAAGACTTACGGATCAAGTTGATCTATAAGTCTTTCACGGATCAAGTTGATCCGTAGAACACTCGCGGATCAAGTTGATCTACAAAAGAAAAAAACACAAGGGCACTTATGGGATTTTTAAAGGATGCTGGGTGCACCAGCAATAATGCTGGATGCACTTAGCAACACCCTAATGGCATTGAGGTGAATTGAAAGTGCGATGCAAGTAAAGTATTTTTTGTTTATTTTTTTCCTTATTTTTTAATAAAGGATTTTAACTTTTCAGGTTTTAATTTAATGAAAAGAAATAAGGATAAGAGAGAATGGATAAAAAGGAGATTTCATATACATTCTGATGGGAAGAAAAAAAAATAAACTAAGAAATTCTTTATATTAATGTTATTTTAAATAACTTTGGTAGAGAGTTTAAAGATACTATTTTTTTCTAAATTGTAACTACACAAATTTGAGTACAATCCTATCGAGAAATGATAGGCCTAACAACTACTCTTTTGTATGTGTGAAAGACTTAATTTCAACATGTCATATGTGGTGATATATACAAAATTATTATGACGCTTAAGTTAGATTTAGTTATTTTTAGTTACAGGTTAAAAAAGGATCTTATTTTAATTGCAAAGAATATCTTGTTAACATATCTAAGTAATTTCCTCAATAGTGATTTCATTTCACCATGATTGCTTGATTATGTCCTACAACATTTTTGAGACATTCTAGGGTATATAGACACCTGAAAACAACATCATCTTGTCATAACTGGTACATTAGAGAAAATGAGAAAGAGTTTTTTGTTTTTACTTTATTGTCTACGGAAAAAGTTTTATCAATCGAAGTCCACTCGTGATTTTGGAGGCTTTTCTTTTACATCTAAAAAATTCCTAAAATAAAAAAAAATAAGGATAGTTAAGTAATATTCATAATACCATTATTAATAATGAACTAACGATATTCAAATAATTATACTTATCAACAAAATATTTAAATAATTAATATTGATTTATTCAAATTATATTTGTAGTAGTGAAAAAATCACCATAATGTAGAAATACGTGTTGGTTCTCATCCACCTTCTGTGACATATACTTGTCATTTCCTTCTATCAAATTCTCACAAGCATTCTATTTCCTTCTATCGGATTCTCCCAAACGTTACACTTTCTTTTATCGAATTCCCCTATGTATTGTGGTTTGCTTATATTGAATCCCCCATGCAGTGTCAGGTGCTACTATGGAATTGCCTTAAGAACTTGGCATATTCACTTCACCAGAAAATAATGTATGCCAACTTCCATCCGTGAATTCTAAACAAAAAATGGAAATATTTTCCATTTTGATATTTTTTGAATAACAAAATGGAAAGAAGTTTTTGTTTGCTTATTCATCAAATATGAAAACAAAAATCTGTTTCCCTTTTATAAATTACACTGCATAAACACGTTTAATTTTATTATTCAATAACAAATAATATGCAAAGGTGTTTCTGCTATACATATAATACAACGTAAACGTGTGTTTGCTAGATCTGCAATAGGTTTTAAAAAATGAAAAAAGGTGTTACCAAGTTAAATGCAACTGAGGGTGTGGCATGCAATGACATGAAGAGCAACAATGAATATAACCAACACGAAGTTGTGGTAATGAAGTGAGCAAGACAATAGACATCTAATTAAGGGGAGGGGGGGTCAAAGAGATGAGAACGAGCTTGAATGCAAAAGCAATGTGTGTATGTGTGTGTGTGCGTGCAACTAAGGATGTGAAGAAAGAAAGGGAGGGAAGAGTGTGAGTAACAGGGTGAAGGGCAGATTGAATATTTTACACTTGTTTTTAAATGCTTGGGGGCAGGGTATATGTGTACATTTTTATAAAATCAATTATGTTTGTTGTTATTAATGCAATGATTAAGACTATTTAATGTAAAATTGTATAAAACTAGTTGTGTTTATTATTATTATTATTATTATTATTATTATTATTTAAAATAAAATTTAATTTTAATTTCACGTGTAAAAATAAACATATTTTTTAAACAATATTATTTATCAGAAGTTAAACATTTTAAATAATTACAAAGAAAGAAGAAAAAAATTTGGCCAATAGATCCCTAGGGGCTAGGAGCTTGGGTGGTGCACTTAGCAATAGGAGGTCTACCATTTCAGAATGGAAGATAATAATGGCCCACGACCCACGAAGAATTCAAGCCAGTTTAATTATGGTTTGGCGTCCAATTCTTCAGAAGCCTCCTAAGAACCCGAACCTCACGCTTCTCCCTCTATAAACCTCTGCACCCTTACCACTCTCGACTTTTTCAAAATGCAACTATCATCGTGTCGTTCACCGATAAAGTTCTTTCTGATTCCCCTCCATCTTTTGATAAAGCTACTTGTCGTTCATCCGTTGGTTATGGTGAAGCTCAAATCTCATCGTCTCTAATCGATCTGTAGAGAACGATTTCGTTGATTTCAATTTTTTTTCTTCCATTGTTTTGTGAAATTTTCGTTGAGAATTGGACTCCTTCTCGCGCAGCTTTGAAATTCATGGTTCAATTGTTGTCTATATTTATTTCCAGAAGCTTCAATGTTTTTCATTTTTATTTTCAATTTAGGTTGAATGATCGGAGAGTTTTTGGAACTAATTTTGATTTATTTTTATAGTTCATTTTGAGTTGTGGAGAGATTTAAGAATTGTGTGTGTGTGTTAATGTGTTTTGTGATGTTCGATGGAACAGAATTGGTGTTGGAGCGGATGTTAGAAGTTAAAAGCAGTTGAATTTGAAACTACAATTTAAAATTTCAAATTACTATTTACATATTCAATTGTATTTCGAAGCCTTGTTCCGAGCATATATTGGCAATTCGTGATCAAGTTATGAACATTGAATAATTAATTTCTTCATATATTTTTTGACGTACGTGGTGGTTGGTGGATATTGGTAACTAGACTTTGGTCTGTGCCGATGCACGGACTCATACTTTTATTTGAATATTACTAACACATGTGTAAAGTTCAATAATGATGTTTATTTGTATCATCATAATGTTGAGGTATGTGTAGAAAAAAGTAACATAAAGTAAGAATTTTAAACTAACCTAATGCTATTGTAGATTGTTGGATGGTATTGGTGTGATTGTCATCAATGTGTTGTTGTTGTAATGAAAGAGAGGTTGCACAATAAAAAGAGATGAATGAGTTGATTACATTTGTGGATACAGTTAGTGATCATTTAATAATCATAAGTACAACGATGGTACTATATACAACAATATGCACATGAAAAGTAGACATTTTAAATCAATATACTTTAGTGGTAGTGATATAATTAAATATTGACATGTTGAAAATGAAATCAAAGGAAAATGTAGTAGGTTGAGAATGTAGGACTTGTAACTATAACAATTTGGGAAGCATACCTGTTTATAAGTTTGCAAATACTTCTTTGTATACTACATTAATGTTAGTATTTCTTGCAATGCCTTGATTATCACAAATAAGAATATGTAGTCCTTTTTTACTTTGCACTAGTGAAAGTGCAATATATAGTTGGCCATGACAAAATACTGGCTTTGGAAAATACAAACCAACATGTGCTAAGGACTGTCCTTGAGACTTGCTTATGGTCATTGCAAATGAAACCATGAATGGAAATTGGCTTCTAATTAGTTTGAATGGTCATGGAGAATCATAAGGAGACATATTCATTCTTGGTATGTATGTCCTATGACCTATATTGGGTCCAGTTATTACCTCTGCTTCAACTACATTGGTACCAAGTTTGGTGACAATAAACTGAGTTCCATTGCAAAAACCATCTGCCTAGTCCAAATTTCATAGTAGTATGATGGGAGTACTAATCTTGATTCTTAGCTTGTGATTAGGTATCCCTGATGTTTTCAAGGAGTTTAGAAACTCAGGTGTTAGTACTCCAAAAGCAGGATTGAGTAGTTCATCAGATTTGTCAACAGTATCAGCACTACAATACTCTTTCTCGTCATTGGGAATCAAAGACAGGACATAATCATTTATTTTGTCAACAACATCTTTTGTTGAGGCTAGAATAGCTCTCTTTTGCAAGAAATCTGCGTTGTTGTAGTTTTGTAATAAATCTGGATATGTTGTATCAACAATTGCTTGGATAGAATCATCAAAATCCATTATAAGAAACTCTTCTGGGATGATGATTTCACTATATCCATTGTTAGGTTGGTCAAGTTTGCCATCACCTATGTCTAGTAGCCAATCAGAAAATTGTTTGAGTTCATCAGTGTTGTTCTGGTCAGAAGGATTAGATTGCAACCACATGTTTTTTTTGTCAATTTTAGAATTTTACAATGATCTCAAATGTATGATGCATTTAGAGATGCATGGACAATATCAGAGCAATTACCTCTTGGCACAACAGGTAGTATTTGCCAGAAATCACCACCGAAAACAATAACCTTTCCCCCCAAAAGGTTTGTCGTTGTGCATGATGTCTTTGAAGCTTTTGTCAAGTGCTTCAAAACTAAATTTGTGACACATTGGAACTTCGTCCCAAATTATTAATTTTGTCATCTGCAACAATTTAGCCAAGTCACTTCCCTGATGAATATTGCATGTTGAATTTCATGTTGCATGCACTAGTATAGCAAACTTAGAATGTGATGTTCTACCTCCAGGCAGCAATAATGAAACAATCCCACTAGAAGCCACTGTTAAAACTGAAATGTGGTGTACGTACCTGTTAGTGAGTGATAACATCTATTAAATTCAGCGGCCAAAACTTCCTTGTCATAAGCCGTTTCATTGTAGATGAGCCTATTTTGGTGTGGGTTGGCAGCATAGCCTATTGGGTATGGCATTGAAGGGAAATCTCATACGCTTTTCCTATTGTCTTGTAGAAGATTTTCAATTTGAGTCAAACAAAGATGCATTGTTTCTTTGTCAGTGAGTTGAATGCCTATGAATAGTCAAATAATCACATTGTTAGCAAGTAGGTTGTTTCCTATGAATGCTATGTAGTTATTTAGGATTTATGAAATTACCTTGTCTTCTATGATTAAATACAATGTCATCTACCATCCATTGCCAAGTTTGTTTCCACACATAGTCTGGTCTATCCATGGTATTCATAAATAACAACTTAACAAATAACTTTCTAAGAAAGTGTGGAGTTCCCCAAGTGTTAACCTCTTGTAAAGCACCAACAAATTCTTGATCACTTCCTAGGAAACCTTTTGCAAAGAATGCTTCTCTAAATGTATGGTAGAAGACATTGTCTACTGTTCTAATATCTTTGTAAGATTGTGACCCTATAGCGGAGGAAAGCATCATCCTTATGTAGAACAACTCTCTAGATGAAAGGGGTACCCATATCAGCCTCTCTATTGTATTTCCTTGTTTTCTTGGCTGCCAGCATCTCTTGTGTGCAACATAAACAAATTTGGACACATATTCAGCATAAGTAAGATCCCTTCCATGATGGTATATTTTATTAAAATCCATCCAAGCTATAAACATTGATTCTTTAATGGTACTCGTAGATAGTACTGCCCCAATTTGTTGGCTATCTGTCCAGTAAACAGGCTGTTGATTTTCAAGGTGGAAATAGAGACGCTTAACTGTTGGTGCATGTCCATGCATAGGGAATGCAAAAATCTTCCAACATGCTTCAGGGGGCGAGACATACCTAGTGAATGATTAGTAAAACATAAACACAAAATATGTATCAATAAATGTAATAATGAAGGGTGTGTTGTGTATAGATGAATGTTATGCATTTAATGAACATATCATTGATACATACCGACAATCAAGATAGTGTTTAATTTCATCATCAACAATAGCTGTTGTAATCCGATCAGAACCTTTGTTGATGTACTTAAACAGGTATTTGATCGATGTGCTCTGATTGCACCATTCGACATTCAGGTGTGTTCTGTATTTGAGTAACAATTGTGGACTGTATGGTACAACAAAGCGATTATCAAGTTCAATACCATGCTTTCGAACCGTATGCTCGTTGTTTCTTCTCCTATATACTAGAAATCCATCTTGGTCAATAATTGTTGCTTCGTTGAACTTCTTAGGGAAAAATCTAATACACTTCCCATTGACCATACATTATGCGCTTCTATTTGGCAGTCCACATGGACCATGAATCATATGGTTGTAGACTATTTCATACAATTCTGGATCCGTGCCCTTATTTGGTATCTCTGCAGAAATTATCTTATCAATGTCTTCTGGATTTGGATACTTGTTTGCAAGATGCAAAAATATTAAAATATGAGCATGAGACAATCCTCTTTTTTGCCACTCAATTGTGTAAACAACTACAGTGAACATATAATATTAGTAGCAACATTAATAATGTACAATTATAATTATATTTTAACATTTGAATTGTAGGAAAACATTGGTTGAGTTGGTAATTACTTACATCCAAGAATGGCACCAAAGACATGTCCACGTTTGAGATCATTCATCAATTGATTTAGCTTCATTTTAAATATCTGTGAGACAACATCAAGGCAGTCATGAAGTGTGAGATTGGATTTCCTAACTTTTCTTTGTATTTCGGACCATGTTGGATTACATGTCAATGTCAAGAATAGGTTTGGAAATCCAATATGGCCACAAATTGCCTTGCCATCAAAATACAATTGTTCCATATACCTTTGACTACCAACAAAAGAACTAGGTAGTATAACTCTCTTACCTTTTTGGTTGCCAAGTGTTTCGGGGGCATTGTTACAGGCATTCAAATTCATGTACTTGTCAACTCTAAGTTGTTGTTGATGTTGCCTAACATAATTTAGTTTTTGAGACTCAATCATACAGTAGTCATCAACAATCCATTGATGAAACAATCTCCTTGAATGTAGTATTGTTTGAGCTTCATTATTCCTTGATTGCAGTCTGTAACAAAAATATTCACGCATGGTAACCTTTTTTCTCTTTGCAGCATGGATATTTGGATGATCCTTATGAAGAATATTTGGTCTATAGCCATCTTCTCCTTTGGGGTACAACAGGGGATATTGCAAAGGCAAATATGCAGGATGTAGTTCATTGCTTTTCTATTATGATATCCCTTTGATTACTTGTGTACTCGTCACCAACAATCAAAGCAACAACTTCAGCAGTATTTGACAAGTTATATAATCTTCCATCTGACTGCCTATGACAAATGAGTTAAGCTTCAGGTCAGAAACCGTTGAAGATTGTAGTTTGTCCCTTGCCATTCTGAACTTTTACGCATAGTAGTTGTTGTTATTTAGCATATTCTCGATGCTAATGATAATGTCTTCATCAAGAACATGTTTGATGTTGTACATTGATGAAGGTGCATAACCAAGTGTTGATGGTATACATTATTAAAAGACAATTTAAAAATATGTAATGTAACATGCAATTGGTTGAATCGTAACACTTACGGGTTTTGCGAAAGCCTATCGTTGACTTCATTGTTTGTATCATAAATATATAGTTGTGCAAACTTTGGTGAGTTATTTGGCATAGGTAGGAGGCTTCCAATAAGATGATGACCTTGACCATGTATGTGAAATGTAGGAGGCCCTCTTCTTGTATTATAGGTAGTGTCAACTTTGAGACCGGGCGATGTGAATGCAAACATTAGATTATATGAACGAATGTTTTGCTGAAAGTTCTTAGCCCGAGAGTTGTTGGTATCAAAGAGTAAACGATTGTGGAGCATCTTGTAGCATAGGCAGTTGTATTTTTCCATCACCACAACATAATGCAAACTTTGGGTTTTTGGTTTATTTGTCTTTGTTAATCCTTTCATCATACCACATCATAGTTTTACAGTGTTCGCATTGCTAAACTGGATCTCCAATATCATTGTAACCTACACCTATACATTAATTTGTAAGTTTAGATTCTGCCCTAAATAAAAAGGAATTAAACAAAGCAGCATGTAAGTTGAAAGTTGATTGCCTAAAACTGTATTTTGATCTTGATATGGTGTGTCCAGATTCCCATATTGATCAGTTTCAACATCATCCTCTGTTGGTGGGTTGTCAAATGAGTAATCTATATGACATAAAATTGTTTAATCTAAAATAAACTGTGTCTACCTAATTAAGTAAGTCAAATACGTAATAAGTTAAATATACATGATTGGGAAATTCACATAATGTAATCAAAATAACAACATTTGACTTGTATCAATGTCCCTCTGTGTTATATTGATTTCTTCATCACTGTCATATGAGATGTGCTCTATTAGTCTGGAATTATGTATTGTATATCTTCCTGAATGTATATGTTGAGTTGTTAAGGTAGAGTGAATTGGATCAGCATTTGTGGTTGTATGTACTAAACAACTTGCAGGATGATTCAGCATGCATGAAGTTAAATTTTCTTTCCCAAACTTTGACAACAGATTCCTCTGGATTGTTGAAGCCTTTATGGTACATCCATTGACTAAATGCCTAGGTTGAATTGCAAATTCGCCTGTATGATTGTGCTCACATTGATTCATAGACAAAGTGATGTTTGATAATGGTGTACACTGTGTACATACCGTGGGACTGTGCCCATTAAATTGTGGGTCACATGGTGACGTACGTTTACGCTTTTATGCAATAACAGTAGTTATATTCATGTTAGCATTTATAAAATATGCACAAATGAAATGTGCTTTTGTATTCATTTTTATCGTTAGGTACATAATTATTTTGACTGTCAACACTTTGTCTTCTTTCTCGCAAAATATTTTTCCTATGTTTCCTCCGTTCGGCAAAATTTTCCATTTCAAGCTCCACCTGTGAATAAAGTCAACATTATTGTGTAAAACTTTGAAAATAACAATTTAAGATAAACATAACAAAATTGCAACATGTAAAATTGATACTGCATATGTAGTATTGCACAATTAGTTCCAAGTTAATATTTGTCGCTGTGATTTTTGGATATTAGGCTATTAATTAGCGTTGACTCGCAATTTTAAGATTCACCACCGATCTTTTATTTTTCCGAGGAAAAGGGAGAAAGTTCGAAAAAACCCTATTTTTAAGAGAGATCAAGGTCCGGGGGTTGGTTACGCAAAGGGAAGGTATTAACACCCTAAACGTCTATAGTACTCTATAGGAACCTCTTGCTTATTTTTATCTTTATGCTAAAATGATTATTTGTTTGTAAAATAAATGCTTAAGTGTATAAGGATTAAAGTGATGAGTTTAAAAGAAAGAAAAATGTTTTTGTTATTTTGTTGATTTGGAAAGACAAAGTCTTTTGCCTACATACCCGAATGGGATCAAAATCATGTAGTTCGGGGTAAAAAGCCGAGTGATTGGTTTTGGTTGATTTTAAAGTTTGAAACAAAAGTTTAAGAAAGATAAGAGGCCGTAAAGGCATAGAAGAATAAAATGTGAGTTTGGTTGATTTTAAATTGGAAAATGTTTGATTGATTAAAAGTTGATTAAATTTTGATTAAGAATATAAAAACAAAGATTGACTTTTTTTTGGGATTTTGATTATAAAATGTTTTTGGGTTTTGACTATTTGATTTTTTTATGAAAATTTCGATTAAGTCCTAAGGTCCAGAGACTAAGTTATGCAGAGATAGGTCCAAACGTGCCAGATCCCTCAAAATGACGTTGGACCAAGTGAGGGTCCTTTTCCTCGGATACGGTCATAATTACATTATCGTCCTCGGCATAAAGCATAAAAATTAGTGTGGGTGTCGGTGCATATTCTCATTTATATTTTTATTTACATTGGACCTAGATACATTCTAATTGGCAATAAAATAAATGACAAAAATAATAAAAAGTAACAGATAAAAAAATTGCAAATGCATTAAAATAAATATGCTAGAAGAAATAATAAAAAATGCATGAAATGCAAAACAATAAATAAATATGGTGCATAAAATAAATAAAGAAAACAAAATGCAAGACATAAAAATAAATATAATGCTATAAAATAAGCATGATGCTAAAAATAAAAAAAAATGCAAGACATAAAGTAAATATGATGCATAAAATAAAATAAAATAAAAAATGCAAGACATAAAGTAAATATGATGCATAAAATAAAAATAAAAAATGCACGACATAAAGTAAATATGATGCATAAAATAAAAATAAACAAAATAGAATAAAAAATGCAAGACAAAAAATAAATATGATACTGGAAAGTAAAATGCAAGGCGTAATATAGATATGGTGCTGGAAAATGAATAAAGAAAATAAAAAAATGCAAGGGCATAAAGTAAATATGATGCATAAAATAAAAATAAACAAAATAGAATAAAAAATGCAAGACAAAAAATAAATATGATACTGGAAAGTAAAATGCAAGGCGTAATATAGATATGGTGCTGGAAAATGAATAAAGAAAATAAAAAAAATGCAAGGGCATAAAGTAAATATGATGCATAAAAAAAAAACTACATATTCTGAATTCCTTTTTTTCTAGTTCTCGAATCCACAGTTATTTTTTTGAAAACCAGTACTGATAAAGCCTAGATCTAGCCTTGAATCTTAGAAAAAAAAAGTGAACTACCTTTATCCTTATGTTATCGTTTAAGCTTCAGAGTAAAATCGGTTACAGCTTGGGTTGTGTGGGTTATGTAATTGAAGGCGGCGTGTTTTGTTTTTTGGTTTAGGGTGTGATTTCCGTTTTGTGGTGGCGTGGCGTGGGTGTGTGATTTAGTATGCTTTAGGCCGCGTGAGTGAGTGGGTTACTGTGTTTGTGTGAGTTGCTGTTCTAATGTTTTGATTTCTAGAGAAGGAAGTGAATAGTATGAACAAGATGATTTTGGTTTTTTTTTTTTTTTGTGTTGGTGGTTCACGGAGGAGGAGGGTGGCGCTGAGTGGTGGCCAGTGATAGTATTGACTGGTATTGTGATTCTGACAGATTCTCTGACTCTTACTGTGCATTGAATGCACTATTTAAAGGACAGTATAAAATAATACAAAGACAAAAATGTCCCTCTGGGCCTGGACAAAATAATGGACCTAAAAATGACTTAAAATAAATAAATAAAAACAATACAAAAAAAACAGCAACAATAAAAAATGAAAATAAAAGTAGAAAAAAAAACCAATAATAAGAAGGTAAATAAAAAACAAAGAAAAATGAAAATAACCAATAAATATAATAAAAATAATAATAATAATAAAAACGGTCGCCTTTGGGACAAAAATGAGGTATTTTAAAATAACTCCCTGCCGAAATTTCGTCTGAAACGACAAAAATTTCTGGTTTAAAAGACGAGAGCAATGAATTGACAGTAGGTCAAAAATGGGGTATGACAATATTCATCAACAAAAAAATAATTACATCAAATAACATGTATTAAATTGTATAAACAAATAAACTTTAATTAAGGGTTAGTTGTGGAAGCCAATGTTGTGTTCTTGTCGAAATCTAGTTTCACAGCTTCTGTTTTGGTTCAACATTTATGATCATCTGCGTGTTATTTGTTGTTGAATGTCATTTAATGGTGATGAGGATGGAAGAACAACAATATCAAATTCATTTCCAAGCTAATAAAAGTGAAGAAGAAGGTCTTCTTGTGCATTGCCTTGCATTTTCTTTTAGCCCAAGTTGTTGATTGGACCCTGGGTGGCACCACCTAACCCATCAATCATAGCTACAGTACCTGCAAGTACTCATTATTAATTGTGTTCATTAAATGCGTTGGTGGGTTTTAATAACCGTGTGTGGTGTTTGTATAAGAATAATCTTGATATTTGTGAAGTTACATTCACAAAAGACAAATGTTCAAACTATTGATTATATATATTTTTTGTATTTCTATTGTCATTAAATATGTGGTAAATTATTTAGAATTTTGGTATTGTAAATAGTTACGTTTCAGCTTTCTTGAATTGTGTACGGTAATATAGTTTAGAGCGGTGAAATTAGAAAATGGGTTGTGGTAAAAATCCAAATTTTGGTTAACACTGTATCCAGTCATTTCATGTTTTGTATTACATTTGAGTATTTTTAAAGATCTTGGCTATATGTATTTAAAGTCATACGATCCATTGACGTTCCAAATGTTGAGCAATTAATACTTGAATACTATATAAAAATCCAAGCATATATAAATAAAGCAACGTAATAACTTGACATGAGTGAAAATAAAATATATAACAAATTAAATATTGTCTAATACCCGAAGGTGATTAAGTTACACCATTCGGGTTCAAATAAAAGTTACATAAAAAAAACTTTAACAAAAAACGGACAAAAATTATTATATTGGGCTGTGGACTGGATTCTTCAATTGGGCTGATCTTCATCCCATATGAGATGCTTCCTCAAGATAAGTTCCCATACATGTTGGTTGGGACGAAAATAGAAGACGACCTCATCAACAGCCATTAGGTCATTGTCCATTAAGTATCGGTACCAAGGCCCAGCCAAACATTGTACGCCATTATGCATAGAGATCCTCCATATATAACGACGACCATTATTACCTTGAATAGTGATATATTGTGATGATGGAGCAACAAAATTGAGAGCCTCGGGGGGGCAGCAACAGCATTCAAGGCAAAGTAGTCAGTAATGATTGTAAGGTCATTAATAAACAAAACAAACATTTATGATATCAATAAAGTCGTACTAATGGGGTAGCATGTGAGATGATAGGTTGGGTAACGTCTACCATGAAGACATAATTTCTGGTGGATGTGCGAGGCCTTCCACATGTTTGTCTTTCCAACGGTGGACTGAAATGTTATATTACTGTCGGGTGCCATAAAATGGACCATGACACCTTCATGAATGCCCATGAGTCTTCTAAACTCTTTAAGCCCATCGGCAAAATAGTATCTGTCACCATCTTTTCTAATTTTTATAAAGTGCTTGTCTCCATTGTAATCGAAGAGCACCTGAGGTGGGTAATGAGGAGCCCATTGCCAATGATATTTTGAAGGTACCTCAATGTAGTTCTGCAATTAAACATTTAAACATATCATAATCGCAATATAAATTACAGAAATGATAAAATGATTACGTGGGGAAACACTTACTCTATCAACATGGAATGCCTCCTGAAATTGATATATGACTGTGCATCCCAAGAAATTAGGTGGGGCCTGAATGACAAAATTTCCCGAATTAAATATTATAATTTATATTCTTTTCATACACGTATTAATGATAAGATGATAAAACCACTTAAATGTCAAAGTTGACGTTTGGAAATCCAATAATGTTGGAAACAGAAGCGTCGCACTGCTAAGTTCAGTCTATTAATTAATGACAAAAATTAATATTAATATTCTTTGAGTCTCTGGTTTCAAAATAGTTACCATCTTGTAAATTAAAAAAAGCATGGATAAGTCCAACGCAATCATGACAATAATACAAAAAAATGTGCAGGGCAATGAAGACGATAAAACACGAAGGATGGAAAAGTATAAGAAACTTACATGTTTGAAATATCGTGAAATTATGATGAATATAATACCCGACAAAATGGAACGATGAAGACGAATGATGAAACTATATTGAACATTAACATATATATATAATAAGCAAAAGAAGAATATAGCAAAAGTAGAACAAACTATGAACATGGGAGGCAACTCATAACATTGAAAGATGATGAAAATAAAACATGAATGTCGTCCCAGATAGAATCACAAATATGAAGTTCAATGTCGAAAGTATAACGAACATATACATTGCAAGTTCCCAATAGACGAAATAGTTACCATTTTGGAAAACAAAAAAAAAACATGCATAAGTCCAGCGCAATCATGACAATAATACAAGAAAATGTTCAGGGCAATGAAGACAATAAAAACACGAACGATAGAAAAGTATAAGAAACTTACATGTTTGAAATAGGGTGAAATTATGATGAATATAAAATATAATACCCAACAAAATGGAAGGACGAAAATGAATGATGCAACTATATTGAACATTAACATATAAAAAGCAAAGGAAGAAGAAAGCAAAAGTAGAACAAACTTATAGATTGCAAGTTCCCAATAGACGACAATGGAAAAGTATAAGACACTTAGATGTTCGAAATATGATGAAAGTACGATCAATATGATACCTGAAAACATGAGAACCACCAAGATGAATCATCAAACTATATTGAGCATTAACATATAAAAAGCAAAAGATGAAGAAAGCGAAAGTAGAACAAATTTACAGCATTGGAGGCCGTCGATGTCTGTGTACTCATGTTGAGGGTAGGATGACTTTAGAGTTATTTGAATATTGTTGGTTATGGATTCCACAGAAGGAGAAGGAGAGACAATCAAAGAATTTGTAATTACGACATACAATTTGTCTTATACACAATAGATAATGAGTAGTTAATGTCATTGTCGTAGCAGTTTATTCGTATTGGAAACCGCACGTAATATCTACTCGAATACTCAAATACTTACTGTATAATAATTGAAAGCCTGGTGTGCCAACAATAATATTTACTGAAATTGTAATTAATATTCATTAAATTTTCTAAGTACTCGTGTTATTATTGTACAATGTATAACCTATAATAATTACAACCTTTTTCCCCATAGGACGTCTATATGTGTTTATTAATTACTAATAATGTTGTATATTAATATATTAATTGGCAGTCTTTTACTCTTCCCTTAACCCTAGTGTTGATATTTATTGTTCAGTAGTTGATACCAATAATCAAATGATTACTACATTAAATGTAGCCTTTTTACTTTCTCAAAGTACTTCTTTTCACAAAATTTACTAATTGCATTAATGATTAATTATATATATATATATATATATATATATATATATATATATATTAACATTTTCGTCAAAGTCTGCACGCCTATTACAATTCCATCACATCACTTTAAGTGATTGGCACACATGCATTAACTTTTTTCCATGTACTGGGTATTGGGAACTTGCAGGTCAGGTCCCATCTAATACCTAATATGTATTGCTATTATATGTGAAAGGTACTTTACATTATAATCTAGCACTAATATGGAAAATAATATACTATAAAGTATTAGGATAAATAGTACCTGCTTGCGCACAAATTTCAACAATATATATGACAGTGATTTTGTATAAGGGTATACGTTACCGTAATAAGGACGTCATAATTCCAGAAGCTTATAGTGGCTTGTCAACCTACAAGTAAATCGTAGAAAATGTTATTTTATATTTTATATTACAAAATACAACTCACTAATTGCATTAAGCAAATTAACCTCACTAATCTGACACGTGTATAAAACAGTAATTACAATGTACCTTATGGAAACATGCACAAAATGGTTTAAAGAAATGATAAAAAAACTTTTTTTTTCTTTCATTTGATTACAAATTCAAAGACATCAATATTTGGCCGTCCGTGGCAAATTTTAGCGGTATGTTATTTGTCTGATTGCAAAATCACACTTTTAATCATTAACAATATAGTTGGCATTACGATCTTAAATTTACAACTACCCTAGTTATTAGGCACAAACATTACTCATATAAAATTTAACCATACGAATTAATGTCGATACAATTCATTGTTCATCCATGGCTAATTGAAGTGGTACCACATCACAAAAAATAGAATCATTTGGACCAAACAGCTACAAACAAAACGACATACCACATGTAAACCAAAATAAACCAACAAATGTATAAAATAAAAGAGTTACAATATATAATTAAAATATCAACTGATTACTCAGCTTTCATATGTTTACTTGTGAATAGCTCATATGCAGTATAATCGTCAGAATCAAATTCAGTTGTGCCTTGTTGACCGCTCATTCTTTTGGCAGGGGTGATGAAGGCAGTGTTCCTTTTTCATAGTCAGCTAACTGGGACAATGAAGGCTGTGAATCAAATATAAAGTATTATTACCAATAACGTATTTAAAGCAAATTTTTTTTTAATTACTTAATATAATGTGAAACAAATATACGTACCGTGGGATGGTAATCCTATAATGAAGTTTCAGCACACGCCGCTGGTGACTTCCCTATACTTGCTTCATCCTGCATATACCACATTCACAGACAACATCAAATGTTTTTTTAATTTCTGACATACACTCTTAGGATTAGTTGATTATTACCTGTAAACCAAGTGTGGAGGTCAATGTGTGGATATGATGTTCCTCTTGGCTAACATCCAAGACAGATGATTGGCACATGTGTACATGGAACTTGAATCTGACAGCCAATGTCTTACCCACCAAATCATTCACACACTCAGGGAACACTTTGATCTCGTCACCAACCTAACAATTATAAATAAATTTAAATGAAATATGAATTGAATTGTCATTTCATGGATGAGTGTGTGTTACAATACACACCGCAATCCATTCCTGTCGACATTCGTCAGTTGTCTTACCGAACATTTTGATACACGACGCATCCCAGAAATGAAAGTTAGCTTTCTCCCCATTGTGATCCATTTTGACAACTAATTTATACCTAACAGAACAATATCCATATGAGTAAAGACTCGGATGTGAATTAGATTATAACTCATTTGGGAATAAATACATTTTACCTGGGAACCGTATGACTAACTTGGTTCTGGCACGAACGACAGGCTGCCCTTATTTTTAATGGATCAAATGTTGTAGTGCAGTAGGGACAACTATCATAACTCCATGGTGTATCAATCATGACTTCATCCACCATAGCAACGGTCAAACAGTAACCGTCCTAATAATTGAATTAAATGATATAACACATGAAAGTGGACAGGTCATAGGCCGACACGTAAGAAAAAAAACTTCACATCAGCCATGTTAGGGCCTACCATGCAAATCTTACATGAAATAAGTGAAAAAAGTACAACGGCAACAACAACATGATACACAGGTAAGGTAGAAAAAAAAAGGAATCATATACACAACAACATCAATACTTTCACCATAAACGGCCGGGAACGACACCAAATCGAATCCAAATGGTGTTTCATTTAAAATTTGTTGTTCTTACCTCTCTCAGTTTGCTTATGTCACCTAAGCTCACCATCTGAGCATTATGCAAGAACTTATCCTGCAGCATTCTTTGTGAATTGTTGGTATACTGGGACTGAGAACCACTCCCTTCATCTGTTGCTCCGCCAACATAAAATGACACACGTAAACTGCATAGAAGAACGTGATAAGATTAAAGTGTTATTATAAAGAAAATATATAACTTTTTTGTTTGCATTTATCGTACGCATTACGGAATTTCTTGATCTTGGCAATATCGGCGTTCACATACAACTTGGAACCATTCTTTATATTTTGGACACTCAGCGGATACTTGTCTGCAAAAACCATTATAGTTACATGTAATATGCAGTGATACATTAAATTGAAACATCACGTAAGAAGTAATAAAAATATACATTGTATTCACCTTTGGCATCTTTGATCTTAGCTAATGTTAACATAAGCACCAACGGCTCCCCAACAAAATGGTTTTTTTCAATAGCATCATCAAGCTGTAGAGCATAATCCTCCTACAGCGTCATGATGATCTTAGCATCACTAACAGGACATAACAAATATAACATGAACATATTAATTTGTGATTTAACATATTTTAATATGAATTTTAAAAAATATCATCAAAATAACCTGTTATCTCTCAACTTCACCGTAACTCTGTATGCAGGGTTCACTGTTTTTCGTTCAATAACTTCAGCAACAACACCCACAACATATATTTTAAAACCACCATAAAACAATAAAATTAACTTGTGTTCAATATATAAACTAATATCTAATGGAAAACATTACAATATACTCACCAACTAAAGTAAGCCGTGGTGCGATGCCAGAAATAATATCAACAATTTCAATTATCACGTGTACATTAGTAGGAATCTCAGGTCTTTCAACCTCCTTGACAGATGTTGTTTTGACAAAATAAACCAAATATGAAATTGGACTTACTTTGTATTCAGACTGATTATCCACAACTTTGATGTTCTGGATCAAATAGAAACAACCCAAATGCAACTTCGGTTGAAATTCAAGGAAGAATTCCTGCCATAGCGTCGCACCAATCTTTGCACCCTAAAATAGTTACAGATGAAAGTTATAAACAATCCAATAACTACATACATAACAATGAAAGCAAATAACATAACAATTACCGTTTGGTCCATCAAGACCATGTTAATCGCTTGTCTCCCATTGTGCTTCTTAACATCCCAGATATCAGTTATACGCACTGCTATCTTCCATGTCCCTTTCCTCGGATGCAATTTAGATATCAGATTTTCCTTTCGAGACATCACTACAATTACATGATAATGTTGTCACAAATACACACCATGAATAGGTTATAAAACAGAACAATAAAGTTTGCAAACAATATTAAAATTTCAACCATCACAAAACTTAAGGAGAAATCGAATACATCACAAACTTGTACTCCAAATGCCGGACACTATTAGTCGTCTTTGTTGCTCTCGGTCAAAAATAAAAGCCAAGTTCAGTTAGGATATACCAAAAAACTAAACACACTTAACTAAACAAAAGAATACACACACAAATAAGAAGTAGGTGATACAAAACGACAACTGTGGAATACAAAAAAACGCACCATTGCTACTCAAACAAAGTTGGCGTTCAAAAAAAATGGTCCATGATATGGTAAACACACTATAGTAACCAAAGAAATCAAGCACAAAAACAGATTTCACAATAAATGTGTCGCAAACACATAAAAGAGAACACAAAAAAATTAGGTAAATCAGAAAATCATTAACAGGTAAGGTAAAAACGTGTAACAAAAAAAGAAAACACCAAAAAATTAGGACCACGATGCAGATATGAGATGAAAGAGATAAAATAAGGGGAAAAAGTAAAACACCAACAGCAAAATGATACATAGGTTAGGTAAAAGCAAAAAAAGAACGGAATCATACACATGCATAAGCAAAATCATTCACGAGTAATGTAGAAAAAAAAGAAGGAAAATGAACCTTCTTCAAATGGAATACGAAGAAGAGGCAAATGCAGGGAAACCCAATGGAATACGGAGAGGAGGAAAATGGAAGTGAGAAAAAAAAAGGGAATCATACACATGCACCAACAAAAGCAAAACATTAGAACCACGATGCAGATCTAAGATGAAAGAGATGAAATAAGGAAAAAATATAAAACGCCAACAACAAATGATACACAGGTAAGGTAAAAGCAAAAACAGAACGGAATCATACACATGCAATAACAAGATCATTCACAGATAAGGTAGAAAAATTAAATAAAAAGGAAAACGAACCTTCTTCAAATGGAATACGGAAAGGAGGCAAATGGAATACGAAGAGGAGGAAAATGGAACTGTATCACCAAAACCCTTCGGTTGCAGACGTCTTGTCTTGGTATTGGTAATGCATTGGTATTGGCAAGGCCTTGTTTGTATAAAGGATAGTAGATTTGTGTTGGTGGGGTCAAATAGTGATTTTTCAAACTATAAAAAAAACTAGATTTTGTTAAATGTTTGGTACTTTATTTTATGTGAATTGACTATTGTCTCATATGAGTACTGATTTATTATTTTTTGCCTTTGTTTTTGGGTTGCTTGTTGAATTGTAGCTAATGTCGTATTCAAGGAGATCAAGGTGAGACGCTCACCCAGGGTTTAGTTATTGTTATTCTGTTTTAAGTGGCATGCGTTTTTGCTTAATAGGTGTTTCCATTTTCCATTTCATAGGTATTTTCCTTCTCTTTCTCCTTCTCCATACAAGTGATATAGTAGGTTAGTGTCCAGGTCTCTCAAGATCAAGCTCCAAAAGCTGTTCAAGTTAGGAAGTTTTTTCCTCTATAAATGATTGTAAAAATATTTCTCATTGAATATTAATTCGTATAGAAGAATCATAAGATTATGCGATGAAAATAGCCAAACATTTATCATGATGTATGGTGTTCAATCTATTGTAGTTTTTACTTTTAAATCAGGAATTGAGAAGACAATTAAGCCATAGATAAGTCTCAAAAGTGAGTGACTGTGAAAACACCCTTTTGGTAATAAAGTGAAACAGAGCAATGAAATAGTCAAGTAAAGTTCAACATAGACATTAACAAAACATTCATACCACTGCATTATTTAGCCTGATCAGGAAAATGCTTTAATAAACATTGTCATCTTTCATAAAAAAAAATGAATTTAAACTTGAGAAAACAAAAGTAGCAGTTAATTACAACAGAAAAATACAAACCGTGTCATCCTGTGATGTAGATACAAATTGATTGGTCATCCATTGGCACATCGACAAATCAGTCACCTCCCCGTTATGTGTGCCTACCAGCTTAACCCCATCAATGAGCTTATCCACAGGACATCTCAGAGGATCATCTACCACAAAGGCTTCACCATTTCCAACTTTTGGGGTATCAATCCGTAAAACATGTTTTCCCATACCAACTATCAAAATCTCCTGTTAGAAAAGGTTGAATTAATATAAAAAGAATACATGGAAGAAAGGTAAACCATAGCTTCAGGTTTTTGGAAATGAGAACAATGAAACAGGAGATTATGAGGCAAATACTTGTTTGTGGCAGTGCCAGCAAATTTGAGGATGTTCAACTTTCTCCTCCCTCACTATTTGAAGAGCAATAACAATATTGGTAGTAATTTGAAGCTTATCTTCATCATCTGGGCCTTCAGAGATCTCCCACAAGTAGACACGGTCATCTGTGCCAACACTGTATAATAATTCATAGACAAAACAAACTATGCCATTTAAAATTTTGAGGCTACAAAAACTACCTAGCCAAGAGATGAACATCTTCAGCAAAGAACGCCAAGTCTGTGACCGTCTGACAAGGGGAAAAAAAGATTAATCAAAGGATAAATTGGTTATCCTTTAAATGTTTTTGCCATTAAAAACACATACATAGCAGTATAAGTGTGAAATATGGAAACAACTCACGAGTTGAAAGGCAACAAGCCGGCAAAGAACCTTTGAATACATACAAGAACTCTACTACAATGAACAAAAGAAAATGCTGCCTTTTCACCTAGAATTATAGCAGCACTACAAAGTAAATTTCACAACGAAACAAAGCAATGCTAGTGGGAAAATCAAACATAGAATTGTTCCCATGACCAATGTTGGTGTCTGATATTTTTGCGTCCTATGAACGTGAGTTTAGCCTCAACATAGTAATAAAATCACCATCAATATAACATGTTTGGACCAGGATTATTATTCAAATTTCAGATTGTCCCCCTTCCTTACAAGATTATGGACGCAAAAATAACCTCAAATATTAAAAATGATAGTATGAAATCTTAGCCATTAAACCCATAGACAATATCATAATCTTTTTATATCAGGATATTAAAATCTAACCCTTCTCAAAGTACATGATAGATCAACACTCTCAAATCATATGGAAACAAAAAATTTCTAATTTACATTAAAATAAAACATTATGGAATCATTTAATCCACATAAAACCAACCGCCCAGGGGGAAAAGCCTTTGATGCTATCATATCTGATCTTATAAACAAGTGACAATTAACCATTTCTAAAATTTATCTCCAAAGTTTTAACTGCAGTCACCGTACTGGTTTCCTCATGTTCCTTGATATTATGGGAAAACGCAGACAAATGCGTCTAAGGCTGAAACCATTGGGGTCACAGACACCCCCAAAAGCTCGATCTTGAGGCGAAAAAAAGTGGTCTTCCTTGTGTTCATTGACATGGCGGAAATTGCAGACAAATGCACCCGGATGCAGCCACAATAGATCCCCCAGAAAACGTTGTTTATCCCCTTTTTTTTTGTCTGTTTTTTGGTCACCTATCTTATTAACTAAAGCATTGCTCCTTATGATTTTTTTTTCCTTAATTGCAAAACCAGCACAACAAGAATGCACCCAATACACTGAAAACAAACTTAGAAAGCAAAGCAAACCTGAGTGTGGCCTCTGAGCAAGGACCTGACAGCAGTGTGAATATCAAGCACCTAATGTTCCCCTGTTTCAAGCCATAGCATATATACGACTTATTCACCGCAATCTGCCTCCCCAGAAACGGGTTAGGATCCGACCCGTATATCGTAATCGGAGCCACCTCGAGCTGGGGCTGGACCTCGCTGGGAAGCCTCACGTCAACGTCGTAAGTCCTGAGCTCCCCGGCCAAGTGTCTTCCCTTGGGGACCTTACTGCTGGGGAGGCGCGTGAGGGCAGCGGCGAGGACGGCAGAGGAGGAGGCGGGAACGAACTCGGGTGGCGGGGGCTGCGGCGGGGAGGGGGAGGGATGGGTTGGGTGGGGAAGGAGATGGAGCGGTGGTGAGGTGGGGAGGGAGAGGGAGGTCGAAGTTGGGGAAGTGGAAGGAGGGAGGGTAGGAGGAGGAAGGGTTAGGGCTAGGGGTTGAAGAAGGAGTGCATGTCGAAGGGAATGCTGGAGGAGCAGGGTTGTGGTTGTTTGGGGAATGCATTGTGAATCAATCAGATTGAATTGAGCGCCAATTCTCAACAAACAACTCAATCTTATGAGATTGTGGGATTTGAGAAGAAGAGAAGATTGGTGGCATGTCCTAAGAAACCTTGTGTGTCTCTTTGCAGTTTATAATTTATTGATAATAAATTCATTTTCTGTTATCATAACTAATAATTTAATGTATGCTAATTTCAGTGGGGGAGAGTATGGAGAATGCTTTGAGAGCATGCTGTAAAGGTATAAAGATTGGGAAAATTTTAATTCACAGAGAAGGTGACAATGGTCAGCAGGTTAGTTCATCTGCATCTATGGTTTGGTACAAATCTCTGTTTCACTTGGTGATACTGATATCTTATGCTTTGATCAATGATCAGCTAATATAGAAAAGTTGCCAAATGATATCTCAGATAGGCATGTGTTAGTGTTGGACCCTGTACTTGCACAGGTTTGTCATTCTCTTTTGTATTGAAGTTGCAAGTGTGTGCAGCCTAATTGCCGTTACTGAGTAGCTCACATAATAATAATAATAATAATAAGAGTGGATTTGAAAGAAATTGATTCTTGGTTTTGCTGGTTTTCATTTGAATTAACCTTGGAACATTTTCATCCTCAGGGAATTCGGCTGTTCAAGCAATTTCTTTCCTCATAAACTAGAGAGACGCCCATGCCGATGCACGGGCTCATACTAATATTTAAAATTTCATACATATAAATTATTACATATATACACTTATATAATTTTGTTTATTTGGATAATAATAATGTTTAAGTATTGACAGAGAAAAAATACATTAAATAAAATAAATTTGAAACATAGATCAAGGTCTTTACCATAGATTTGTTAAAGATATTTCAAATGAAGCCGTTCGAATTAGTTTGAGTAGTCATGGAGACTCAGAAGGAGACATACTAATTTTTGTTATAAACATTACCTTTTTTTTATCAATAGTGTTAAAATTCATAATGAAATGATGGAAAATTTAGTTTATTTGTATAATAATAATGTTTAAGTATTGGCAGAAAAAATACATTAAATAAAATATGAATTTGAAACATGTGTCAAGGTCTCTACTGTAGACTTGTTAATGTTATTGCAAATGAAGCCGTTAGAATTAGTTTGAGTGACCATGGAGACTCAGAAGGAGACATACTAATTTTTGTTATAAACATTAGCTTTTTTTATCAACAGTGTTAAAATTCATAATGAAATGATGGAAAATTTAGTTTATTTGTATAATAATAATGTTTAAGTATTGGTAGAAAAAATACATTAAATAAAATATGAATTTGAAACATATGTCAAGGTCTGTACCGTAGACTTGTTAATGCTATTGCAAATGAAGTCGTTCCAATTAGTTTGAGTGACCATGGAGAATCAAAAGGAGACATATTCATTTTTGGTATAAACATTAACTTTTTTTATCATTAGTGTTAAAATTCATTATGAAATGACTGAAAATTTAGTTTATTTGGATAATAATAATGTTTAAGTATTGACAAAAAAAATATATTAAATAAAATATGAATTTGAAATATGTGTCAAGGTCCGTATCGTAGACTTGTTAATAGTCCAAGAAACATTCATTGAAGGAAAACTGAAACAAATTAAATGCAAAAGATAAACAAATAATAAATGTTGATTGACATTGACAAAAAAATTGATTTATTTTGATGATGATTAGCATTAAATTATATTTATTAATTATTTATTTATTTTTGGTTTGAAACATTAATCTTATGTTAACATTAATCTTATTTTTTTAACTAACATAATTAAAATATCTAACTCTTCAATAAAAATTTGAAATCTCTCCTCTTAGTTTGAGTCATCGTACCTATTAATTTGAATGATCATAGAGAAACAGAAGAAAATATTTCATAAATATAAATTATTACTACATGTACACACTTATATAATTTTATTTATTTGGATAATAATAATGTTTAAGTATTGACAGAAATACATTAAATAAAATATGAATTTGAAACTAATATTAAGCTACATGTAGGTAATAAAACATAATTTTAAGGTAATGTGTAAATATTATATATTGTTTGATATTGTATGGAATAAAAGAAAGGATATATAGTAAAAATACGTGAATCAAACGATTACATGATTGAATAATATGTATCTCATTAAGTTATGAAACATCAAGAACACTAAGTCATGAAACATCAAGGGACAGGAAAAAGAAATGATAAAAATATAAGCCAATGAAATAAATTCAGAATTAATTAAAGCAAACCATAAATTGTTCAGTTAAAATTAAAATGGAATTGAAAAATTGTTCGATACCCAAAGGTATTGAACTTACAACATTAACAAAAGTATGAGAAAAAAGCACATGAAAGAACCTTTGGGATGCACATAACTAAAATTAGACATTAATAGTGTTAGCCCGTACCTTCAAATTGTTGGGTGTATTTTTATTTTTTTTATTGAAGAACCTTTGGAATGCACATAATTAAAATAAGATATTAGTAGTGTTAGCCCATGCCTTAAAATTGTTGATTGTATTTTTTTGTTTTTTTTATTGAAGAATCTTTGGGAAGAACATGACTAAAAATAGATATTAGTAATGTTAGTCCGTGCCTTAAAATTGTTGGCTGTATTTTTTCCCTGTTTTTGATTAGAATACCTTTGGGATGCACATGACTAAATTCAGGTATTAGTAGTGTCAGCCCGTGCCTTTAAATTGTTGATTGTATTTTTTTTCTTTTTAATTGATCAAACTTTTATAAAGTGACAATGATTACGATAGAAATAAATACAAAAGTGAACCTGGTTTTAATAATTGGTTAAAATTGATATGGTAATATTTAAAATTTATTATTAAGAATATACTAATTAGGAATAACTTAACTGCTAAATTATTATGTTTATTAATTAGAAAATCATGAATATTTTAATATACTAACTCAATATTTAAAACTGATTGTTAAGGACACCATTAATGGAAAGGTTTAAATTATGATTATTTACATATCTAAACAAAATATGTTTAGTAATTTGAAAATCATGATTATTTTCATATATTAAAATTGATTGTTAAGTACCTATTAATGGAAAGGTATTTTAAATTTGCCTAACGTTTTGTTTAATTTTTAAATCCATAAAATATACTTTTAAATATAATCGATTGTTAAGTTTCTACTCATTAGGAATAACTGAACGCCAAAATTACTTTTTAAGATTAATAGTGTAATATTTAAGATTGATTGTTAAGTGAAATAATATTATGATTAAATTTTTATAAATTGACGATGATTAAGACAAAAATAAATACAAAAGGGAACCTGATTTTAATAATATATTAAAATTGATATGGTAATATTCTAAATTGATTGTTAAGAACCTATTAATTAAGAATAATTCAACATCTAAATTATGATTATTTACCTATCCAAACAGAATATGTTTAATAATTTGAAAATCATGATTATTTTAATATACTAACGAAATGTTTAAAATTGATTGTTAAGTACCTATTAATAGAAAGGTCTTTTAAATTTGTCTAATGTTTTGTTTAATTTTTAAATTCACAAAACATACTTTTAAATATAATTGGTTGTTAAGTTCCTACTAATTAGGAATAATATGTTAAGTTTCTACAAAAGTGAATCTGGTTTTAATAATATGTTAAAATTGATATGATAATATTTAAAATTAATTGTTAAGAATCTATTAATTAGTAATAACTCAATGTCTAAATTAACTTGAAGATTAATAGTGTCATATTTAAGATTCATTGTTTCCATGTCCTAACAGAATATGTTTAATAATTAGAAAATTATGATTATTTTCATATCTTAACAGAATATTTTAAATTGACTATTAAACCAAACAAATTGATTTTATTATCCACAAATTAATTTCCATAACTTGTCCAAGATTATGTGACCCGAATATACCAATTAAATGATAAAAGTATAAGAAAATATAAAAAAATAAAAATTAAAAACTAACATTCCAATGAAAGTTAGAAATTACTAAAAAAACTTGTTTACCAAATAACTAATTTAATGAGTTTTTCAACTAATAAAAAAACTAAAAACTCAAGCGGGAATACAAATGAATGAATTGATTGCATATATAAATAAGAGTAGTAAACATTTAAAAATCTCAAGCCAGACATTGCTACTTTATACAACAGTCCTAACCTAAAGAGTGGTAAATTTATATGAATATGTTTTAGTGGGGGCCAAGGTCTTTCCCGTAGACTTCTTAATGGTCATTGCAAATGAAGTCATTCTAAGTGGTTTGAATGGCCATGGAGAATCAGCGCCTGCACTCAACAGGAATGCCTTGTGGGAATTTTTTATCATTGTAATTATTTGAATAAATTAAATTGTAAAAGTTTAATTTTAATCTTTTATATTTTTAAATTACATTTATTAGTTATTTACTTATTTTTTGTTTGAAACATTAATCTTATGTTAATATTAATCTTATTTTTTTAACTAACATAATTAAAATATTTAACTCTTCAATAAAATTTTGAAATATCTTTTCTTTGATTCAAGTATGAAACTTATCCTTGATAAAAAAAAAAACTAACTACACTTAAAGATTTTTATTTCATCTATATGAATATGCTTTAGTGGGAGTGATGTAATAATGAGTAAAATCACTATGACAGAAAAATACATTGAAAAGGCAAGTCTTGGGAACAAAAAAATGCATTGGAAAGGCAAAGAAAAGCATATTGAAAAGCCAAGTCTCGGGAACAGAAAAATGCATTGGAAAGACAAACATCTTGGAAACATAATACAAATAATTAATTATTACATATTTAAATTTACAATGGAAATAAATGAATAAATGCATCGTAACCGGAGCAAAAACAACGCAAAAGACAAAAAGTATTAAACTCACAATAAAATTAAAATTAATAAAAATCATTAATATAAATGGAAGTTGACAGTGAAGAATGAAGGCTCTTGACATTGCCACACGTAAGCACTGACTCATCCACGTCAGCATCGGGCAAAGAAAACAAAGTTTTCTCCTACGAAGAAAACGAAGCATGTTCAGGAACACGAAAAAGGTCAACATGGTTCAGGAACACCAAAAAATTATATCTTTTCACTGCGAGAACTAACAAAACAAAGGTAGAACAAAAGAAACACGAAATGCAAAGGAAGAACAATACTCAACCACGGACAAATAAGGCCGAGAAAAAAAATTCAATATTTTGCATTGTTAGAACCCAAAAATCAAAGCTTTTTGGAGAAAAAATCGCAGTTTTAGAAGAAACAATGAGCATGCAGTGAAAAAACAAAAAAACCGAAATAAAAAAAATGCATACAAATGCAAAAAGAGGTAAAATGAAAACGCAGAAGAAGACGAGGAGGGAAAATGAACCTAACAATGAACATGCAGTGAAAAAACAAAAAGCCGAAATAAAAAAAACGCATACAAATGCAAAAACAGGTAAAATGAAAACGCAGAAGGAGACGGGGAGGGAAAACAAACCTGTAAGCTATCCAACGTACTATGATCTGTGGCTTTTGTCTTGCAAAAGAAGAAGAATACTCAACCACGGTCAAATAAGACTGAAGAACACAAAAAAAATTCAATCTTTTGTACCGACAGAACCCAAGAATCAAAAGGAGAAATGAAATACATCACAAACCTGTTCTTTTCATGTCGGACACTATTTGTTGACTTCGTTGTTGCTGTCGGTCACAAAGATACCCAATGCTACATATCTAAACAAAGCTCTAAGCTTTGTTGTTGTGATGAATCAAAAAACCACAAAAAGCTAGTAAATGATGCACATGCAACATCAAAACCCAACAAACCTCGATCAAAATGGTACATAACAACAAACCACCCAAGAAAAATCCATAAGCTTCGTATACAAAATAATAAACTCATTGTAGAACAAAAAAAGATCCAACCATTTGTACTAATAATAAAAAATGAACAAAGCTTTAAGCTTTGTTGTTGCGATGAATAAAAAAACCACAAAAAGCTAGTAAATGATACACATGCAACATCAAAACCCAACAAACCTCGACCAAAATGGTACATAACAACAAACCACTCAAGAAAAATCGAAAAGCTTCGTATACAAAACAACAAACTCATGATAAAATGCAAAAAGGTCAAACCTTTTGGCTTGAAATACCATCATACTTGCAAACCAAGCCGAAAACGAACAACAAACAACGCTTTTTATGAACAAAAAGGTCGAACCTTGTGGCTTGAAATACCATCATACCTGCAAACCAAGCCGAAAACGAACAACAAACAACGTTTTTTATGAACAAAAAGGTCGAACCTTGTGGCTTGAAATACCATCATACCTGCAAACCAAGTCGAAAATGAACAACAAACAACGTTTTTTATGAACATAAAGGTCGAACCTTATGGCTTGAAATACCATCATTCCTGCAAACCAAGCCGAAAACGAACAACAAACAACGTTTATGAACAAAAAGGTCGAATCTTTTGGTTTGTTTTTGTGCAAAAAAAGTAAAATACCATCATACATGACAAAACAAGCCGAAAAATGAAGCCATTGTTTCTTACATGCGAAAACGAAGCCCTTATTTGGAAAAATGAAAATAAAAAATGGAGAGAAAGAAGAGAGAAGTGGGAGAGAACAATAAGATGGTGAAATACCAAATGGGGGAGAGAAAACAATGGAGTACCAAATGACAGAGAGAGAAAAGAAGAAATGCAATGCAATAAATTAGAAAACGTAATAAAAAGGATGCAACTGAAATAGGGAGAGGAGGAAAATGAAAGGCCTTGCATTGGTATTGGTACTGCCTCGGTAACGCCAAAGCATCGGTAATAATAATAATAATTAAAAATAATAAAGTATGATGTGATGTTTTTAAGCGGGAAATTGGATAACTGGTTGTGCGACACGTTAGCCCTGACAATGCCACGTCAGCATTGTCAGGGCCTTGTTTGTATCATGATAGATGAAAAGGGTGTACCTAAGTCCAACATTATATTCCTTAATCTGATATCCGTAAGTGACTAATATCTTAGTTCCTCTATATCTCTTGCTAATTTTTTTTATTGTGATTAATTCTCTCTTGCTTCTTTCTTTTTTATTGTGTAGTTTAAATGGTTCTCATTTGATGCTGCACCTTTTCAGGCAGCTAAAGGTGTGCATGTGGTATGCAAAAGTTTTCCAAGAATAAAGATAGTGACATCCGAGATTGAGATTGGTTTGAATGAAGATTTCCGTGTCATACCTGGCATGGGCGAGTTTGGAGATCGGTACTTTGGAACAAATGATGATGATGAGCAAGTGGCAGTTTCTTCCCAGTAGTTATATAGTAGGGCAAAAGCAGAATTCAAAATAATTTCAGTTGTTCATGGTTACCAGTGAGACTTCCTCTGGAAAATAGGTTTAAATTTGTTCTATCACTACATGTTGGAGTCTGAATTTTAGTTCTAAATAATTTTGACTCTATTGGACCTTGAAATACCACTACGTTATCCTTATTATGTTTATGAAAATTTTATATTACCTTTTACTATACTACATATTTTTTCTTTAAACTTGTGTTGATTTCTTTTCTGGATACTTGCCTATCAACATAGTGCAAACCTACTATGCATAAAATTAACGTATAGGTTTATTTGGTAGATTGCATCTTTGGATGCACAAATCTGGTTTGTCTAGGTTTCTACAATTATGCTAAACTCAGTTTGGAAGATACTAAATAAGGACCCGCTAGATATGTGGAAAATTAAATGAATATACAACATTGTTAAGAGTTATGTATCTGTTTTGAACATCTTCATCAGCAATCAATTGCCCTGTTAATATAACAAGTGGAAGAAGGCATTACATCCATATTAATAAAAGTAAAAAAAAAAAACACTAGAAATTGTATCATATCTAATCTTTTAAGCATCGATTAAGACTATTATTCATTAATAATTATAAGAAAGGATCATAACCTTAGTAAAATTCAAAAATCATTAGAACTCTAGTTCTGATCTTTTAAGTATGATTCAAGGCTTTTGGCTCCCACTACTTTGGCAAAGATTTTGCTTGTTAGGTTTAACTAAAAGGTTTGTTTTTTTTTATAAAAAATTTGGTTAGAAAATGATGTTAACTTTTTTAAAGGCACTCTGTGCCTGTGTTTTTATTGGATAGGATGGTTCTTCGGCTTCCCAATGATTTTGTTGCTAGCTCGTTGCAGATAGATGGTTTAAAAGGGTAGAAAATGATAGAAATTTAGTTTTGATTTTATTTTTATTTTTTATATTTTTTTAATTCGTTGACATGGATAATATATTCTTCTGGTTGTATTTTTTCTCTTTTTGTTCAAAGGAAAAAAGTAAGTATCCAACGCAATTTTTTTAATACAAAACAAATTTTGATTATTTATTAGATATTTAAAATATATTTAGCTTAAAATAAAACTATAAATTAAAAAAAAACACGAAACTATGTTAACTATTTGGGTCTATTTATTAAAAAACAAAAACTCCTTGGGTGAGTATTATACTATAAATTTGAGTCTACAGTATTGAACAATAACATTTTATATTTTTCCCATTAATTAAGCTACTAATTTTACTTTATTTATTTCTCAATATTCCAATTTGTCCAAAAACCTAATAACCTTATTAAATTTTGGTACTCTATCAAAAAATTGAAAATATCTATTTATAACAGTAAATAAAATTCAATTCATTTCAATTTAAAAAGAAAAAAATAAAACAAAATACAAATTTAATTAATAATATATCTGTATTTTTTGGGAAAAATGTAAATTATATTAAACTCAAAATGATACAACAATAAACGGGACATACCTCAAAGCTAGAGAAAATAAAAAACCTCCCTAATACAAAAAAGCCTATATCAAGATGTTAAAACAAATGTAACAGGTGCGCTTATCTATACAAAATAAACTTAATCTTGCTAATAACTTCTACCATAGAAAATTGATAATCTTCAAAAATCAGCTTGTTCCTAGACAGCCAGATGCAGTAGATTGTAATTGCTATAGTCAGACAACGAAATTTGCCTTGAACACTTGATGTGGATCTGCCCCTAATTAAAGAGTCAGTAATGTTCTGCAAAGAAGTGAAACGCTTGCGAAAAGGAGCCAAATCACGAATGTGAGCCCAAACTTGGAGAGATTTACTGCAAGAAAAGAACAAATGAGCATTTGACTTAGCCTCATTTGAACATAAAGGGTAGAGGGAACCCTTGTTCAAAAAAGCAGTTTTGTCAAGAGTAAGCAGCCGATTCATTTTAGCAAGCCATAGAATGAAACACATCTTAGGGGGGATTGTTGGGTTCCATATAACAGAACATCAACTAACAGTAGGCTTGACACCTCTAATGTATTCATAGACTTTGCCAATAAGCAATTGTTCATTGGTGCTCCAAGATTGAATCCTCTTTTTGGCCTCTTCCGTACTTAGCTCTTTGGAGACAATAAAGTCCCTTATTTGAATGATTTTTTTTTATCAAAACTGGATCTGATGAAGAAGTATTGTTATATCCGTATTGATTTTACTCTTGATAGCTTAATACATACACATCCGAATTTTTTTGACTCCGGCTTATTCTAACTCACTCAAACTCTTTTAAAAGTATTTATAAATTAAAATTTCTTTATATATTTACATAACTATTTAATTGTCAATTTGGCAGCAATTTTGTAAAAATGGATGCTATCTATTTCTCTCTATCTAAATCCTAAAATAAGTTAACTACAATGTGAGTTTAAGTAAATCCTAAGATAAAATATATACACTTTGATAATTGAACTTGAACAATAATCCTATAGAAAATTTATTTGTTTTGTTTGTAACAATGTAGACGTGGTGCTCGGTGTTGCCTTCAACATTTGGTGTAAATTATAAGGGAATAATGATTTTAACAGTAAATAGATTCATGCAATGATACACAAATCTAACATATTTGCATGCTGACTCAAAGTCAACTTCTCACTGCCATAATTTTTTTTACCAAAATTTACCTTAGACAAAATATATAACGATGAAATTCAAACTTTCATTTATTTAAAAATGAGTATTTACTAAGACTTTGTTATCTAAATTTTTTTATCACAAAAATTCACAGACATTTTTTCTCAAATTTTAAAGGGATTTTTGAAATAAAATTATAAATTGAAAAGGTTGCCAAACTAATCATATGAACTCTTTGGGTCTATATTGCATTATATTATGCTATAAATTTGAGTCTTTAATGTAAAATTTTAAATTTTTCCATTAGGCTACTAATTTTACTTTTTTTTATTTCTCTATTCTAATTCGGCCCCAAAATTATTAACAAGGTGAAAAAATCTATTTAAAAAGATAAAATCAAATTTAGTTGATTTGAATTTAAAAGGATAAAATGAAATGCAAAATTAGTTAATAAGTTATCCGTATTGATAGTTTAATATATACATACGAATTTTTTGAGTCCGGTCACTACAATACAGCTATGACATATCTCTCTTTTTCAAACACCCCTATATATGATAATTTGATGATAAGTCTCTCAAACTGTTTTAATAATCATTTGGGACTTAAGAAGCCTCTGTGTTATCACGCAAGTTTAACGAAGGCAAAATTACAATGGCCACAATCAATCCTTAAGTAAGTAACTAACTAATTATCATTTTGGCAGTAATTTTGAAAAGTTCGGTGCTATCTTTTACTTTCTATATACAAGGGAAACAAAGGGAATTCAGTATTCAGTAATCACAAAGGGAAAAGAAAGAAAACAATGTATGATTATCACTTTGATGAGGAGGAAATAGAAGAGTTATTGAAGCACAAAGATGAGCCATGCCTCAATGTAATCTTGGATTCGCTCGACCTCCAACAAGTAAACAAAGATTTTGATGAGTTCTTGAAGAATTTTGCCACTCAAGATTCTTCCCCTCAGCCTCTGAGGTTCTTGCTCCTGCAGTGGATGAGTTTCTTGTCATTCTTGCTCCCGCCAATGAGGTTCTTGCTGCTCCTGCCCCTCTTCTCGATCCTATTCTTGCTCCTGCACCTAACAGGATTTATACTTATGTTGATTTTGTTCCTATTCCGCCTGCTCGGGTTCCTGCCCCTTAGATGGTTCTTGCCTCTCAGGTTCCTACCAAGCCATTGGAGGAAACATTCTATAGCATTGCATCTAAGCAGGTCCATGTGCCGAGCAGCTACCCACACCACTTGCTGTCACAGAATACGGAGTCCAATCACGTCATGTTATCCAGTGGCTCATCCCAGTCGATTCATAGCAAGAAATACATACATTGGACAAAAGAAGAACATAGGTCGTTTCTCCTTGGGCTTGAGGAATATAAAGAGAGTAGATGGGAAAAGATTTCAGAGAAATTTGTTCCATCAAAAACTCCAACTCAAGTCGTCAGTCATGCTAAAAACTTCTTCAAATGGAAGAATGCCCCAAAGAAAGAGAGGAAAAGAAGAAGCATCCATGAAACAACTTTAGACGACATTGATATGATCGTTACTCCTCATATTGATCAACATAATTGGCTTCCACCTCCTCCAAATTTTGCAGTGTAGTCACATACTCCTCATATTGATCAACATAATTGGGTTTCACCTCCTCCAAATTTTGTAGTGCAGCCACATACTCCCCAAATTGATCGACATAATTGAGTTCCACCTCCTTCAAATTTTGCAGTGCAGTCACATGAAATGCAACAAGAACAACATATGCAGTTCAACTTACATAGTTCATCTCCTCAAATGGATGAATATAGAAATTTTAATAGTGGCCATCCCCATAATGAGTTGGATCTTATTGCACAATAGATCCTTGAATACAAGAAGAACAAGTTCAACCATAAAAACAATGACAGATCAACTAGATAGATATTATTTTAATAATGACTATTGAGTTTTGATTGAGAAGCTTGCTAGAAGCTTTGTCCAGATATCTATAGGTTGTATTCTATTGTTTTAGAATATTCTTAGATTATGCATTTATGGATTTTACTTTATTTTCTTCTTTCTTTAAATAAAGATTGTGTCAGCTGGTTATAGCTTAAGAACTATTTAAGCTATAGAATACGATTATGCTGTTCCATTCAAACATATATTATTTTAACGCTCATGTTAGTGCCCCATGCTGCTTATAGTCTGAAGCCAAGAGACATGACCAAAAGTTTTGATGTGATAAGAATATAAAAGTTAGACATTCTGATTAAAGAATCCAAGTTTAATAAATCTCACACCACAATCTCATACTTCTAATATAAGAGTCAAGTCTCATACTTTACTATTAGATATTAATTAACAGGTTGTTTGTTCATGCGTTGTTTTGATAAGTGTGTATATGTAGGCTGTAAAAACTTGGGTGATATGCTGAATAAAGTGTCACAAGTCAATTCCTTGAGAGACTTGTAATGTCAACAAAATTTCAATATTGTGAGTAGGTCCGTTGTTGATTTCCCTAGTCTAAGCAAA
Source organism: Glycine max (assembly GCF_000004515.6). Taxonomy (NCBI): domain Eukaryota; kingdom Viridiplantae; phylum Streptophyta; class Magnoliopsida; order Fabales; family Fabaceae; genus Glycine; species Glycine max. The sequence continues at coordinate 24,389,972 of NC_038256.2, read as the reverse complement.
ACATCTCCTTAGCATATTAATCTTTTCACTCAATTGATGATATTATTGCATTGCTTATTTGAATCAAATACTTGTATCTTTGTGAATTCTTTTCACTTTTGTCTAAGCAAATTCATGTTCATACAATGGCTGTTATTGGAAATGGCTATTTGCAGATATGTGTATTGGATGTCAAGCGTATCATAAGTGTGATGATGATACATTTGTCAAGAGTAAATTCTATTAGAAATATGAATTACCACCATAGGGCACGTTTGTCAAGACTATGGTGGCAGTTCAAATAATTGGCAAGAAGAACTTGGTAGAACAGCAGCTCAGAGGGCACATTATTCTTTTGGTGGAGTAAGGTTTGACTTTGAGAGGTAAATTGCTAAAGTGCCTGGGAGGTTCATTTAGGGTGAGCTTCACCGAATGAATATCTTGATGAAAGAGAGAGAAGGGTGTCTGTTGGGTCATGATCATTCATACCTTTGAATGGAAACTGAAATAAAGGAATTTTAATATCAATGAACACTTATGTTTTTGTTTTGGGCTGTCTTACAATAATAATTAATCTAATATGCATTGGTATTGTGAAAAAGTTTTTTATAGTCATGGTCATACCTATCATCATTTATTATTTGTTGGTTGTGTAAATTCTTTTAATTTACATTTACAATGCATAAAACTTATGTTTTTAGCCTGTTTGTTATATGTTACAATTAGAGGAATAAGATAACAATTTTGAGAGACAAATCAATGAGGAAATCAACGTTCTTCTCTCTATTAAACTTCAGTACATAACAATGCTTAAATAGACTCAACTAACTTGATAAACTGACTCCACTTTCCACGACTAACATCACCTAAGGAAGTGGCATAAAACTGACTCAAACTGACGCACATGTTCACCTAAAAAATAGCTAAAAACTAGCAACAGACTTGACCAAATCTTCCTACAGTTCAGCAAACAAATGCTGACTTATTCCTAGCTTAATACGTGGACATTTAGAGCCTTGAATTATATTGCAACACCTCCTCTTAATTCAAGCTCGTGCATTCCTATTTTCTCCAAAAAGAACTGATGTTTCGCTTGTGCTAAAGCTTTTGTAAACAGATCTGCATTCTGTTCATCCGTGCCACAGAATTTTAGCACTAACTTCTCTTCTGCCACTAGCTGCCTTATGAAGTGTTGCTGAACTTCAATATGCTTGGTTCTTGCATGGAACGCTGGATTCTTTGTCATGGCTATAGAAGACCTGTTATCGCACCACAATTCGATTGCACCTTCTTGCTCACAGTACAAATCCTTTAGCAATTTCCTCAACCAGATTGCTTGCCTTGCTGCTGCACCAACAACTACATATTCAACTTTAGATGATGATAAAGCAACTGTGTCTTGCTTCTTGGAGCTCTACGTGATGGCTCCCAAGCCAAGACTGAATACAAAATCTGATGTACTCTTTCTATCATCTAAGAACCCTACCCAATCACTATCACTATAGCCAACCAACTTGAAATTATCCACACTCTCATAAAGTACTCCAAGTTTGATTGAACCTGCAACATACTTAAGAACCCTCCTTGTTGCACCTAAGTGTTGCTTAGTTGGAGAGTGCAAATATCTTGAAACTACACTCACACTACGAGCTATATCAAGCCTTGTATGTGTAAGGTAATTCAAGCCACCAACTAAGCTTCTGAAAAGCTTCTCATCTGCCTTCTCTACCATCATCACGTTGCAGCTTCTCATTTGTGTTCATAGGAGTTCTGATTGCTTCACATTTCTCCATATGAAACTTCTTAAGCAAATCCTCTGCATATTTTCTTTGACAGAGAAAGATTCCATCTTCTCCTTGCTTCACTTCTAAACTGAGAAAGTACTGAAGTAATCCAAGGTCAGTCATCTCAAATTGATTCATCATGGCAGCTTTGAATTCTTCTAGCAACTTTGGAGATGAGCTAAAATAGATTATGTCATCTACATAAAGGCAGACAACTATAAATCCATTTGTACCTTTCTTCACATAGAGAGTTGGTTCATTCTCACTTCTCTCAAATTCATTTTGAAGGAAGAATGAATCAATCTTGCTATACCAGGCTCGTGGAGCCTGTTTCAGCCCATACAATGCCTTTTGCAGCTTGTATACCTTGCCTTCTTCACCAGCTTTGACAAACCCCAGTGGTTGCTCAACAAACACCTCTTCTTGCAAGTCTCCATTGAGGAATGCTGATTTGACATCCAACTGAAACACCTTCAACTTCCATTGAGCAGCCAATGCTAGCATCACTCTCACTGTCTCAAATCTTGCTACTAGTGAAAATGTTTCCTCAAAATCAATTCCTTCTTGCTGTGCATACCCCTTAGCCACCAACCTAGCTTTATGCTTTTGGATGCTTCCATCTGTTTTGAACTTTGTTCTGAACACCCATTTCAGTCCAATGACATTCTTCCCTTCAGGAAGATTCAGCAATTGCCACGTTGCATTCTTCTCAATGGACTTGATCTCCTCTTTCATTGCATTTTTCCACTCCACTTCTTTTTAGCTTCCTCAAAGCATGTTGGATCTGCTGCCATCAATGCAAAGTCACAATTTTCATACAAGTCTGCCAAAGATTTGTATCTCCTTGGAGCAAAATCACTTGATGAGCTAGATGATACCTGGCTTGAAGGAGTTAATGATCCCTGGCTTGATGGCATTGAAGGAGGGCTTGGAGTGTGATCATTTTGTGGCACATTTGAGACCTCCTCTAAACCATCAAAATTGACTGATTTCTGCTGAACACTTTGACTGATTTCACATTCCTCCCAAACCCAGCCTGCATCTTCATCAAATACAACATTTGTACTGACAATTATCTTGCCAGTTAGTGGGTTATACAGTCTGTATGCCTTTGACTGAGTAGCATAGCCAATAAATACACATTTGATAGATTTATCATCCAACTTAGTCCATAAATCAACTAATGCATATGTTGTACAACCAAAAATTCTCAAATGACTTACAGACAATTTCTTTCTTCTCCAAGCTTCAAGTGGTGTCATGTTCATGACAGCTTTGGTATGAGAAACATTGAAAATGTACACTGCAGTTGCTACAGCTTCATACCAGAATCTGTTTGGCACACCTCTAGCTTTGATCATACTCCTTGCCATCTCAACCACAATTCTGTTTTTCCTCTCGGCCACTCCATTTTTCTTTGGAGTATATGGAGCAATCAATTCTCTTCTTATCCCTTGCTCCTCACAAAAAGTAATGAATTCATTTGATAAGAATTCACCACCTCTATCTATTCTCAAAGCTCTAACATACAAGCCAGACTATTTTTCAACCATAGCCTTGAAAATCTTAAAGCTTTCAAATGCTTCAGACTTAGCTTTAAGAAAATAAACCCAGCTCATTCTACTATAATCATCTGTGATGAGCAAGAAATACTTACTTCTACCGAGTGAGACTGCTTTCATTGGGCCACATAAGTCTGCATGAAGAAGTTCAAGGCACTCACTTGCTCTCCATGCTTTGCCTGTTGGAAATTATCCTCTTGATTGTTTCCCATAAATGTAACATTCACACAGCTCAAGCTTTTCAGTTTTAGGCAGCCCCTGCACCATATCTTTGGAGTGTAGCAATTTCAGCCCTTGCATATTCAAATGACCATATCTTAGATGCCAACGCTTAGCATTATCATCCCCTTTGACTGTCAAGACTTAGCTTACATGGCTTGAAAAATCTAGAGGAAACATCTTGTTCTTTCCCATGGCAATCTTCACTATTGTCTCTTTAGAGCTCCTGTCTTGGATCAAGCAAGCTCCATTTTCAAATAGCACAGAATAGCCAGAGTTGAGAAGTTGGCCGACACTTAGCAAGTTGTGAGCCAACCTTGGCACATACTGCACATCACATAAGAGCTTGGTGATGCCTTGCTCGGTTGTGATTGCAATCGTGCCTCTTCCTTCTACTTCAAGCTGCTTTCCATCTCCTAGTCTCACTTTGGTCTTTGCTGTTTCATCCAAGGTCCTGAATATTGACTTGGCATTTGACATGTGGTTTGAGCACCCACTGTCTACATACCATACTCCACCTTCAGCATCATTGTTTGATATATGTTGTGCCAAGAACAACTTCTCTTCTTGCTCCACAAAGTTGGATTTTTGATCACGTCCTTTCTGTTCATCCTCCTCTTTCTTCCAGCAACTAGCCTCTTTGTGTCCAGGCTTCTTACAGTAGTAGCATTTGAATGAGCCCTTGTAATTTTGAGAAGATTGATCCCTTTACTCATTACTCTGCCCTCTTCCACGACCTCTCCCTCTGGAGCCTCTACCTCTGCCTCTGCCTGAACTTTACTTTGCTCTCTCCTTGTTTGAAGACTCTCCTTTTGCCTGAAAAGCCTTCTCTTCTTTCTTGTCATCACCTTTGCATATTCTTTCTTCATGTGAATGAAGAGAGCCTTTCAATTCATCAAAGGTATATGTTTCCATATCCTTTGATTCCTCAATTGCTGCCACCACATGATCATATTTCTTTGTGAGGCTTCTTAGCACCTTACTCACAACCTGGCTTTCCTTGATCTCTTCACCCAAGGTTCTCATCTGTTGAACTGTGCTAGATATCCTTGACAAACATTCTTGCACGTTCTCCTTTTCCTTCATTTGGAATGACTCAAATTCTCTTCCCAGAGATTGTAATCTTACATTGACCACTTTCTTGTCTCCGACATATTCTTGGTTGAGAATACACCATGCTTCTTTTGTTGTAGAAGCTGCTGCGATGCGTGGAAACACCTCATCATCAAGAGCTTGTTGGATGATGAAAAGTGCTTTTGCATCTTTCTTTCTTTTCTCCCTCAAGGCTTGGTCTGGCTCCTCAGTTCCATCATCTTCAAACCCACTCTCAACACTGCTCCACAGCTCTTGTGACTTGAAGAGAGATTTCATTTTTAGACTCCAAAAATGAAATTAATACCTTTGAAGATAGGCAATTGATTTAGTGAGTTTCCATTCCCATTGTTGTTCTGCATGGTGACCACCTTTGTGTTTAATTTCTCACACGAAAACACTCAAAATCAACTCAGGAATTGCTCTCAAGCTCTGATACCAAATGTTACAATTAGAGGAATAAGATAACAATTTTGAGAGACAAATCAATGAGGAAATCAACGTTCTTCTCTCTATTAAATTTTAGTACATAACAATGCTTAAATGGAATCAACTAACTTGATAAACTGACTCCACTTTCCAGGACTAACATCACCTAAGGAAGTGGCATAAAACTGACTCAAACTGACGCACATGTTCACCTAAAAAATAGCTAAAAACTAGCAATAGACTTGACCAAATCTTCCTACAGTTCAACTAACAAATGCTGACTTATTCCTAGCTTAATACATGGACATTTAGAGCCTTGAATTATATTGCAACATTATATTCAATAGCTAGCCGAAGCTGTGAAGCAGGTATAAATTTGTCATCATCAACATTTATGTTGATATTTTGCTACATGCTTTTGTTAAATCAATAGAAATTTATCCTTTATTCTGAATTAATTACTCAAGAAGCTCAAATTTACTAGCCTTTCCCCCTTTTTCCATTTGTAAAATGATAGTAAGGGTATGATCATTTTTATTCTCACCCTTATTTAGAAAGAATACGTTTCATGCCCTGCAAATTAGCTTCATTCTATGCAATCAAAAAATTGTTAATATGGTATCCTTATATCTTAATTATAGCATTAGGGGTAGAAATGTATTTGGTTGGGTTAAGTCTTACTTAAGTTTGGTCTGATTTGTTTTATATTTTTATTGTCCAAGCTTGCTTGTTACTTGTTATAAACCTATTTTTAGGCCTAAGCCTGACTTCTATAAGAGCCCGTCAAACCTATCAATCCATATAAAGGCTTGTTTCATATTAAAAAGTGTAAAAAAATATTATTATTTTAATCGAAATCAAAGGTTTTCATTAAACAATAATAAAACAATTTTAAATCACAGAATATGGGCAAAATTACCTACAACCATTACATGTGACATACTATCAAATCTTTTAAATTTCACCAAAAACAAAGACTTTATATTCCCATTACCCATTTATACTTATACGAATTAACATATTTCAAACATTAACTAAAATGATTAAAATCGTCATACTATTAAAATAATTTTTTAATTTAAATAAAATAATTATAAGATATATCATATTAATAATAATATTTTTATTGTAACATATTATTGTTAAATGAGTTAGTTCGTCATGTTTAATAGACTTTTCTTAAGGTTTGTGATCTACTCTATTTAACTAAATAAGTTTTTAAAAAAACTTGAGTTTAATCTATTTACTAAATAAATTATGTTAAACCGGACCTTAAATTAAATGTCATAAATCTTCAACGGACAATCCAACTTACTTTCGATCTTATGTAACATTCTTCCTACAACAATATATATATATATATATATATATATATATATATATATATATATATATATATATATATATATATATATATATATATATATATATATCACCACTAGACTAGTTACCCTTATCATTGTGTGATAGTTCCATCATGTGGGGCAAAGTCCTTTAGCATTGACATGCTACTAGTTAACTAACGGACTTTTGTAACGATGAAGCCCAAAATTATAAGTCCATGTTGTCGTAACCTACCCTTCGGCGGGAGGGCGACGCGTGACTCGCGGGATGCGTGTTCCACGAAAGGAATACGCGCGGCGTCGCCACCAACGTTTATTTGAGGAAAACGTCGGAAAAACCGGAAAAGACGCGATCTACGAACTTTTAAGTGAAAGGTTCGGGAATTGTATTTACGCACGGGGAAGGTATTAGCACCCCACACGTCCGTCCCAAGGGATGACAGCCTTTAATCGAATGTGCAAACATGACTTTGATTTTTACGTTCCCTTTTATGTCTTTATATCCTTTATACCCCTTTTTTATATTTTTTCTCTTTTTGTGGTCGACAAGGGTGTTTCCCTTTGCTCCTACGTATTCCTCAATTGCGATGAGGAAATCAGACCTACGTAGTTCTTTTTTATCAAGTGATTCTTTTTTACTTAAAAAGGTGATCATTTTAAGGCGTTGGACCTTGAAAAATGATCCATTTTACTTAGTAAGAAATTGAAATGACAAACTTCAAAAACCTATTTTTATGGACGAGCTTGACTAGGCGAGTTGATTTTAGCCTTAGTTTCACTTTAGTTATTAGTCAATTCAATTAAGAATGAGAAATCCCACAGAGAAAACGTCCGATTGATTTTCCGCTTTATTTTACTAAAAGACGTTTTTTTTTCTTATTATTATATTGTTATTTTACCTCTTTTTTTTATTTCCAACGTGGTTACGGCACGACCGAACGGTCAGAATTCATTTTAACCAAAGTTAACGGATAATACAATTCAAACGATCGGTGGAAATTTATTTTATTTTTAGGTTAAGCGAGAAATGACTTAAATAAAATGGCTTAAGCACGTCAAAAGGGGGTATAAAAAGTAAATGAAACGAGAATAAAAATACACTAAGCACAATGTGGACCACCACGGGTACATAGAATGAATCGAAAAGCTTGGTTCGAGGTACTTACCCGTTGAAGATCAAAGAACGATGAAGAACGAATGAAGAACGTCGAAGAACGGTCGAAAACCTTCGCGAAATCCCTCACGGAAACGTTACGGAAACGTTTCGGAAGCGCCTCGGCTTGGATTTTCTTCACGGAAACAATTTTTCCAAGCAAATTCGAAAGAGAGAGAAGTGCCTAAGGGGCTGAACCCTTTTTCACTTCACTTCTCCCCCTATTTATAGAAAATTGGGGGAGAAGCTTGCCACCCAGCTCGCCCAGGCGAGCAGGGTTGCTTCCTCCAGAAGCAACAACCTTCTGGAGGAATCTTCTGGAGGGCCCAAGTGGGCCTGGTTGCTATTTGCACCCCCATTTTTACTAAGTACATCCCCTGCCTTTTTTTGGTGATTCTTTTTTTCGTAAAGTTACGGAAACTTACGAATTTCGTAACGATACTTGTTTTCTTTCCGTAATGTTACGGAACCTTGCGGATTACATAATCATCCCCTTTTTGACTCACGGAATGTTACGGAACCTCACTAATTGTGCAACGATGCTTCCATTTGATTTCCGGTGTGTCACGGAACCTTACGGATTGCGCATCAATTTTTCTTTTCTTTTTCGGCATGTCCCGGAATTTCACAAATTGCCTAATGATGGGTGCCAAGCACCTCACAAGGACCAAAAAAAAGTCGCATGTCATCAAGCAAAGGTCCCCAGACGAAATTAGGGTATGACAGTTGCCCCTCTTTACTTGCCTTTTATTGGAGATAAAAGGAAAGTAAAGATAAGACACTAATTTCGTTCCTCTCGGTTGACGAGAGTCGCGGGTGACCATAAAATTTCCGTATGCAAATGACTCGTTGTTCCCGGGGGAACAAAAGGTGCAGAAGACGATGTCAGTCTCTGCATGCTATCAAGCGTTCTGTCTTACAGATAGCAAAAGAATGTTTATACGGATAACCACTCGGGTATTTCCGCCCGTCAGCATGACTCAAAAGTCAGTATGACAAATCTTGTAAGTGCGGAAGATGATGTAAATCTCCGCGTGTCAACGGGCCTGCCGGCCGCGATTGACGCAGGGTGCAGAATGACCATAATTTGTCTCTGCATGTCATCGGGCCCGCCACCTCTGGATGACAAAAGGGTGCAGAATGACCACATTGGCCTCTGCGTGTCATTGGGCCCGCCGCCTCTGGATGACAAAAGGGTGCAGAATAACCATAATTTGTCTCTGCGTGTCATCGGGCCCGCCGCCTCTGGATGACAAAAGGGTGCAGAATGACCACATTGGCCTCTGCGTGTCATCGGGCCCGCCGCCTCTGGATGACAAAAGGGTGCAGAATGACCATAATTTGTCTTTGCGTGTCATCGGGCCCGCCGCCTCTGGATGACAAAAGGGTGCAGAATGACCATATTGGCCTCTGCGTGTCATCGGGCCCGCCGCCTCTGGATGACAAAAGGGTGTAGAATGACCACATTGGCCTCTGCGTGTCATCGGGCCCGCCGCCTCTGGATGACAAAAGGGTGCAGAATGACCATATTGGCCTCTGCGTGTCATCGGGCCTACCGCCTCTGGATGACAAAAGGGTGCAGAATGACCACATTGGCCTCTGCGTGTCATCGGGCCTGCCGCATCTGGATGACAAAAGGGTGCAGAATGACCACATTGGCCTCTGCGTGTCACATGACCTCAGAGTCAGTATGACAGAGCTTGTAGGGCGGCCGACAAAAGCAAGGCTCTTGCTCCTACGTATCCTCCAATGAGGAACTCAGACCTACGTAGTTCTAGATAACTTGTGAGACTTGAAAAAGTCTCCACCGGAAGATGCCGACATCTCCGGAAAGGGCACAGATGACCACATTGGCCTCTGCTCATCAATCACACTTGGGCTCACTGAATGACGAGGTGCGGATAACCGTAAGGTGTCTCCGCGGGCTACCAGCTCTTGGGTCATGGTAACAAAAAGCGGTGTGGTCAACAAAAGCGAGGCTTTTGCTCCTACGTATCTTCCAATGAGGAACTCAGACCTACGTAGTTCTGGATAACTTGTGAGACTTGAAAAAGTCTCGGTGTTTTCTCCACTAAAATGAAAACGTGCTTTAGTAAAGAGATAAAACTTCCAACTAATCAGATCAACATATGCTTTTCGGACAAAAACAATGCGTCTATCGGGGAAGGAGAATCTACTGATGAAATTTTCTCATAACCACAAATGAGATTTTGGATGTTTAGCATTTCGTTTCTAAATGACCATTTAGAGGAAACACCGGGTTCAACAAAAATAGAAGAAAATCACTCAAAGTGTATCAATCTCGCACAGATAAGTGTTTCATCCTAATTCCGAACCATAGATATGTCATGACTTGACTTTGCAAATTATTTCCTATCAAATCAAAAATTACATGCGTGATCATGGATCAATAGGACTTCCCTTGGGAATGGGTTCTTTTGGTGAGTTTTTCGGCTTTTGATTATTTTTTTGGCTTTTTCCTTTTATGTTTTGGTTTAGTGCGGAAAAGTCGCTAGCGCACAAGATTTTGATTGTCAATTAAAGGGAGAAGACCATTTTAGGTCGCGATTTCCTTTCCTTCTTTTTGTTCATTTGGTGACAATCCTGTGTTGCTCAGATATTGTCCAGTCCAAAAGACCTTTCTGCGCATTTCTTCTGTTTTCTTTCGATCCTTGATCAGGAGGTTTCTTTCTTTCTTCTTCTCCCCCCCCTTTTTTTTTCTCCCATTCTTTGATTGGGAATTTCCTTTCTTTTCTTTTTGCTTTCTCTTTGGTTGGAAATTTTCCTTTCCTTCCTTTTTGCTTTCTCTTTGATTGGAAAATTTCCTTCTTTTCTTTTTTTGCTTCCAAGGGTAAGGATTGACATTCTCACCCTGGGTCAAGGTTTATGGTGAGTTAGGATTTTGGCTCAAGACTTGTAGAATGGCTAGACATGATACATGTCAGGTTTGGTTTGGCTCAAGTATAAAAGGGATGCCCCACATTATTTCCATGACACAAATGCAAGAATGATGATTTGGAAACTTTATGCAAAACTGGTCATGCACGCACCTATGTGGACACTCAAGCGTCAAATTTTTATGGTCATGTGATGCTAGGGCTCAGGATTCATTTCCTCTATTTTAGTCAACCCAATGTTTCCAAAATATGTTCTTTTATCAATTTGTGCATTCATTCGAGTCCATTTCGGGCGTCCGGGAAAATTTTCACAGCATTCACCCTTCAGGTGTACACACATTTTTTTTTTCAAAAACTAGTTATGATCAGTGATTTTTTCAAAGAAAAGTTGGAAGTCATCTCTTTTCAAAAACATGTCGGTTTTTCAGCTAAACAACTTATTTTTCTTTTCCTTTTTCCTCTCTTTTTTCTTACTTGCTCTCTTTTTCCCTTACTTGCTCTCTTCTTTTCTCATTTGCTCTCTTTTCCCTTTTTTGATTTTTACCCTTTTTTATTTTTTTATTTTTTTGTTTGTTTTATTATTATTATTATTTTTTTGGACGATGTTCCTAAACGAAGAACTCTACACGATTCCAGAATTTCAAACATCATTGATAGTAATGATATAAACACTAACGCAACAATCCAAACAAAAATGTATGCGCTGTACAAATGACAATCGAAACAACAAAAACAAACATTAGTCTCTCAAGTCAAAAAATAACATAACATAAAAAATGATAAAAGAAATATGAAAGAAAACATGAATTTGGGGATCTCCCAGTCATGAAGCTCCACTCCCTCCCAAGAAGTCAAGCAAATCGGCCATCTCCTCGTCCTCGTGGGCCTCCTATCTATCGCCGGGAGCTTCTGGGGGCGCCTCTCCTGCCTGGGCCTCGGGCCAATCCCCGGGCCATGCAACCTCTGCCCTGAACTGGTCTGGAGTAGGGCATGAAAAAGAAGCGAAGCCCTGGCTCTGCATGCTGAGGCTCATCTGGTACAGACAATCATGGGTCTGCACATGTGCCCGGTGGTTGGCTGCCTGCTGGCGAACCAAATGCCGTAAATACTGCTCCATGTCAAATGACCCAGCCGGGCCAGCCTGATGAGGTGGTGGTGGCGCGCCCGCGGCCTGTGGAGCATCCCCCTGAGCCTGTCTCTGGGTGCAGTACTTCTCAATAAAAGCCCGGGTGATGGGCGGCAGAATCACCTTGGTAGGTGCCACGGGGACTCCGAACGACTGGCAGAGTCCTGTGATCAGTGCGGGAAATCCCAGGGCCCTGTTGGACTTATCTGGATCGAAAGGGTGCCTGGTAGGCGCCATTCCTGCAAAAATATAGATGGCATCAGCGATTAACTGAGCCACATGGATGCTCATCCGCGTCAGGATGGCGTACACCAGCTGACACTTCGGCAGGGGGAGGTCGGAATTATGATCGGTGGGCAGGATGTTGCTGAGCAGCAAAGTCATCCATATCTGAGTCAGGGTGGTCATGTTAGTGCGCATAATTCGCACTCGCCTCCCTGCAGCAGTCCGGGCAAAATCCTGCCCCGGTATGCATAGCAACTGGGCGATGGCCTCCTCATCGAACCCATCAGACCGGTTCCTCCTCTGGCCATACTCGCACTCCTGGCCCTCTTCCAGCACCAACGGATATCCCAGGAGCTGGCCGATAGCATATGCATCAAACGGGATCCACTGACCCCTCACCCAGGACCTCATGTCACGCACGCCCTCCTCTATTGGCCAAGCATTGGCATAAAACTCAAGGACTACTTCTGGATCGAACTTGGCCATGGGGGTAACCAGTGACGCCCACCGCCGGCGACCTATCTCCTCCTGGAAAATAGTATACTCGTCATCCCTGAGCTAGACGCGTCGCTCCCGGAGAAATGACCATCCCTTGATGGCCTCGAAGCGCTGTTGGTGTACAGCGCTCCTAAAGCGGTGACTGTCATACTCAGGAGTGGAACTAGTTCCTTCAGCCGCCTTGGCCTTCCTGGACCTCTTTGAGGCAAGCTTCCTTGGGGCCATTTTCTGCGAAGGCAAACATTTGGAAAGTTAGTTTTACCAAGAAATGCTACTCTTAAAACAAAAATGGCACACAACCTCCTCCAATAAACACAAACATCAATGTAAATTTAGAGCAAACTCATGCACATACTTCCTTATGAACATTCACTCGCACAAGACATTCTTCTACCTAAAAAAAAAAATGCACCCATGCGCAATCAAGGCACCTTTGTTACCTAGACTTATTTATGTGTACTTCCAAGGTGTATTTGCTACCTACATCACATGCACTTCCTTGGCTAAATTTACATACATGCATACTCAAAGCATCTTGGCTACCAAAAATTGCACACGTGCACATTCCGGTATTTCTAATACCTATGCATATACAAAATTAGTGATGAATCTTGGCTATCTACACAACAAGGTGCTACATTTCATGCTTTATTCAAGTGTTTTTGCTACCTAAAGCCGCATGCAAATTCAAGCATATTTTCTTTTGCTGACTAAAATTGTATTCAAATTAAAAGGTATTTTTGTAAGGTATTTTCTTTACATAACATGCAATATATATATTTTTTTTGTGAGACATTTTGACTACCAAAAATTACATGTACATACATCCAAGTATTTTGCTACCACACCCAAAGTGTAAATTGCCAAAGGTATTTTGCTACCTATTCTAAACCTACACATTTATGATGAGCAAAATTCCTAAACCTCTAGGCGTAGGGAAATTATTGTAGCGTGGCTCATAGCTGATTGCTGGCCAAAAAGGGTAACTTTACCCAATATGCACCCCCTCTTGTGTTCTTTTGCATAAAACTTTGGTTCCTAGGCCTAGGATATATGTGGGGCAATTACTCTAGCCCTTTCGGAACTTAATGCATGTCCCAAAAAATATAAAATATGTGCAAACCAAAATGCCCCATGGGTTGTTTCCCTACAAAAATCACGCGCTAATGCCATTGAGGCATTTCACCGAACACTTGGTGGGCGCGCGTTTAGGCATCAATAGCAAGAGAACAGGGACAATGTGGCATGTCCCATTGCTTCAAAATGCATTATAGGCCTAGGGCCATCTCATACTAACCCCCAATTCAACCCAATCAAGCAAGAAAACAAATCAAAATTGCCCCACATATTTGAGCACATTCCCACAATTTAGAGCACCAAAAGGAGATCAAAATACACCAATGAAAAGCTAGAAAGCTTAAGGATGGAATACTTACCTGTTGGTGATGAATAAAAGCGCAAAACGGAATCGAAGAATGCGAAAAGTAGAGATCCTAGGGGTGCAAACTCGTAAATTCCGTGGGTATGGCTTTTGAAAGGGGGGAAAAGAAGTTTTTGAATGCAAAAACGTCCCCCCTTTCGTCACTTTTATATTTTGGTGCAGGGGTTGCTCGCCCAGGCGAGCTAACCTGCACTTTTTTTTTTTTTGAGAGGAACATTAACCATGTCCCTTCCTTCCTTATGGGTTAGCGCTTTGCCTAACTTGAACTTACTTAAGTTAGAATTAGGCGTTGATTACTTATTTTTAAAACAAACAAATAGTAAAAGAAAACTGCGAATACAAAGGATACGGGGCTGCCTTGCAGCGACGTTCTCTGCTTGTTTAGCGCGGAGAAGGGGCGACGATCAATCGGTCGTGACCCCATCCCCACTTGCATCCGTCCCTGTGTACCTGCAAGTAAGAAACAACCAGGTGTGGCCAATCTTGACCGCATCGTTGTCTTACCTTCATTGGTTTCTGCTGTTCATGTTTTGTCTCTACCCCAGAAGGTAGCTCAAGATGATCCTGCCCCTGTTTTACCACAACAATATGCATGCGTATGCGTATGCGTATGCATGAATGTTTTCAAACGCAGCAAATTTTAGGGAAAGTTGGTTTAGGTTCAATTTTAATTAAGCGCTTGGGGCATCCCATGAACTGAGCGGAAGGGCTCAGGTGATCACAAATTAACGCAAGGTTTGAAACCAACGTGAGGACTAAAACATCAAATCCACGTTCATTTCTTTAAAAGATTGTAACGAGAGATACAGTAGACGGGGAATCCCTGGGGGAAATCTAGAAAACGCATAAAGATAAAGAACATGCAACGACATCCTTAATTGACCCAGATTCTAAGCATAATATCGCTTGACGACATCAGAATTCACGGGTGAAGGTAGCTCTTCGCCATCCATGTTGGTAAGCACCAGGGCTCCTCCGGAAAAAGCCCTATTCACAACAAAAGGCACTTCGTAGTTTGGGGCCCATTTTCCTCGATTGTCCTTGACAGCATGGGACATTTTCTTTAGCACAAGGTCTCCCTCATGGAACTTGCGCAAGCGTACCTTCTTGTCGAATGCACTCTTCATTCTTTGCTAGTACAAGCGCCCATGACTCATGGCCGTTAAGCGCTTACTCTCAATGAGGTTGAGCTGGTCATAGCGCGTTTGAGCCCACTCTGATTCCTTTAATCCGGATTCTGCCAAGATCCTTAATGACAGGACTTCTACCTCAAACGGTAACACAACCTCCATCCCATATACCAATGAGAACGGCGTCGCCCCAGTTGACGTTCGCACTGAAGTTCGGTAACCGTGTAACGCGAATGGGAGCATTTCGTGCCAATCTCTGTACGACATGGTCATCTTTTGGATAATCTTTTTGATATTTTTATTGGCCGCTTCCACGGCTCCATTCATCTTTGGCCGGTAGGGTGTGGAATTGTGATGCTGGATTTTAAACTCCTCGCACATTTCCCCCATCATCTTGTTATTTAGGTTGGTGCCGTTGTCCGTGACAATCTTCCTTGGCAAACCATATCGGCAGATGATCTCTTTCTTAATGAACCTGACCACCACACCCCTCGTGACATTGGTGTAGGAGGTCGCCTCGACCCACTTGGTAAAATAATCTATCGCTACGAGGATGAAGCGATGACCATTTGAGGCCTTGGGCTCAATGGCCCCGATGACATCTATCCCCCACATGGAGAAAGGCCAAGGGGCGGACATGACATTCAGAGGATGTGGTGGAGCATTGACATTATCTGCGAACGCTTGACATTTGTGGCATTTCCTCACATGGACACAACAATCACTTTCCATGGTAAGCCACTAATAACCTGCTCTTAGGATCTTCCTGGCCATAGCATGCTCGTTGGCGTGCGTTCCAAACGAGCCTTCATGGACTTCCTCGATCATGTGATTCGCCTCCCTGGCATCCACGCACCGCAGGAGTGTCATGTCGTGATTTCTCTTATACAGTATGCTTCCGCTCATGAAGAAACCGGCTGCTAACCTTCTCAATGTCCTCTTATCATTGTCGGCAATCTCTGGCGGGTATTCTTTGCTTACGACATATCGCTTGATATCGAAATACCAAGGCTTTCCGTCCCGTTCCTCTTCTACTTGGCAACAATGCGCGGGTTTGCCACGACACCAAAATTCAATGTAGGGTAGATCCCCGTGCGGCGTTAACTGGAACATAGACGCCAACGTAGCAAGTGCATCCACCATTTGATTTTCCTCGTGGGGAACATGATGGAAGGAGATCTCATCAAAGGTCTTAGCCAATTCCTTGATATAGGCTTTATAGGGTATCAGCTTGGGATCTCTAGTTTCCCATTCCCCCCTCAGCTGATGGATTACCAACGCTGAGTCACCGTACACCTTGAGTAGTTTGACATTGGAGTCAATCGCTGCCTGGACGGCCAGGGCACATGCTTCATATTCGGCCATGTTGTTGGTGCAGTCAAAACCTAGCCTGGCTGTGAAAGGTACACATTGATTGTCCGGAGAGACCAATACTGCTCCAACGCCATGGCCTAGAATGTTTGACGCTCCGTCAAACCATACGGTCCATTTGTCCTGATCTTCGCCCAATTTTTCCTCAAACAAGGCCATGATGTCCTCATCCGGGAATTCAGGATGCATGGGCTGATAGTCGTTAAGAGGCTGTTGAGCCAAATAATCTGCTAAGGCGCTTCCTTTTATTGCCTTTTGGGTGACGTAAACTATATCAAACTCGGATAGCAAGACTTGCCACCGAGCGATTCGTCCTGTGAGAGCTGGCTTTTCAAAGATGTACTTAACTGGGTCCATCTTGGATATCAACCAGGTAGTATGGCTCAGCATGTACTGCCTTAGGCGATGGGATGCCCATACTAAAGCACAACACGTTCTTTCGAGCAAGGAGTAATTCATTTCACAGGTCGTGAACTTCTTACTTAGGTAGTAAACAGCGCGCTCTTTCTTTCCGGATTCGTCATGCTGCCCCAGCATACACCCCATTGACTCGTCTAAGATTGTCATGTACAAGATGAGAGGCCTTCCAGGTACTGGTGGCATAAGCACAGGAGGATTCATAAGGCACTTCTTGATCCTTCCAAAAGCCTCTTGGCAATTCTCATTCCAATGATCAGTTTGGTTTTTGCGTAAGAGCTTGAACAACGGCTCACAAATGGCGGTGAGCTGCGATATGAATCTGGCAATATAATTCAAGCGTCCTAGGAAGCCTCGGACTTGCCTCTCGGTACGGGGTTCCGGCATCTCAAGGATGGCCTTCACCTTTTCGGGGTCTACCTCTATCCCTTTCTGGCTCACGATGAAACCAAGCAATTTCCCTGATTTGACCCCAAAGGTACACTTGGCGGGGTTCAACCTTAATTGATATTTCTTAAGCCTCTCGAACAACTTGCGCAGGTTGACAAGGTGTTCTTCCTCAGATTTAGATTTAGCAATTATGTCGTCCACGTAGACCTCGATCTCTTGATGCATCATATCATGGAACAAAGCTACCATGGCCCGTTGATAAGTTGCCCCGGCATTCTTGAGTTCAAAGGACATCACCTTGTAACAGAACGTCCCCCACAGGGTGACGAAGGTAGTCTTTTCCATATCCTCTGGCGCCATCTTTATCTGATTGTAACCGGAGAAACCGTCCATGAAGGAAAATAAAGCAAAGTTGGTCGTATTATCTACGAGGATATCGATGTGTGGCAAAGGAAAATTGTCCTTGGGACTGGCCTGATTCAGGTCCCGATAATCCACACACATTCGTACTTTCCCATCCTTCTTAGGGACCGATACAATGTTGGCAACCCATTCTGGGTACCGAGCGACGGCCAAAAAACCAGCGTCAAATTGCTTCTTCACTTCTTCTTTTATCTTTAAGGATGTTTCGGGCTTCATCCTTCTCAGTTTCTGCTTTACCGGGGAACACTCGGGATTTAGAGGTAATCGGTGCTGTACAATGTCAGAACTCAAACCGGGCATATCTTGGTATGACCAAGCAAAGATGTCTTGGTAGTCTCTTAGCAGGATTATTAATTCTTCACGGATAGGTGCGGTAATACCTGTGCCTATCTTTACTTCCCTTTTTCCACTGCCAATTCCCAAGTCTACTAGTTCTGTTTCTTCTTGATGAGGCCCCATTTCTTGGTCCTCATGGGCGACCATCCTTTCTAATTCTGGGGGAAGTCCCTCATCCTTGTTCCCTTCATCTTTCGTTTGATTCGTTTCTTGCTCGAAGTTGATAGGCGGGTCCCAGGTATTAGTACCTTCGAGGGACTCGTCATCGGATCTGCCGTTTTAAAAAGTAAAGAAGTAAACATGCAAATGGATGAGAATGGGTAGAGACGTAGGAACAGATGAAGAAAGATCCTTGTATTATAAATTCAAAACAAAGAACACAAAGCCTTAACAAAAAGAAAAACTCTAAAGCCTAGGCCCAACTATAGAGCTTTTAAAACCGTAAAGGTTTACATTATGCTCGCTGCGTAAATGTCGGGGCGTTCCTCCACTCGCCAATTTCCCAGCTGGAAATCAGGAGGGCATGGTCGTACCAAATCCAATGTACTCGGAACATCATCTTTGTATATCGCGACCACTTGACCTTCGTCTCCCAGACCCGCGCTTATAAAGCTTCTACTTATGTGGCAGGGCGGGCTTCCTTCACTTTCTTGTCTCAACCGCGAGCTTTGACCACTGCTCTTCCTTCCCACGATGCTTCTCTTTATATCTGCCTGAGTGAGCTTATAGCCTAACCCATACTTCCTACGATTTCCTTTGGCATTTATCAGGTTAGTTATGCCGCCGTTGTCTTTGCCTAAACCCATTCCGGGTTCGTAACCGTTCCCCAACATAACCTGGGCCATCATTACTGCTGCATCGGACAGGCAAGGATGCCCAGAGAAGGAATCCACGGAGGAAATGCTTACCACCTCGAAAGACTGGAAAGCGGTTTCTAATGACTCCTCTGCGGCCTCCACATAAGGCATAGAGGATGGGCAACTCACCAAGATATCTTCCTCGCCTGATACGATGACCAGATGCCCTTCCACTACAAATTTCAACTTTTGGTGGAGTGTAGAGGGAACAACTCCCACTGAGTGGATCCATGGGCGCCCCAACAGACAGCTGTAGGGGGGGGGGTTAATGTCCATTATTTGGAAGGTAACTTGGCAGGTATGAGGGCCTATCTGTACTGGGAGATCGATCTCCCCCCTAACCTCTCGGCGGGTGCCGTCGAAGGCACGAACCACCATTGAACTCGGCTTTAAGTGGGAGGCATTGAATGGTAATTTCTCCAAAGTGCTTTTAGGCATCACGTTTAAACTGGAACCATTATCGATGAGCACCTTGGCTACGATATGGTCCATACACTTGACTGATACGAGCAAAGCTTTGTTATGCCCTCTCCCCTCGGCAGGGATTTCTTCTTCGGCGAAGGCGAGATAGTTGTTGGCAATGATATTATTGACCAGCCCTCCGAAACCTTCTACTGAGATATCTTGGGCCACGTGGGCCTCGTTTAAAACCTTCACTAGCAGAGCCCGATGAGGCTCGGAGCTCATGAGTAATTCCAACAGCGAGACCCTGGCCGGGGTTTTGTTGAGCTGTTCGATAACCTTGAATTCGCTCTGCTGAATTATACAGAGGAACTCGCTAGCTTCCTCTAGTGACACCTCTTTTTTACCATCTTTTTTCTCCGGAAGACCTTTCGCCGGAATATCTTTATTCGAAGTGAGGGGTGCTTCGTCATCTTGCTCCTCCACCACTTTTGCTTTCCCCTTGACGTTTGCGGGTTGGACTGGTAGGTCCGCGGGTGCAAACACACGACCACTACGGGTCACACAACTTAGTCCCGTGATATTTGTTACTTTAGCCGACAACGAGCTAACGTCGGTGGCTTCTTCTTCCTTCTCCCTCAGAGGTGTATATCTCCATGGGACCGCGTGGCCATTTTGGTATGGGAAAGGAACAGGTTTAGCTGCTAAGGGGTGTCCGGATTTTTGCGAAGCTGTGGCCTTGGTGAAGTATATCACCAAGGGTTTGGGCTTCGCAATACTGCTCCCATCCGTGGATTGCATGCATATATGCTGCTCTTCTATTCCTTCACTGCCAACTTCAAGTCGACCTTGATCTATCATCCGCTATAACAATTCCTCTACTCCCAAACACGTTTCCATGTCATGCAGCTCGCCGGAATGCAGCAAACAGGAATCCTCCTTACGCCCACTATGGGGAATCAGACCTCCCTTTTGTAGGGCCTCAAAGATAAACCTCCTAGGGGTTGCCACATCCCTTAAAGGTTTAGACCTGCGCGGCCTATCGGACTCAACGGCGTTAACCGTTCCCCCTCCATGATTGGCGAGCGGGTTGGTCCTCACATTGGGCTGATCTTCTTGGAAAGTCAGCCACCCAACATCTATCAAATGTTGGACCTTGTATTTAAGGGCCAAGCATTTTTCAACGGAATGCCCCGGGACACCCCCATGGTACTTGCAAGTTGCGTTAGGGTCATACCATTTTGGGAAAGGGGGTAGGAGGACCTTTTCGGGAGTTACCACGGCCAAATGGTTGGTGATGAGGGATGGCAAAAGGTCTTCGTACGTCATTGGGAGTGGGGTGAATTCCGGAAATGGCCTCGGAGGGAAGTTCCTTGTTGCGTTGGAATTACCGACCGGGCGAGTTGTGTTCGGAGTTGGAACTTGGGGAGCTTCCCTCTGGGTGGGTGCCTTAGGCTGCACAAGTGCCGAACTAGAGGCGTTCCTGGTATGAGCCGAGAAGCTCGGGTGATGTTGTGCGTACTTATGGGTACCATGAGGTGTCTGCGAGGGTTTGACCCACGCGGGTGTTGAAGAGACGGCATGGGCATCTCCTTCCTTCCTTTTTGCCCCCGTTGTCCCGATTCTTTTGGCATTCGCACTCGTGGAGGAAACGTAATCGAATTTTCCTCTTTTCAACCCTACCTCGATTCTTTCCTCGGTGAACACTAGGTCCGCGAAGCTGGACGGCATGTAACCTACTAGCTTCTCATAGTAGAACACTGGCAGAGTGTCTACCATCATGGTGATCATCTCTCTCTCAACCATGGGAGGAGCCACTTGTGCCGCTAGGTCCCTCCACCGCTGCGCGTATTCTTTAAAGGTTTCGCCCTCTTTCTTGAACATGTTCTGCAGCTGAGTGCGATCGGGAGCCATATCGGAATTATACTGATATTGCCTTAGGAAGGCAGTAATCAGATCCTTCCAAGTACGGATACAGGAAGCTTCCAAATTAGTGTACCAGACTACCGCAGCTCCGGCCAAGCTATCTTGGAAAAAGTGTATTAATAGCTTCTCATCCTTAGAGTGTGCGCCCATCTTGCGACAGTACATCTTGAGATGGTTTTTGGGACAAGTCGTCCCTTTATACTTGTCGAAGTCCGGTACTTTGAACTTCGGGGGGATAACAACATCGGGTACTAAGCAAAGATCCGTCATGTCTACGAACGGATAGTCCCCAAATCCTTCCACGGCTCTCAGTCTCTCCTCTAGGAGATCGAGCTTCCTCCTTTCTTCAGTTGCCGGGGGCGGTCCTTCCGTGGACAAAACTATTGGTGGCGTCGTGATGTTGGGATGAGGCAACGTGCTGG
Organism: Glycine max; assembly: GCF_000004515.6. Classification (NCBI taxonomy): domain Eukaryota; kingdom Viridiplantae; phylum Streptophyta; class Magnoliopsida; order Fabales; family Fabaceae; genus Glycine; species Glycine max. The sequence continues at coordinate 24,368,550 of NC_038256.2, read as the reverse complement.
GTGCCGGCCCTTCGGGGATCGGGGGATAGAACTCGACATCCCTTCGAGCATAGTCTTGAGGGTCTTTGTGGACCTCGTCGGGCTGTTAAGGAGGCTCTCTTTCAAGGACGGGAGAAGCAACGTTGCCCGCATCGTCTTGCAGGACGGGTGGTGAGTAGTTGGGCGGCAATCCATAAGGGTAAGCCTCTCGGTTGTATCCCAGATGAGGGTTGCCATCGTGCCCCAGTGTGTCCCTTCCCCGTCCTACTATGTTTGAGGGAGGATGGTGCGCAGTTGCCAAGAGAGTTGGGTCTGCTTCGGCAGCCGAACTGACAGCGGCAGCGGTGGCCACATTTTTCTCCATGAGCTGCCTCATTCCTAACATGGCCTCCATCATGGAAGCCATCTGTTCTTTCAGAGCCGACATGTCGGCTTTCATCTGTTCCTGTGTCTCCTCTTGATCACCCATCGTTCTAGATTTGGATCTGGTGCGATAGGGATGCCTTGTGGCGCGTTTAGTTATGGTGTTTTTCCCTAAAAAACCAAACGTGAGGAGTGGGTAAAGAAAGAATGCATGCTAGAGATAAAATGCAGGAGTGATTTGATTCGCACAAGCTTTTTGGAGTAGAAACATGGGACCAACTCATTTTATTTCAGAAAGTCGTATCTAGTCAAAGTCTGAGAGACCATACAAGTTTCCTAGCGATTTCTAATTATGTGGGCCATTAAGTCTATCATATGCTGACAATAGCCGAGAAGCCCATGAATTTCTTCGGGGGCGGAGTAGGTGTCTGCCATCGCCTTGGCCTTGGCTAACAATCGGGGCAGTTCTTGACTCCCGTTCAAGGTAAGAGCAAACCGATCCATCCACATGGTTGCCTCTTGGTGTAAAGAGTCGATCACCCTTCCTCTAGCCTCTTTTTCCGTGTATACTCGGGCATACTCTTCCGTAACCCTATGCTCGTGGGCCGTGGCTAGACCTAACTCTGCTTGGTACTTGGCAATGATAGCTAGCATGTTGGTCTCCGTCTCGCATAAATGCTGAGACAAGGTCCTTTTGGACCTTGAACAGGCAACTAACTCCTCTTTCAAGACCATGCTATGTGCTCGCGACTGGTCCCTCTCTTCCCTTCGCAGCTTGAGTTCATTGTTGCTGCCCCACAGAGCTCCGCGAAATTTGTTACGGCCATACTCTTCCTTGCGAGCCCTCTTGGCCTCTTGTTCAAGGGCTCTTGCAGTAGTTGCATTCTCTTCCCGTAATCTGGCACACTCCTTCCGGATGTGTGTAGCGGCCAACTTGAACTTCTCCTTGGCAAGTTTCGCCTTTCCTAACTCGCTTTTGAGAGTTTGGACTTCTTCGTCCTCTTCCGGTGCTTCAAAACTCTCTTCGCTGACGACTTTTAACTTGGCGAGCCAATCTAAACCTCGTACATGAACTTTCAGCCATTCATGGTAACCACCAATGATGCCATTACGAATGCCCCTAAGTTCTTGATCTTTCCTTAACGGGGTTTCCCATGCCTTATGGATTCTTTGTATAGCTTTGAAATTTTGTGCGCCGAAATCCCTCACAAGGAAAGGAGACATGCTTTCTTCCATCGGTGCTCCCCTCATGGGGTACCCTAGTTGTCTTATAGCGAGCGTGGGATTGTAGTTAATACAACCCCTCGTTCCTATCAGCGGAATGTTTGGGTACCCTCCACATGAGAAAAGGACTCCCTCCTTTCCTTCCTTCCATCGGGGGAACCAATTGATTGTTCTACCTCCCATCCCAGCCAAAAGCTGGTCCCAATCTATTCCTCTCTTTTCAGTACACGAGCGATGGCTCTGGAGCGGACATGGATGCCTCATGTCTTGCTGGAACAGGTGTGAAACCAACCAAACATAGAGGGCGAGCAAGCAACAAATGATCCGTGCGCTACTCTTCTCGCACCTTCGGTCAAATGTGTCAAATAAATCAGCCAAGACAGCTACCACTGGACTTTCCTTGCTATGGTGGTATGCAAGGAAAACGCCGATTGCTGCTAGGTCCACCAAACCATCTACGTTTGGAAAGAGGACGGCCCCAAAAATTAGCAATGCTAACACATCCATAAACGGGACCCAATCTCCTTGATTGGCCATACCCCTCGCCTTGTCTTCTAGGTACTTCCGTGGTAGGCCCGCTATGCCGTTTCGAGTCTGTTTTATGCGGTCCAAACCTCTTGCTGAATCCTTGACCACGGTTGCAATTCTACTCAAAGAGGGGAAACATTTGGAGGAAAGGTACGGTTTTCTTCCTCCGAGAGGACATCCTAGAATCTCTTCAAATTCTTCAATGGTCGGTACCAATTGGAAGTCTCCGAACGTGAAGCATCTCAAAGGCTGGTTGTAGTATTGGGTGAGTGACGTAATGGCCTCTATGGATATCTCTGCTAGGGTCAAATCTAAGATCTTTCCATAAGTCTTGCGGAAGGCTTGCATTCGGAGAGGTTCCATCAACCGTCCTAATTCCTTGATGCTGGTGGTATCTAGGCCTTTAACCTTGACTTGGTAAAACCTCTTGCCGGTTTGATTTGTTCCCATGCTTACTAAAGTGAGACAAAAAGCTGGTGCAAATCAAAACTCCGATATCTCATGAATGGAATGGATGAATGCATGAAGGAATGCATATGACACAGATGCAATTTAGGAATGTGGGGGCCCGAGAAACTGTCTCCTTCTTAGATACAACGTCTAGGGGTAGCAAAGTGCCCCAACGTATGTATTTAAAAAGGTGACACGGACCCTCCATTGGTTTGTTTACAGAGGGGATCAAGACAGAACCCATGTGCGATGCATATGCGCAAGGCGCAACACGGGGATGTACATAGTACGACAATATTCACAAACAAATATAAGCAAAAGGGTACATGACACTTATGCATGGCAGTGTGAAAAATGGCACGCAGCGTGTTTGCTTCGTGCCCCTATTTAAGGGACCTATAAGGGAGAGAGCTAACTAGGCTTTTAGTAATAACCCCCAAGGTAGTCATATCTCTCTTGATGGTTTCTAGAGGTATCATCCCCTTCGAAGAACATACTGCAGCAGTAGGGACAACTAGCAACAATATGTTTTCAAAGAGAAAAACTCTAGATGAGGGTTCACTGTAATCAAGCAAGTCGAAGACCTAGCATGATCACAGATTCACCTCCACTCCTTATGTTCCCACGAACCCAGGTATAGGGCCCTTTTTCAACTCACCGTGTGTGCAAATAGTGTTAGTGTTTGTGTGCATCAAATGAATAAATATTTACCTCAAGCATACAAAAATGCACTAAAAGCATCAAAGAGTTATATATACAAGAACATAATGAAGGAAAGCCAACAAAGGAGTAAGTCATGGTAAAACATTGCACAAGATTAAATGGCCTAACTCTCTAAAAATTGTCCCCAGTGGAGTCGCCAACTGTCGCAACCTACCCTTCGGCGGGAGGACGACGCGTGACTCGCGGGATGCGTGTTCCACGAAAGGAATACGCGCGGAGTCGCCACCAACGTTTATTTGAGGAAAATGTCGGAAAAACCGGAAAAGACGCGATCTATGAACTTTTAAGTGAAAGGTTCGGGAATTGTATTTACGCACGGGGAAGGTATTAGCACCCCACACGTCCGTCCCAAGGGACGGCAGCCTTTAATCGAATGTGCAAACATGACTTTGATTTTTACGTTCCCTTTTATGTCTTTATATCCTTTATACCCCTTTTTTATATTTTTTCTCTTTTTGTGGTCGACAAGGGTGTTTCCCTTTGCTCCTACGTATTCCTCAATTGCGATGAGGAAATCAGACCTACGTAGTTCTTTTTTATCAAGTGATTCTTTTTTACTTAAAAAGGTGATCATTTTAAGGCGTTGGACCTTGAAAAATGATCCATTTTACTTAGTAAGAAATTGAAATGACAAACTTCAAAAACCTATTTTTATGGACGAGCTTGACTAGGCGAGTTGATTTTAGCCTTAGTTTCACTTTAGTTATTAGTCAATTCAATTAAGAATGAGAAATCCCACAGAGAAAACGTCCGATTGATTTTCCGCTTTATTTTTGAAATTCTGATACCAATGACAGATGTCGTACCGGATGTCACGACATCACGCTTCAGAACATGCAGATTATATTTGACTGTATGAACAGATTAAACAAGTAAATAACACAAGAGAATTGTTAACCCAGTTCGGTGCAACCTCACCTACATCTGGGGGCTACCAAGCCAGGGAGGAAATCCACTAAAATAGTGTTAGTTCGAAGATCTAACAGCCACTGTTTACAACCTTCTCACCTAACCACTACCCGTGCAACCTCTACCTAAGAGCCACTCTTAGATATGAGAACCCCTCTCACTCCTTCTCAATCACACTCCTGTGTTTACAAATAAATCAAAGACACACCAGAGATTGCTCTCTGAACAATAGAGATCAACTCCACACAAACTATAGAGATCAACTCTACACACTCAGGTCCAACACTTGAAGTTAGGATAACATCAAGGTGGCTCACAAAACACTCAAGTCCCAAAACTCACAAAATAACTCTTCAATCCCGGACTTGGTGGAAAACTCGTGCAGCCTTCATGTTTATATAGCAGTGTACGTATCTGGGCTGTAACAACTTGTGCTGGATGAGATCTATCATTCTTCTGAAAAATCTGCACTTAAAGAACTAAAAGATAACGTTTGATCTTTTAGTTTTTATCTTTAATCTTTAATCCCTGAACGAACTATTCAAGTTTGTAATTCGAACTTTAATTATCTTTTAATTCGTTCCTAAAGATAGATCGTCTAATCTGTTGCTAACTGCACAATAATCTGTTAAAGATATAACAGATTTATGTGTCCAGTATTTTCGGGCAGGATGTCCTGGACATCGTATCCGACATCGTGGATCCTGCAGCTTCAATTCTTCATTTCACATTTTATCTTGCCTTGTGCATTGTGCAGCAACTCCAGTATTTTCGGGCAGGATGTCCTGGACATTGTATCCGACATCGTGGATCCTGCAGCTTCAATTCTTCATTTGACATTTTATCTTGCCTTGTGCATTGTGCAGCAACTCCAGTATTTTCGGGCAGGATGTCCTGGACATTGTATCCGACATCGTGAATCCTGCAGCTTCAATTCTTCACTTGACATTTTATCTTGCCTTGTGCATTGTGCAGCCCGATCTGATTCCTTGACATAACGTTGGACATCATGTGCAGCAACTCCAGCTTTCCTTCATTGTCTAAGTGCTTATGTTTTAACAAAATCTTAGCCAATCTTTTAAAACTCAGTAGAGCTAAGCACTAACAATTTTACTAAAAGACGTTTTTTTTTCTTATTATTATATTGTTATTTTACCTCTTTTTTTTATTTCCAACGTGGTTACGGCACGACCGAACGGTCAGAATTCATTTTAACCAAAGTTAACGGATAATACAATTCAAACGATCGGTGGAAATTTATTTTATTTTTAGGTTAAGCGAGAAATGACTTAAATAAAATGGCTTAAGCACGTCAAAAGGGGGTATAAAAAGTAAATGAAACGAGAATAAAAATACACTAAACACAATGTGGACCACCACGGGTACATAGAATGAATCGAAAAGCTTGGTTCGAGGTACTTACCCGTTGAAGATCAAAGAACGATGAAGAACGAATGAAGAACGTCGAAGAACGGTCGAAAACCTTCGCGAAATCCCTCACGGAAACGTTACGGAAACGTTTCGGAAGCGCCTCGGCTTGGATTTTCTTCACGGAAATAATTTTTCCAAGCAAATTCGAAAGAGAGAGAAGTGCCTAAGGGGCTGAACCCTTTTTCACTTCACTTCTCCCCCTATTTATAGAAAATTGGGGGAGAAGCTTGCCACCCAGCTCGCCCAGGCGAGCAGGTTGCTTCCTCCAGAAGCAACAGCCTTCTGGAGGAATCTTTTGGAGGGCCCAAGTGGGCCTGGTTGCTATTTGCACCCCCATTTTTACTAAGTACACCCCCTGCCTTTTTTTTGGAGATTCTTTTTTTCGTAAAGTTACGGAAACTTACGAATTTCGTAACGATACTTGTTTTCTTTCCATAATGTTACGGAACCTTGCGGATTACATAATCATCCCCTTTTTGACTCACGGAATGTTACGAAACCTCACTAATTGTGCAACGATGCTTCCATTTGATTTCCGGTGTGTCACGGAACCTTACGGATTGCGCATCAATTTTTCTTTTCTTTTTCAGCATGTCCCGGAATTTCACAAATTGCCTAATGATGGGTGCCAAGCACCTCACAAGGACCAAAAAAAAGTCGCATGTCATCAAGCAAAGGTCCCCGAACGAAATTAGGGTATGACACATGTCATTATCACTTTGTTTTCTATGTTAGGATAAATAGTGTTACTTGGTGCATCCAGCATTTTTGCTGGGGCACCCAGCACGTAGGGTGAAATGGCAAAAATGTCCTTCACCCTAATAATATTAATAAAGCTACAGTTTCATCCATACAGCATGTGCATCCTTCTTCTTCCTCTTCTAACGGCCTTCTTCTTCCTCTTCATGTTGTCTTCCTCTTCCTACGACGGTTCGTCTTCCTCTTCCTACGATGCTTCTTGTTCGTCTTCCTTTTCCTTCGACGTTTCTTCTTCCTGTCACCGTTCGTGTTCGTGGTTGTACCTTGCGGTTCTTCTTCTTCCTCTCCAACAAAAAATGATATTTTTCTGGAAAAATCCCATACGGATCATCGATCCATATGACCTATACGGATTGCTGATCTGTATGGGTTTTCTTTTGTTGAATATTTTTTTTTTAATTTTTCTTCTTCTAAATTTGTTTTTTTGGAAATTTTTTACTTGTCAATTATTATTTAAATTGTTTCGTAGTAATGTTGTTTTGTAATGTTAGTGAAATTTTATAATTTTTTCTGATTTATATGTTAAGTATTGATTTTATTTATAAAAAAATATATTAGTTATTGCTAAGATTAGATTAGATTGCTAAAACTAAGATTAGATTGCTAAAATTAAGGTTAGATTGGTGAAACAATTAATTTTCAATATTGTTATATTATATTTGTCTAACTTTTTAAAAAAATTGAAACAAATATTTAAAAGATATTGAATTTGTTACTTATGAAAAATATTGAAATCATAATTAAAAATAATTTAAATTTGTTAGTCACAAAAAATATTTAAATGAAAATTTTTAATAATTAAAATGTTATAAAAATATTGAAACATAATTTTTAATTGTATAATAAATCTGTTAGTTATAAAAATTATGAAACCAAAATTTAAAATTTAAAATATGATAATATTTTTAGTTTAAGATAATGATTGAAATCAAATTTAAAAATATATTTGATTTAGTAGTAATAAAAAATATTGAAACCAAAATTTAAAATATGATAAGATTGTTAGTTTAAGGTAATGATTGAAATTAAATTTAAAAATATATTTGATTTTGTAGTTATGAAAAATATTAAAACCAAAATTTAAAATTTAAAATATGATAAAATTGTTAGTTTAAGATAATGATTGAAATCAAATTTAAAAATATATTAAATTTGTTAGTTATAAGAAATATGGAAACTAAAATTTAAAATATGATAAGATTGTTAGTTTAAGGTAATGATTGAAATTAAATATAAAAATATATTTGATTTTGTAGTTATAAAAAATATTGAAACCAAAATTTAAAATTTAAAATATGGTAAGATTGTTAGTTTAAGATAATGATTGAAATCAAATTTAAAAATATATTAAATTTGGTAGTTATAAAAACTATTGAAACCAAAATTTAAGATTTAAAATTTATTTATTAATCCATATTTTTTAATTTTTTTAAAATTATTTTTTTAGAAAATTTTTATTCATTTAATTTATTTACAAAATTTGATAATTAAAAAAATTTGCTATTTAATTGAATGATGTATTTAAATGTTTATTATAATGATTAAAAATTTAAATAAATATGATATTTAATTGAATGATGTATTTAGATGTTTTTTTATAGTAATTGATAATTAAATAAACTTGATATTTTTTTACATCTGTAAATACTTATTAAACCTATCATTTTTATTTATAATTTAGATATGTAAAAAAATTAATTATTATATAAAAAATAATCATCACAAAATTTATTATGTAAATTTACATATACATTAAATATAAATTAGAAATTTTAGTGTTATATATAGCGACACTATTTGTTTATAACATAATGTGTCTATTAGCTTAATTGGTTTGTGTGTTTCATTAATAAAGCACTTGGCACAAGTTTGATCCTTTCTTGTACCATTAATTTTAAATTAAATCGTAAATTATATTTTGAAAAAAAAAACAAAAAAAATCCTATGGGCCACGTACGGATTGGGAATCCGTAGGCCCGGACTCACAGATTGACAATCCGTAAAAAAAACTCATACTATCGCCGATCCGTATGAGCCTACGGATCGTTGATCTATGAAAAAGTGAAGGGCATTTTGGCCCTTTCACTGTGCTGCTGGGTGTCCAGCAAAAAAATGTTGGGTGCCCTAGGATAAAATGATATTTTTTTTAATTACAACTTCATGTCCAAAACTGAAAATTTTATCCAAACTTTAATTAAAGGATTAAGTGATAAACCAACTTGTGTTAACAACTTTTGATGACCTGAGTATTAAAAAATCATGAACTCTACCTACACGGCAAATTATAAAAGGATAGAAAAAAAAAAGTGAAATAAATGTAAGTGGGAAAACGACAATATCAAAGATCTAATATATGCAATTCGTTTCTCATTCACACTATTTAATTCCTTCATCTCAGGTTCCCCCGTTCAATATATCACCGGTCCATATTATTATGAAAGAGGCACATAAGCATCTTCATTGTTCCATTCTAAACGATCCCAACATTTATGATTAACTGAGATACATACTAGACATCTTTTCCAACACCAGCTAACGATTCCAATCAACATGATTATCAAACATAAACATTTAGACAAAGCTAGATTCTATTTCTAGAATTTTGTATTTAACTGTTCAAAAATCATCCCATATCTATCTCTTAACTCAAGCCCCTCAAATTTAATGGTAAAGCCATAATTTTTTTAAAAGCCTAAAATAAATTTATTAACAACACAATATGTCCGAAATAAAGCATAAAACAACTTATTGCTTCCGTCACATAACTCAAGTTCCTAAAAACATAAATGAAAGTCCCAAACCTTTCTTTACAAGCTTCCTAGCAACACAAATTTGTGTCTTTGTTGTCACACATGTGTGTCAAATTTCGTGGTCACACAAACATCATACACCAAATAGTCACACTTTTCACATTTGAAATTGTCCCCACCAGCTATATTTCACAACCATAACACATAATGTGCCATGAACTAAACAAAATGACTTTACACATCATGAAGTCAAAAAAGAATTTTCTCCCTCTCTTTTTGTAGTCAGACTCACACAACATCAATTAAAAAATAAATTTAATCACCAAATTTGGCTTAGTTGTTCAGTTACATGATCAAATACTACTATTGTGCTCTATCAAATTATCTAAAAACTATTCCTTCGCTCAATAGTTAATGTAAACAAAATCAGATTCAATTTACCGGTGGTTCACTTGGCAAGGACACATTATTCTTACTTGCCAACATTTAGTTCCCAATTTCTGAACATATTATTATGCTCTATCAAATTAGTAGGGAAGAAGTTGGCAGTACTTACAGTGTGATATACAAGTGTAGATCAGTTTAAACAAGGCTTCGACCCCGGTTTGCCAAATAACATACAACCCAATATCCTGTCTCAACATCACATAATACAAATTCAGCATCACAATGTTAACCACATTGGTCCAAAGGTTCCTGCAAGCACAACCATCTCAATCAAACAAACCACAATTACAAGTGAAGCTAGTACCTCAAAATCAACGATGTCGAAGTTCAAATGACGTTTGAACTTGAGTTTGCTCTCGACGATGGTGAAGCGCAACTCTTCCAGCAGTTGCAGGTTCTACGTGTAACCTTAAACAACAACAATCAGTGAAGAATGACACGAAGCCAAGAAGCTAGGAAAAAAAGGTGAGAGAGGGTTGTGCGAAGCCAAGAAGCCACAAAGCGGCTGACGGTAGCAACTGAGGAGGACACGACGGTGATAGTGTTGAACAATGATGGTGACGGCGGACACAATGGTGATAGTGGTGAGTGGTGACAACAATTGAGAAGGAAAGTCGTGAGGAGAGAAAAGGGTTTGGGAGACTGAGCGAGGGGAGAAAAGGGCTTGGGGTTTTAATTTAAGTAAAACACAATTAAAAAACCGATGTTGACATTTGCTTGTTGACATCGGTTTTTAAAAAAACGATGTTAATGAACTCATGTTGTTTACGAGAATGCCACTGCGTTTTTGTTAACATCGGTTTTATCCAAAACCGATGTTATCCTTGCAATGTTAAATCTATATATTCTAGTAGTGTCTGTGGGTTGTGCAATCCATTGAGGTAGCGGAGCACAACTTCCTCCGACATCGCTTTTATTGGAAGGCTCCACAACATCCATCATGACCAACACCTTGCACAACCGAAGCGTCCAAGGGTGTTTAGTCCTAATTCTAAGAATTAATGTCTCATGTGAGAGGCATGTGACTTATGTAGGGACGAATAAATAAATAATTAATAATTAAAAATTAAAGACTAAATTGTAATTTGGTTAAATTGGAGCAGTTTCTAGAGATAACTACTATTTGATGGGAGTAGTGATTATAAAAGGGTGAATAACCCACTAATGTGAAATAAGGTCTCATTCCTGACATTATAGAGTTATCTCAAAACCCCTAGCCATCATGAACATAGAGAGACAAAAAGAATAGTTGTGAAATCTTGTTTCTCTCCTCTTTCAAGAAATCAAAGCGCACTAGAGAGAAGTCTCACTATGGATAAAGGTACACAATGTTTATCTATTATTTGTGAGAATCATATATTTCAAGATCCTACTAGTTTCCTATAATTATTAATCTCGAGAACCTGTAAGATTTACATGTGGTATCAGAACATGTGTTGTGAAATTATATGATTCTCCACTAATGATATTTTTCCTAAATTTCTTGAACCCTAATTTTAGAATTAGGAATTATTGATTAATGTTTTCGGCTACAAGTATGAATCTATTTTTTTATTAATGTTATTTGTCCCATGCTACGATATTCTTGTGCCTTTTCTATCACCAAAAATTAAAGTGGTACTCCTTTTGTATAAAACAATGTGGAGTGGGAAGATATGAAGTTAAATCCAGAAAAACAAAAGGATACGTGATGGTATAGCAAGGATGGATTAACAACTCACATGTGTTTCCAACGCTAATTTTTCTATTGTTATGTCCTTATATATGTTCCTTAAATCAGGTTTATTTGGTATTTTTTTTATGAATCTGTGCACGTGAATTTCATATTCGTGATCCATATTCTCGTCTATTTTAGTATGTGCATTCTTTGAGAATTCAAATCAAGGAAGTTTAATTCTTGAATTCTAATTTTGGAGAAAGGCCTCCTCAATGTGATTTAATAGCTGTAATATATAATTGTTTCCATGTTTTATAAACGTAATTAATGGGATGGATCTTTAATTGTTAAGGCAAATGTATATGATTGATTGGTTTTGGCTTGGAACGTAACAAGCAAGAATGCTACAAATGTTGGTAGCAACAAGTATGTGTAGGTCATGTATTTGTTTGAAATTAAGTGTATGATGGATTTGTTGGTCACCAAAGTGGCCAAATCTATAAGGTTATTTAATTCCAAATTAATGATTATTTCAATTACTCATAGAATAATGATACTAAATCATATGATTATTGGTTTATGAGTACATTGAAATTTATTGTTATAAGACATTTATGGATCGCTCAAAGGTTGATTAGTTGTTTTTATAATCAATGAATATAATTGTAGGTAATTTGTGTGTATCATTAGTTTACTTATATACCCAAAGGTAATAGGTACTTCTAATTGGTACATATTTAATTGCAAAATAATGTTAAGAGTTTTATTAACATCATGTTTGTATGTTGTGTGTTGGTGTATCACCCAAAGGAGAACATCAATATACATTGATTGTTATCTGAATGAATTATATGTATGACATGTTTTATGTGTCAAAATGCTTATGTGAATTTTATTATGCAGTAGTTGTTCCCAATTCACTGAATTCTCATGTATCATTTGTGCCAATTTTTAATGGGCTTAACTTCTTTGACTGAAATGAGCAAGTCCAATTTCATCTCGGTATAATGGATCTTGATCTTGCTATATTGGAATAGAAACCTACTACTATTACTGATTTTAGTAGCAATGAATAGAAAACAAATTATGAAGCTTAGGAAAGATCTAATAGACTTAGTCTAATGTTCATAAGAATGAATGTTGCAAACAATATTAAGATAGCTCTTCCTAAGACCGATAGTACTAAAGAGTTTATGGGGTTAGTGGGAGAGCAGTCTCAAACAGTTGATCAGTTTCTTGTTGGGACATTAATGAGTATATTGTGTTGGATCAAGTGGCCTCAGAATAATTAAGAAGGGGGGGTTGAATTAATTATTCCTAAACCTTTACTAATTAAAAATTTACTCTTCTAAGGCTTTTACTATGTTGTTAAGTAAATGAAGAACAGAAAAGAAACTTAACCAAAAGTAAAAGCGGAAATTAATGTGCACAGCGGAAATTAAAAGAGTAGGGAAGAAGGAGACAAACACACAAGAGTTTTTATACTGGTTCGGCAACAACCCGTGCCTAAATCCAGTCCCGAAGCGACCTGCGATCCTTGAGATTTCATTTCAACCTTGTAAAATTCCTTTACAAGCAAAGATCCACAAGGGATGTACCCTCCCTTGTTCTCTTTGAACAACCTAGTGGATGTACCCTCTCTTGTTCTCAGTCAACAACCCAAGTAGATGTACTCTCTACTTGTACCACAAAGGATGTACCCTCCAATGTGTTAAGACAAAGTTCTCAGGCGGTTAAACCTTTGAAACTTTGTGAATGGGGATACAAAAGAATTCTCAGGCAGTTAGTCCTTTGAAATCTTTTGTATATGGGAAAGGGAAGAATCAAAAGAATTCTCAGTCTGTGTCATTTTGAATTCTTTGACAAGGGAGAAGGGAAACACAAAAGAATTCAGGCGGTTAGTCCTTTGTTCTTTTGGAAAAGGGAGAAGAGAGACACAAAAAGAATTCAAGCGATTAGTCCTTGGCGAATTCTTTTTTGGCAAAGGGAGAAGGGAATGAAAAAGATGAATAACACAAGTTTTGTTTTCAAGGTTTGGAAAACCAGAAAACTTTAGAATGCTTTTGGCAAAGGAAGAAGAAGAAGTTCAAAGAGACTCAGAAATCAATTGGCAAAAGTTTGTTGTCTAAAGAATGAATTGAAAAGATACATTGAAATGCAAATCAAAGCCTTGCTTTTATAGACTCTTCATGTCTGGTCAAGAGAACCATTAGAAGAGTTATAACCTTTAGAAAAACTTAAAAAACCATTTGAAAAAGTTGAAAACTATTGGAAGAGTTACATCTTTTTGATTTATTTAGAAACTATCACTGGTAATCGATTGTCAAATCAGTATAATCGATTACACAAAGCTTTTTTGTGAAAGGATGTGACTCTTCACAACTAAATTTGAATTCCAACGTTCAAACACACTGGTAATCGATTACCAAATCATTGTAATCGATTACAACATTTTTGAAATCAATTGGAACGTTGTAAATTCAGTTGAAGGTTTTTTGAAAACTGTTTTGCTACTGGTAATCGATTACAATAATCTGGTGATCGATTACCAGAAAGTAAAAACTCTTTGGTAAAAAGTTTTGAGAAAAATTCATGTGCTACTCAGTTTTTGAAAAAACTTTTTAATACTTATCTTGATTGAGTCTTCGCTTGATTCTTGAATCTTGAGTCTTGAATCTTGATCATGATTCTTGGAACTTGAATCTTGAAACTTGATTCTTGATTCTTGAATTCAACTTTCCTCTTGATCCTTGAAGTGTACTTGATTCAATTTTGAACTCATTCTTTGATTCTTGAGATCATCATCTTTGTTATCATGAAGTGTTCTTGACTTTTGAGCTTTTTGTCATCATCTTTGTTATCATCAAAACTCTTTGAATCAATCTTGATTCATCATGAAGCTTGCTTCTACATATTGATCACCATGAAGTTTGATGGTTCACATACTATGCATGAACATGTCATTGAGATGAAAAACATTGCAACAAGATTTAAGACCTTGGGAATGGTTGTGAATGAGAACTTCCTTGTTCAGTTTATTCTAAACTCATTACCATCTGAGTATGATCCATTCCAAATGAGCTATAATACCATGAAAGATAAATGGAATGTGCATGAATTGCACAGTAGGTTAGTTTAGGAAGAAACGAAGAATCAAGGAAGTCACTCAACCCATTTTGTAAGCCAAAAAAAGAATCAAGGAGCTAGAAAGAAATTTGTGAAGGAGCATGATAAAAGCAAAGGGCCATTAAAGATCTATGATGACTCTTTGCAAATCCAGAAGAAGGCATCAAAGAGCAATAATTGTCATTTCTATTGGAAATCTACACACTTCCAGAAGGATTTACCAAAGCGTAAGTCTTGGTTTGAAAAGAAAGGTGAGCTTAATGCTTACGCATATTTTGAATCAAATTTAACTGAAGTTCCCCATAATACATGGTGGATTGATTTTGGATGTACGACTCATGTTTCTAATACTATGCAGGAATTCCTTACAATCAAAACCATAAGCCCAAATGAAAAGTTCGTCTTCATGGGGAATAGAGTGAAAGCTCCAACGGAAGTAGTCAGGACTTATTGTTTAAAACTTGACACTGAACATCTTTTAGATGTACCTATTTTATCTAGGAATTTAGTTTCATTATCTAAACTTGATGTTATTGAATACTCTTTTAATTTTGGTTATGTGTGTTTCAGTTTGTTTAAGCATATTCATGTCATTGGTACTAGTGTTTTTTGTTATGGTTTATATAATTTGAAATTAAATAGTTTGTATGTTGAAACCCTTCTGCATCATAATGTTGGCACTAAACGTAATTTAGTGAATGGAAAATTTGTTTTCTTGTGGCATAAACATGTAGGTCACATTTCTAGAGGAAGAATGGAAAGATTAATAAAGAATGAAATTCTTCATGATCTAGATTTTATGAATCTAAATATTTATATGGATTGTATTAAGGGAAAACAAACAAAACATACAAAGAAAAGAGCTACAAGAAGCATTCAACTTCTTGAAATTGTGCATATTGATATTTGTGGGCCTTTTATGTTAATTCTTTTGGAAAGAAAAGATACTTTATCACCTTTATTGATGACTATTCACATTACGATTATGTCTACTTACTGTATGAGAAATCTCAGGCAGTGGATGCCTTAGAAATTTACTTGAATGAAGTAGAAAAAAAATTAGATAGAAAGGTAAGAGTTGTTAGGTCTAATGGAGGTGATGAGTATTATGGAAGATACAATGAAACTGGCAACACCTAGGTTCATTTGCTAAAATCCTTCAAAAACATGACATTTGTGCGCAATACACAATGCCTGGTACACCACAACAAAATGGTGTATTAGAAAGGCGCAATAGAACTTTAATGGATATGGTTAGGAGTATATTAAGTAATTCAACTATACTCGTATCTTTGTGGATGTATGCCTTGAAAACTGCCATGTATTTGTTGAATAGGGTTCCTAGTAAGGCAGTTCCAAAGACACCTTTTGAACTATGGACGAATAAGACACCTAGTATAAGGCACCAGTGTGACATCCTCTATCCCGATATACATATTTATATCATAAAATACATGGTAATGTGAAATTACATAAAATGATTTTATTCAATAAACATAAAGGGTTCATGTGGGTAAAAGGTTCACATTCACGTTAATCACTAAATTAAAAACTTATCAATTAAGGCTATGAAAACATTTCTGGCTCAAAACAAGGCTGTCCAAAACTCCAGAGAATGAACTAAAGAGTTAGCATGTGAAACAAAAATGATAAAAACTAAAAGTCCAGAACTTCATGCAATTAATACAGAATCCCATGTCTCAATGTCACATCCTATCAGGGCATTGTGTCCCAGCGTCTTCTAGCATGAAATTCTTTAAAGCCAACCACTTAATCATTTGCTCCCGTGAATACAAGGTTCAAGATCATCATAGGATCCAAACACAAACAACACACAAGGAGTGAGTTATCACATTCCTAAACAAGTAAAGATAAACAAAAGCACATCTATATATAATATAAGTATAACAAGCTCAACTTAGCACAATTCGCATCATTTTACCACTCATTGCATAACATCACTTGTCCCAAGGATTTAATCACATTTCATACCTTCACATTAATCACGTGTTTAGAACAACACATCTCAAGTACAACACAACACTTCACACTCACACAATTCATTAGCCACCATCATGTAATAAGTCACAATGATTATTACACAGATGTTATGCAACAGATACACTAAGACTTAAGCCTATATGCAATGTGGTACCATGTCAGTGAAAAACCTCGTTGGGCACCTAGGAGTACATGACAAGACAGACCACACACTAGCAAGTTAGGTCACTCTCACTAGGTAAAATCATAGGAAGACCAGTCAGGGTCACGTTGTTTTGCGAGAATGGTCCAATCATGTAGGATCGACACAAGCTTAAAGGAGCACTCAAACCGGGTGTATTTACCCCCAAGGCCTAGACTTCAAAGAGTCTGTCAGGGCCTCTCCCTCCTGATTTAGGTCCAACACAAAAAACATTTTAACACATAGACTCTATCTATGAACTATACAAAACACACAACCCCTCAATTGTTCTCAAAATAATTTTAACTCGTCGAGCCTCAAAGTAATTAAACTCGTCGGGTTACCACAGTGGATCCCATCACAATACTCATTGCGCATTAACTCGTCGCCCTTAAAAGGTCTTACAGTTGTATCATTGTACAGTTCATAGCTCACAATTCAATGCGTACAATATCTCAATGCACGTGTATCTTACAATTCAATACATACTCAATTTATCACATGCACCCAATCTCAATCACAATGTTATAATTGCAAAGCAATATGTTATCACACCTCATGAATCATATACCCATCACACAATAGTAATATTTGAAAAAGATGATGGAACTCACAAACTAAGAGGGCCCGATGAATTGGTTTCTTAAAACAAAAAATAGACTTTTAAAACTAGAGTTAATAGAAACTTCTTTTGTGTGGATCATATCACAAACTTTGGTAAACTAATATTTAATCAATCACCCTTTACACAAAATCTTTTGTTAAAGTTCTTTTTTTCAAAAAGATATTTTCTTTAACCTTCAATAAATTGATCAAGACCAAAATGAAAAAGAAAGATAAGATCAAGAGAAGATGTACACCAATTTTTATACTGGTTCACTCTCTATCTCTAGAGAAGCTAATCTAGTTATCTAATCCAAACCCAAATTAGATTTTCACTATGCATATTAAATTCTTATAAGCAATCACAAACAATCTCAGTTCCTACCCAGAAAAAGAGACTAAGGTACCCAACCCTAGGGTCTTCTGTGAATAAGCACCTAAAAGAAACCTACCCTTAGCCCAAACTAGAAAAACATATTCTAGTATGCCTTTAGAAATTCATGCACAAACAAATAATGTGTAAACCACATGAAAAAATAAAGCCAAAGACATACACAACCTGATCAATCCTTTGCAAGAACCTTGCTTGAATGAATGAGTGTCTTCTTGAACTTAAGAGAAAATCACAACTCACTTTTCACAATATGATCTTCATAATCAAAGATTAGAAGGGTTGAGCCACACACTGTTTCTAAGCATTTTTTCTTCTCTTATTTCTTTTACTAATATCAGCTCATAATTCTAGCATATTCAGAAGTTGTCAAAACTTGTAGAAGTGAGAACACAAGGTGACTATTTATAGAGAAAATAGTTATAACCATTTGTAATTGATTAAATATACAATAAAATCAATTATTTCAAAGAAGTAATTGATTATATTACCATTTCAATCGATTAAAGTGTTCTTCCCAAAAACTAGAAAACTTTCAAGAACAATGTAATCAATTAGATTCGTGATGTAATAGATTAAAGTGTTCTTGATCACTTCTAAAACACTTTTTAAAAGATAAGTAATCAATTATATCACCTGATAATTGATTAAAGTAGAGACTCTTGAATAAATCAATCATTGTCTAATCGATTACTATAAGCTTGTAATCAATTAAATCGATACGATACACTTCTCTACAAGCTTCAAACACTTGTGTAATCGATTACGATCAACCTGTAATCAATTAAAACAAAGAGTTTTAACTATAGAGGAAATCTTCTAACTTTAGAACTTTTCTTCTAACCCCTACATGATGATGCATGATGCACATATGAAATGATAGAGACTAAGATGCAACACACAATATAACAATCAATACAAATGCCACTCAAGAGAGTTGGGCATGTAAAAAATAAAACATCTTAAAGCTCTTCTTCAAGCTTCAAGGCTAAGTTTTCATGTTGCTCCTCCTATCTCTAACAATATTTTCATGGCACAAAACATATATATATATATATATATATTAAATTGAATTATATTATTTTCAATTAAAAAGGGTTTCTACAACAATTAAATTAAAATTGTATCAAAAGAAATTACTACTAAGCAATTAAAATTGCACAAAACTTTCTTTAGTTTATTATTTTATTAATTTTATTATTATAATGTGTCTATAACATGTTGATCAACATCGCGGGAGGATACAAGATAAATACAATAATTTGTATAAAATAAGCAAGTAAAGAGAATATTATTTCGAGTACAATTCACGTTCTTTAATAAAGTGCAATTTATGTGCGTGATGTCAAATATAAAAAATGCAGTGGTACAAGACATAAAAATTCGCATACAATTTCAATTTGATTTGAAATTTTAATTTAATATAACATTACAATACATTTTTCAATCTACCGCAATATGCAAAACAAACATAGAGATATTTTTTTCTTTTGACCATTTATTCTTTATCACAGTATGCTAGATTCAAATATAAATTCATAATGCAAATTAACTAGTAAAGAAATCATACTAATCATTCAGTTTCATCAATTCATGCTAATTAGAAAAAAAAACTCAATTTCTAGGGTTCACACTTAACACAAGAACATATCAATTTCACAACAATTTCACATCGGCACATCAATTGGCATGTCAAACATATATAATTCGCAGTTATAATTATAAAGATATAATCAAAATTGCAGAAACACCCCAAAATCCATCTCAATTGATCCTCTAAGGACCCTACACATGTTCTCACTACTCCTAAGCTGTGAATAACTCATCATTTATGTCTAAGCAGGATGACATGTGTATTCTGGTAGCGATAGTGGCATCTCTAGCGGTTCCCTAAGATTCCTCAAGCTTTTCTTCTGATTGCTCTGCAGGGTTTCCAAGCGTTAGAGAAAAGGAGAAGAAATCGAAGCCTCAATTTTATTGTCTCTGTGCGAGGGGCATTTCTCTCTCTATAGAAAATCCCAATGGTGGGGATATGTGAAAATGAGTTTCGAATGCGGTGTTCAAATTTTAGGTCGATCCAAAGGTTAACAAGTCTAGGATCGTAGTTTTACTATGACAGGTTTGGGTGTAAAAGTGGACCTAATATGTCTCTATTTATAGCTAGGGTACTCTGAGCCTATTATTTACTTTATTTTGTTATTTTATTATTTTATAAAAAAGAACTTTATTTTACTCTTTCATCAAATAAATAACCAATTTAAACATCCCTTTATTTTCTAAAACATCATTTTACTCTATTTATTTTCTAATACTATGAAACATTTATTTTAATTAACAAAAACCTTTTCCTCTCACTTATTTAATTTCTAAAAACTCTATTAATTTTTAAATAAAACTTTTTTATTTATTTTACGAAAAACGGGGTGTTACAACCTGCATGTATGGGGTTGCCAGGAAAAAATAAGGGTTTATAATCCATAAGAAAGAAAATTGGATGCAAGAACAATAGAAAAATCAAAGGGATATATGTTTTATTGTCCTAATCATAGTATGAGAATTTTCGAAACTGGAAATGTAAGGTTTATTGAAAATGGTGAAATTAGTGGGAGTATAGTTCCATGAGATGTGGAAATTAAAAAAGTTAGAGTGCAAGTTTCTTTAACTTGTGCCTCTAGCAATAAGGTGATTGCTCCTTCAATTGTTGTTCTAAACAACAATGAAGAAGATATAATAATGAGCCCATGATACATAATGAACCTATTGTGAAAGAACCACAATAAGTAACATTAAGGAGGTCTCAAAGAGAAAGGAGACCAACTATTTCGAATGACTATGTGGTATACCTACATGAAACATAAACAAACTTAAGCATTAATGATAATAATCCAGTTTTGTTTTCACAAGCTATAAGTTGTGATAATTCTTAGAAGTGGTTAGATGCCATGAAAGAAGAGCTATATTCCATGGAACATAATGGTGTTTAGGACTTCATAGAATTTCCAAAAGGGTCTAAGAAAGTTGTTTGTAAGTGGGTCTTTAAGACTAAATGTGACTCTCATGGCAACCTTGAACGTTAAAAGACTAGACTTGTTGCTAAGGAATTTACTTAGATGACATTGATTATAAAGAGACGTTTTCACCGATCTCAAAATGATTCTTTAAGGATTATCATGGCCTTAGTAGTCCATTATGACTTGGAGCTACATCAAATGGGTGTGAAAACTGTCTTTCTTAATGGAGATTTAGAGGAGAATTTTTATATGGACCAACTAATGAGGTTCTCAGTAGAAAGAAAGGAGCACATGGTGTGTGCAAATTAAAAAAAAAAATCAATATACGGTCTTAAGCAAGCTTTTTGCAATGGTGTTTGAAATTTAATGATGTCATTATTTCCTTTGGATTTAAGGAAAATATTGTTGATTGGTGTACATATCTAAAGATCAGTGGGAGTAAGGTTATTTTTCTAATTCTGTAAGTTGGTGATATCTTGTTTACAACTAATGATCTTGGTCTTCTTCATGAGGCAATAAGTTTTTCTCTAGAAACTTTGAAATGAAAGATATGGGTGAGACAAGCTATGTGATAAGGATAGAAATATTTTGAAATAAATCATAAGGATTGTTAGGCTTGTCTTAGAAAACATATATCAATAAAGTACTAGAGAGATTTAGGATGGAAAAGTGCTCAGCATCACCCGTTCCAATTTAGAAAGGAGACAAATTTAGTCTCGCACAATGTCCTAAAAATAATTTAGAACGAAAACAAATGGAAGCAATTTCATATGCATTAGTTGTTGGGAGTATGATGTATGCTCAAATTTGTACTCAAACAGACATAAGCCTTGCAGCTGGAATGTTAGGAAGATACCAAAGTAGCTTGGGAATGGAACATTGGAAAGTTGCAAAAAAGGTTCTGAGATACTTACAGGGAACAAAAGATCACATGCTTACATATAGGAGGTCTGATCACCTTGCGGTGATTGGGTATTCAGACTGAGACTTTGTTGGATGTGTGGATATGAGAAAATCCACTCTTGGCTATGTATTTCTTTTAGCCAAAGGAGAAGTATCGTGGAAGAGTGCAAAGCAATAAGTTGTTGTTGCTTCTACCATGGAAGCTGAATTTGTCGCATTTTTGAGGCTACAATTTATGCTAATTGGATACCAAAGTAGCTTGGGTTGGGAACGCTTCATAACCACGATGTTGCATTGTAGATCTTCCATACATTTTTTTTGTCATGTTTGAGCTGCCTGTAAAGAAAGAAACACCAAAATACCATCTGAACTATAAGCTAAGATCAATATAATAGTAAAAAGAAATTAAGATTTTATCAAATATGTTTCATATTACAATAACATTCCTTTATGTGGTGAAAAATATTAAAGAATATTACTTGTCTAGTACAACCCAATTGGCTTGGGATTTCTTGGCTTCCACAGCCACTGCTCCACATGGTGATCCAGAAACAATTTTAATCTTCACATTTATCTGTTGAATAACTATTAGGTTGGTATATGAATTCAAACACGACATTCACTATGAGTGCTTCTTACATCAGGGCTGCTAACCTTGTTAGGATCATAGACAGCATGGAGTTGAAGGATCATTTAAGAGCAACTATAAGTGATATAACTATAATGTTCTGAACTTGATGATCCTGAAGTAGACTTCTTCTGGCCATTGGCACAGTCACCAGCAAACCTTGGAAAACCCCATAATCTTCGGCCTACATATGTGCAGAATAATAGTAAGGCATACATAATAAAGGAAGAGTGAAGGCTCAAATGCCCAATAAAAAATAACAGCAGAGTGAAGGTTGTATCATGCAGATCTAGACTTCAAGCTGAAATAAAAGACAAGTGAACTAGACAAAGTAATAGTAGATAACTATACTCATTCACAACCAAGAAAGTAAAATAATAATTGCAGAAGGGGGGATTACATGTCAACCTGTTATATATTTGTTCATATTACAAAACAAAACAATTCACATGATAAAGGGAATGTCATACTCAATAGGATTTAACTAATTTCTTATTTACTTGTAAGAACATAGGCATCAAAATTACCATACGACAATAAAGAATATTTGACATTGAAGTCTTTGAAATGTAAATGAAGATATTGTAGTCTTTTGAAAGCGTAAATGACTGAAGACATTGAATTCTTTGAAATGTAAATGAAGACATTGTAGTCTTTGGAAAGCGTAAATGATTGAAGACATTGAAGTCTTTGAAATGTAAAGGAAGACATTATAGTCTTTTGAAAGCATAAATGATTGAAGACATTGAAGTCTTTGAAATGTAAATGAAGACATTATAGTCTTTTGAAAGCGTAAATGACTGAAGACATTGAAGTCTTTGAAATGTAAATGATGATATTGTAGTCTTTTGAAAGCATGAATGACTGAAGACATTGAAGTATTTGAAATGTAAATGAAGATATTGTAGTCTTTTGAAAACGTTAATGACTGAAGGCATTGAAGTCTTTGAAATGTAAATGAAGACATTGTAATCTTTTGAAAGCATAAATGACTGAAGACATTGAAGTCTTTGAAATGTAAAGGAAGACATTGTAGTTTTTTGAAAGCATAAATGACTGAAGACATTAAAGTCTTTGAAATGTAAATGAAGACATTGTAGTCTTTTGAAAGCGTAAATGACTGAAGACATTGAAGTCTTTGAAATGTAAATGACAGAGGACTTTGAGTCCTATGAAAGCATAAAGACAGAGGACTTTGAGTTCTATGAAAGATAAGGCGAGGATTTTGAGTCCTATGAAAGATAAAGGCGAGGACTTTGAGTCCTATGAAAGATAAAGATGAGGTCATTGAGTCCTATGAATCAAGTCAATAGGCACTAGTACCAAAAGGCTCAACCTTATGAGAAAGCAAGAGGTTGACTCTTTGAGAGAGCCTCTCATCCTGAACTTAAAAGATAAGACATTAGATTTGGGAAATTGGTATATAAAGAGAAATCTACGCACTTATAGCCTAATACGAACATGATTTTTAGGATGCAGATGCATGCAACCTTCATCTTGAAATGCTAGTAATGCAGAAGGTTTTGAATCATGAAAATTATGTAATGCTCATGACATTTTTTCCTATTTTTGTGATTTTTATTTTGATTTGATTTTTTTTTTGCTTTTTTTCTTTTTGTGGAAAACATAGATTGACTATCTCTTTCTGAAAGAAGTGATAATTCATGCAACCTCATTCTATATTTTGCAAATCTCTTCGGGGACTCCCTCAAAGTGTATGTTTTGTTTGATCACTTGACAATTTTGGGTGACAACAGTGGAACCATTTGACATTTAATCAATCAACTAAAATATTGATCCTAGGGTTTTCCCCTTTCTTTTTAAAAAATTTGATAATTCTGCATAACAAGAGATCCTAAGGCTTTGGGATCGATCGTGCGCCCCATTGAAGGATGGCAATGGATTGTCACACTTCGGTATGTGACCAAGTGAAACTTTCCCGATTTAAGATCGTAGAGTGATGCCAAGGGTCGTTCGATCCCGCTGAAACTTGATGAAATGGGCTGATTCTAAAAGAATTTATACAACAAAGGCCACCCTTGGATTCAAAAGGAATCGTAAGGAGTCTGCATGAGCAACTAACATCAAATGTACCCTACTATCACAATTGTCTTTGGGCATTTTCCACGAGCTCCTAGTCGAATGAGTTTTCTTCTCAAATGTGCAAGTGCGAAACCTCGAGGATTTTCTTTTTTTCTTTATATATTTTTTCAAAAATCACAAGTGTGTGTGGTTTTCATTCCAGAATCCCAACTTAAAAGCAAAATTAGTCATTCCTTGATCCACATGGGCTTTATTAGGCTTGTAACGTGGTCAGGGCTATGAAAGAAAGGATTAGAGATGCTCAAAGAGTGTTTAAGGGTTATATTGAGTAAGAACCTTGAGAGTCTTGCTTGTACTTTTGTTCCTTTAAACTCTTGGGTCGGGCTCTACTCCTTTTGTCTTATACATTAATTCTTATTGCACTTGTGTGCCTTCCTTGTAAAATCTAGAAATTTTTTGTCTCTCTTTTTCTTCACTCACCTTTGGCGGATTTTATTTTCTTTTTTTTTTCTTTCATTCTTGTCCAACTTCATGCATGTGTTGTTTGCATTGCTCTTCTCGCCGGTTTAGCGGTGGTTCCTACTCAGGGTTCCTATTTTGTTTTTTTTTGTGTGTGTTGTTTTTAGAAAACAAACATGCTTTGGCTCAGAGGGGGTAGCAAGGGATAACCTAGTGTTTGGGAAGTTGAAACATGACCATGTGTCATTTCAAATCTTGACTTAGATCCTTTTGTAGTTTGGACTTTACAGCCAAACCCCTGATAAACACGCTCCTGATTCTTTCTTCTTTTTTTATTAATCCTAATTTTTGCTTAAGCCGCCCTTTCGGGTTTTTAACCTATCGGGTGAGAACTTATGATCTGCCCCTAGGTTTGCTTGAGGCTCATGCATGGTGCCTCTCATTGCCCCAATGTAGGGCTCTAAGGTATCTATTCATATTTTTTGTCATGACCTTGTAGCAAGGAAAAAAGAAAGAAACTGCAGGTTCTCGAAAATGAAATTTTAAGGACTAGAAATATTTACAAGATTTTCAATTGACAGATTAAGTCGAATAACTTTTGTTCCTTACAACTCACTTTTCTCTCAAAAAAGAAAACTTTTAAGAATGAGGTCACATGAATGTCTGTACTTCTTATTTATAACACAGTCAATCGAACATTCTTTTTTCTTTTTGTTTTGAACTTTAGTCGTCGTTTTACAGCACCCCCACCAAACGTGTAGAACAAGCAATTCCTGATTAAACAGACTTGGAGATCAACTCAGGAGCGCAAGTCACTTGAGCAAATAAGCCAACGACATACATTCACATTCTAGTGAATGTTCAATAAATATGGAAAGATATAATTGTAAGAGAATGAGAGACAAGGACATCAAATTTATCCATATTATTAGCATTATGATTGTTGTTTACAATAGTGGCATAAACTTGAAAATCCTAATGAGTCAATGGAGACATCTAGCAATAACCTTCAAATTGCCCCACGCATAGTGTCGCTTGACAATGTTAGAATTCACAAGCAATTGTCCTCCTCGAATTTTAGCTAGTCTGCATCAATTAGACTTTGCACCTTATGTTTCAGGGTCATACAATGCTCAATGAAATGCCCTGGAACTCCTCCATGATAAGCACATGTTGCATTTGAGTTGTATCCCCGAGAAAATGGAGGTTGAGGAACCTTTGCTGGGATTATGGCTACAATTGCATTATTGAGTAGATATGGGAGTAAGTTAGCATACGACACTGGAATTGGGGTGAATTCTACAGGCTTCTTTTCTGGAAAATTCCTTCCCTGGTTGGTGTTTTGGTTCAGGTTAAGGGTGGTGTTTGGTATCGGATGTGCAAGAGGCGGGTTTTGTGGCTGATTTAGGGGTGGCCTTTGTGGATGATTGGGTGTTCTTGGCTGATAGGGTGGTGGGTAATGAGAAGGGCTGATATTGGCTGAGTATTGATATTGTTGAGCTGGTGGAAAATTTGGCCATGTAGGAACGACAGTCACAACATGCGTTCCTCCCTCCTTCTTATTCTCCCCATTTTCCCCAAGCTTCCTATTCATCAAAGTAGGATAATCAAATTTTCCTCTTCTCATACCCACTTCGATCCTTTCATCGACGAAAACTAAATTGGCAAAACTTGAAGGCATGTAACCCACCATCTTCTCATAGTAGAACACCAGTAACATGTCTACTATCATTGTTATCATCTCCCTCTCCATCATTAGGGGCGCTACTTGAGCTGCCATATCCCTCCACCTTTGGGCATATTCTTTGAAAGATTCATGCTCCCTTTTACACATGTTCTTAGCTACATTCTATCTGGAGCCATATTAGAATGGACTGATACTGCCTAATGAAGGCAACCATTAGGTCCTTCCAAGAATGGACTCGAGAAGGTTCCAGATTAGTTTACCAGGTGACGGCTGCCCTAGTAAGACTTTCCTAGAAGAAATGCATCAACAATTTTTCATTTTTTGACCATGCCCCCATTTTCCTGTTGTACATCTTCAAGTGATTCTTGGGGCAAGTAGTCTCCTTGTACTTATCAAAATCCGACACCTTGAACTTCGAAGGGATAACGACGTCAAGCTAGGCATAGTTCTACCATGTCAGCAAAGGCATAATCTTCGCCTCCTTCAATAGCCCTTAGCCTTTCCTCTATATGATCAAATTTCTCCCTTTCCACAAGGCAGGAGGGACTCTTCGCACCCCAAAATGCAAGGGTTGTTGTTGTGGGCGATACTGAGGGCCCCCCCAAAGTGTTTGGCAGGGGTACGCCACAAAACGCCTGCCCCTCAGCGGCATATCCGAGGTAAGGCTCGAAGTCGACTAGATTATGGTCTCGGGGTGCTTCATGTGTCTCCCCCATAGTTTGAGAGACATGTGCATGATCAGATTGAGGTTGTTGGCTCTCAATGGACATGGGTGTGGAGTTGTCAACATTCTCATCGGGAGTGTGTGCAAAATTGGGTGGGGTATAGTTGGGAGGCAAGCCATATGATAGGAAGGAATGCTTGTTCTGAACCTGCACAAAATAGGGGCTACCACACTTCCCAACGCTTTGCCTCCCTGACCTACCATATCAGAGGCTAGATGATTTACTTGATTGAAGCCAGGTGGGTGAGTCGGGTCCACTTTTGTGGCGGTACTTGCGGCAACAACTGTAGTCGCATTGACCTCCATCATCCTTCTCATACTCATCATGGCTTCCATCATTGTGGTCATTTGCTCTTTCATGGCCTCCATGTCAACCTTCATCTGCTCTTGCACCTCCTCTATTTCACTCTTTACTCTAGCTCTGGCACGCGTTCGGTAAAGGTGCCATAAAGCGTGTTCTTTCTTTTTATTACAATGATTACAATTTTGATTTCAAGGAAAGAATGCAATGAGCAATGCAACCAATGTGAAAAGAAAAATAAGCATGGATGTATGTGAATGATACATTGTTGAAGTATTGCAAATTTACACAGGACATTCAGTAGAACATAGGGTCGAATCAATTCGGATTTTCACTAAAACAACATTGTTCATTACATCTTGTCGGAGTCAAAGTGCAATTGGAAATAAAACATGGATATCAATAGTCCCTAGTTTTTTTTTCGTAAATTATTTTAGCCCAACCATGTGTTGGCAGTAGCCAAGGAAGCTATGTAAACTCAATCCATCTTCTGCCCCAACTTTGCAAGCTGGTTACCTCGATACTTGACCTTGACTTGATGAAAACCTTTTCTTAAAAGCATGTGCTTGGTTCGACCCCATAATCCAAGGAAAAGATTGTGATTGTCAATACTTTGACAACATATCATAGAGATGAATAATTAGGGCACACTTATGCTATGCATGACAAACGTAATTATGAGATCGACATGAGACGCCCGAAGAACCATCCTTTCCTAGTTAAGAATGCGTTAGGTACCATGTTCTTGTGATTTTCAATCATCTTTTAAGAGGAATGGGTGTATAATCCCAACATGGTCCATTTATAGCTATCATCATGGTGCCCAACACATGTAACTAAGAATGTGGTGTAAACTTTCATACTTCATTGTGACTTTCTTTTTGTTCTTTTTGTTTTATTTTTGTTTTTGAGGAAAATGCAAGGTACGAGCAATTGTGTGTCAGGATCATGCATGAGTGAACATAACATGCAAACGATGAAAATAGAATGTATGCAATTGGCAGAACAAAAACATGTTAAATGAAGATGTATGATAATGCAATGACTTATGCAAATGCAATGAATGAATATGATAAATGATAAATGCAGGAATGATATGTCCATTATGATGCCATGAAGAGATGCATGATGCAATCAAGGAACAAGCCAGAGTAAGTTTGCTATGTGCACCTAATTCAAGAATCTAATGGAAAGGATCCAAAAGTCCCCTTCTAGTGACAACTCCCAAGGGTGGTTTCATGTAACTTTACTGGCTTCCAGAGATATCATCCTTTTAGGTAATACATTGTGGCGATAGGGACTATCAGCGACAATGCATCACTAAAAGAGGAAAACTCTAGATGAGGCTTCACTATTATCAAGCGAGTTAGAGACCCAGCATGACCACAGATTAACCTCCACTCCTTATGGCTCACATAGACCCGGGTATAGGGCCTAATATCTCAATGTGTGTGCGAGGTATAGGTGCCATGTGTCCATAGAACAAAAATATTTCTAACTATGAATGTAATAGATGAACAGACACACACCAAATACAAAAACATAGAAAAGGTTATATACAAACATGGACAAAACAAAAGATAAAGGGGAAAAGGGAACATAAATAAAGAAGAAGTCATGATAAAACATTGCACACTGATCGAATGGCTTAACTCTCTAACATTCCCAGCGGAGTTGCCATCTGCCGCAACCTACCCTTCGGCGAGAGGGCGAGGCGACATAAAATGGAGCATCTTCAAAGAGGAAAACGCACGAGAGTCGCCACCAACGTTTATTCGAGGAAAACGTTAAAAAAACCAAAAGTGGTCTACGAATTTTGAAAATAAGGGTTCGAGAGTTGTTTACGTATAGGGAAGGTATTAGCACCCCACGCGCCCGTCACAAGGGACGACAGCCTTTAATCTAGTGTGCGCAACATGACTTCAGAATTATTTACTTTTCACTTTTTATATTTTTTATTTTTTCGGAGTCGACAAGGGTGTTGCCCTTGCTCCTACATATCCTCAGGTGCGATGAAGAATTCAGACCTACATAGTTCTTTAAGTCTGAATGTTTGTGTGTTAAATTGATTTTTTATGTTTTTGAAATATTCATTTTAATCACGAACAAAAAGTCGTTTAAGTCTGAATGTCTGAATGTTTGTGTGTTAAATTGGTTACTTCACCCTGAAGTCTTCTGGGGGCCCAAGAGAGCCAGAGGCTGGCCTGGGCAAGCTAGGGTCTAGGAAACTCAATGAAAATACCCTTTTGCCCCTTCTTTTTGGCATCTTTCACATTCTTGATCAAAACATTGAATGATCCTTCGTTTTGTGCGGTAACTGGTGTCGAACAATGCAATTCGGCTAGTGAGAATCAAAAAATCAATGAATGATAGTCCCCGAACGAAATTAGGGTCTGACAGATATGTTATGGTAACAGTAGATCAAGGGAAACTAGTTCAAAAAGACGAGGCATTGTGAAATCATACAGAAGCTAAATCAGTCGCAACTATTTTTGTGTAAGGTTTAGGATTTTTGTTTGTCTTTATTTTTCAAGGCTAGGTTCCTTTCTTGGAATTTGATTGAGGTGTAACATCAGATTGTAGGATATACTCATGAAGATTGGTTCCATTCATTTAATAGTGCATTACTATAGAGATGCACCATCGTTAGTATGGTTAATGATAGTTTATTAATTTTTGAATTTTTTTTTTGCCATTGTAATGCTTGGCAAAGCTGTTTGTGCTTGTCACCATCTTTTTCATGGGACATGTTTCTGATCAAATTGTAAGTGAAGTTCAGTTTGATTTATGACATTTGAGACATTAGAGGGGTACCCATCTTGGATCCCCCATCAAATAATTAGTTACTGGGCAGATATTATTTTTTGTTAGACTTTTGTTATACAACTTTATACTTTGGTTTTCTTGTTTCATTCCAAATCTGGATCCTACTAATATTATGACTCTATTCATAATAGTTGCTTTCCTCTCTTATTTGGTTTTTGTAACTTTGTGGTGGAAATATTGAGCATGTTATGGCATCTATTTATGGACCAAAATTGATTGGTTAAAATAAGGGAGCATGGTTAAGTCTTTCTCTTTTCCTTGTTACACACACAAGGAAAAAGGGAGAAAGAACAATTTTTTTTTGAATAAGTCTTTCTCTACCCTCAGTTGCTCTAAAAAAACTCTTCACTCTTTCTTTTGTTTCCTAATTCGGTTAACACTTATCAGTTATCACATTCATTGTGTTTGGCTTCTCTTGCTTTCCCTATTTTATTTCTCTTCTCACTAAAAGTTCCATTTTTTTATTGATAATTTCTGGGGTTATTATTGCTTTCTATGGTTCTGTCTCAGTTCCTGTTTGGTATCTTAGAGGGAAATTCATTGGGTTTGTAGGGTTTTATCTTGTTTGAATTTAGACCAATTGGATAACAGATAATAATCTTCATTCAACATCATTTTCAAGCATTCTCTTGGATTTCTATTTTTTTATCAAGTGGCTATTTTTCTAAATTTTGATTCCCTTCAAAATGCTTCTCACATTATCCTTAGACTTATTATTGTGGTAAAACCTTTCACTTGTGTTATCATTTTCTCTCTTCTGTCTTATCTTCCTCGGTTTCCACTCATCAAGTTTCAATCTTCCTTTGAATAAGCCCAAATTTGATTATATGAAGTAGTAGCTTTTTGCTTGTACAAAATTCAATTGATGAAGTGGGAAAGTATAACCCTCTCTTCTCCTACACCTTGCACTCCAAACTCCAACACCAATTGGTTGGTGATGGAGGATAATAATAGAAGCAGCACAAAATGGACCTCTGAAGACAAGAAGCTCTTTGAAAATGCTCTTGCAGTGCATGATAAGGACACCCCAGATCAGTGGCACAAAGTGGCTAAGATGATTCTCGGAAAGATAGTGGTTGATGTGATAAGGAAGTACAAGGAGTTGGAAGTAGATATTAGCAATATAGAAACTGTTTTGATTCCAGTTCCTGGCTATAGTAGCATTGCTACCTCACCTTTCACCTTAGATTGGGTGAACACTCATGGGTATGATGGGTTTAAAGGATATGGAAAGAGATCTTCCTCACTGAGACCAATTGAGCATGAAAGGAAGAAAGGAGTGCCTAGGACTGAAGATGAACATAAGTAAATTTTTTACCTTTTGCATTTTTTTTATAGATGTTATTTTTATTTGGTAACTTCACATATACATTTTAATATATGATATAATGATCAATTGGGAATGCACATCTGTTTGAGAGCATGGTGATTGTGTGAAAAGCTAGAACTGGTGGATGGAGTTTAAAGTTAATAGGTGTATGGACAAGAATTCTATGTAAATATTAAAGGGTTGGATTTTTTAATTTTTCAAATGATAGCTAGGTCTTTTGGGTGAGTTTGTTACTTAAAAAAAATTGGGTTCTTTACTTCTAGATTTGGAGTTTGAACTTCCCTTTAATGTTCCCTGCATATTGTTTCTATTGGGTCTGAAGAAGTATGGGAAAGGTGATTGGACAAATATATGTTGCAATTTTGTTATTACAAGAACTCCAACACAGGTTGGTAGTCATGCTCAGAAGTACTTCATAAGGCAGCTTTCAGGAGGCAAAGACAAAAGCAGGGCAAGCATACATGACAAAACAACAGTGAATCTCACAGAAACCATAACAACTTCTTCAGAAGACACCAATAGATCCACTTCACCACATGTGCTCTCAAGCAACAACAGCCAAATTCTACTCCTACTACACCAAGAACTCGTTTTCAATGGAGTAGTCAGTCTAACACAGGGATAACTGTTATGAGCACAAATTAAAATAGGAAAAGGCTCAGGAAAATAGCCCCTAGCATTCGAGGTCTAGGTCCCTCCAACAAAGGTGAGAAGGAAAAGTGAGTTTTATTTCTGCTGCCTTTTCTATGGTATATATCATTCCTTTTATAAGCACTGCAGCTATTGATAATGATAAGGATTCTAACAGAATTCTAACAAGAATGGCACCACTGGCCTTAGAGGAATAACAAGGAGCAGATTATAACAAAAAGATATAAATGGCAGACAACCACTAATTATGTAGCCACTGAGAAGTTGCCAACTTAGCACCCTTTTGATACAAAATCCTTGAGATGCTTAGGCTTGGTAATTTTCCTTTTAGGCCTTTGATTCGAATTTTGCTCCTTGTCTAGTTGTAGCCTTGTGTCACTAATACTCTGTTGTGTGTATTGTTGCTGGTTTATTTCAGTCATAACATTAGCTATGACTCTCAACCCTGGTCATGAAAGAATCTTCATGTCTCATTATGGTGCTAACTCCTTTGGGGTTAAAATTGAGGGACAGAATATTCATGAGTCTTCTTACTTGGGACCTCAGACACAAAACATGGTTTTCCAAATGCAACAGTCCTCTCAACACTAGTTATATGCATCAGTACTTGTTTCTATGAATTATTAATGGGTAGAAGTAGAACCATAATCTTCTGTCCATTTGAATAAGTACAATGCTTGAGTTGAGCTTTTTCCCCAACTTCTTATGTGAATATCCTATATTGTTGGTTAGTTTTTATGAACTTGAAGGAAGGTACATACATTTGTTTCTTCAACAAATAAGAACTTCCTGAAAGGAGTGGTAGGCAACCAATTCCCCAACATTGGTTTTGGTTGGTTTTTCTATGTTGTCTAAGAATAATGGATTTCAAGCCCCATGTATAATTAATGAAACGTTTCAACTTAGAGGCAAAGAGGCACTTCAAATAGTATGGGTTAGTAAAATTTAACTTATCATAAGGAAAATAGATTGGCCTTAGAGGGAATATGAAACAAAATGTATAATGTGATGATAAAAGATAAAGTAAAAATAAAATGCTTAAGGTGTTGGTGTTAAGATTTAATGATTCGAGTAGTATTCGTGAAGAGTGAGGAAAAAAAAGATAGTGAGAAAAGAAATATTTTTATCCATAATTTTTTCAAATGTAAATGAATATATTTTTTGCTCGTAAATTATACCAATAATCTTATCCAGCAAAATCTATATTAATTTTTGCAAATGTAAAATATAATCTAGCTCATTATGCTCGATCAGTTTAGTGGTAAGGTTAGAATAAATGCATGATTTCGCAGTTGTTAAACAAAAAGATCAAATATAATGCATTCTCAAGTTGTTTATTGGATATAAAAAATATTATTTATTTCAAAAGTTTAACAGACTTCAACTATTACCCTAACTACCTTGAAAGAGACAATTGATTATCAAACCCTAATCATATATTAACATTGGATAAGATCCCCATAGGATCAATAAATAAATCTAAATCTCCTAGTCTCAAACAAATTAAGTGTAGCAGAGGTGCCTTTTGTTCTATGCTGTTTATAATTCTTATCATCCCACGACAAACTATAAATCCTAATTCATCAAACAACTCATTTTCAATTTAACCAACACAATCACACACCTTCAGCCTCTCTGTTTCTCTCTCTATGCCGCTAATTATTTTATTTTATCTCTTGGTGTGAAAATTCACTCAAATCCATGAAACCATTCATGTCCACCATGAACAACAAGAACAACAACCTCAAAGATTCAGAAAACTTCCACCACTCTTCATGTACCATAGCAAAACTAATGACATCCTTCTTCGTCTTAATCTCCATCTCCTACCTCTTCTACACCCTCAGATTCATCACACATTCATATGATTGCCCTCAAAAAAAGCCTTACCCTCTTCCCACCATCACCCACTTTTCCAACAACACTGCTCCATCCCCATCTCAACACACCAATAAAACAACACCCTTTAAGGAAAAAACCAACATTTCCCACATAGTGTTTGGCATATGGGCCTCATCAAGGCTATGGAACCATACAAAAAGTATGATAGGATTGCTAGTCGAGCAAGGCTTCCTATTAGGAAGGTGTATGAGAGGAGGAAGCTTGAGCTCCTGATTTTCTCCAGCGACGATGCGTACGGTTGGACGCACCGTTTGGAACGATACTTTGAGTTGCGAAACGTTCATGAGGAAGAGAAATTGTGTGCCACTGTGGTGGCCATGGAGGATA
This sequence comes from Glycine max, assembly GCF_000004515.6. Taxonomy (NCBI): domain Eukaryota; kingdom Viridiplantae; phylum Streptophyta; class Magnoliopsida; order Fabales; family Fabaceae; genus Glycine; species Glycine max. Next base: position 24,334,236 of record NC_038256.2, on the reverse strand, counting down.
GAGAACTAAGATGGTATCAATGGTGGGCTAGGTGCAATCCTGAACTGACTTGGGATGGGTTCAAGTTGGCGGTGGTTCGCAGGTTTCAACCTTCAATGGCACAAAATCCCTTTGAGTTGTTGTTGGCACTCAAACAAACAGGGACGATGGTGGAGTTTGTGGAGGAGTTTGAGAAATATGTTGGAGCTTTGAAGGCCATTGATCAAGAATTTGCACGAGGTATCTTCATGAATGGCTTGAAAAAGGAAATTCAAGTCGAGGTAAAACTTTATGAATTAAAGTCTCTGTCTGATTTAATTCAAAAGTCTATTATGATTGAGGAGAAGAATCTAGTTTGGACTAAGAAGGGAACCAACACTTTCACTAAGCCAACCACTATTTCTAAGGCTAGTTCTTACACTAAGTCTGTGACTGTGGATACCAAGCCTTGGTTAGATAGGAAAACTGAGATTGGTACCTCTGCTACTAATCTTGTGAGTGTTCAGGCTGGGGAAATGAATAAAACCAGGGGTGGTGATTTCATACGTTTGTCTGGGGCTGAGATGAGAGACAAAAGGGAGAAGGGACTATGTTTCATATGTGATGAGCCCTACCATAGAGAACACAAATGCAAGAATAAGCAGTTTCATATGATCATTTAAGAAGAAGATGAGGAGGAGGACAAGGATGTTAATGTAGCTCCATGTGGAGCTTGTAGGCCTTGAATCTTCTTCATCAATGGATTTCTTTGCTTCTTGAGGTCTGATTGCAGTGGAATGGAGAAAGAGAAAGATGAATGGAGACGCCACTTCAAGTAGAAGATGAGTCTAGAAGAAGCTCACCACCATAGGAAGTCATGGATAAGAGCTTGAAGGTAGAAGAATATGAATGAAGGAAAAGGAAGAGAAGAGCACGAAATTTAGTGTCTCTAAAGAAGTCTGAACTTTGAAGTTTAATTCTCAAATGATCAAAGTTGAAAAACTGCACACACATCACCTCTATTTATAGTCTAAGTGTCACACAAAATTGGAGGGAAATTTGAATTTCAATTCAAAATTCACTTGAATTTGAAATTGAATTTGTGGAGCCAAAATTTCACTAATTATGATTAGTGAACTTCAGTTATAATTCAGCCCACTAATCCAAGATCAATTCCAAGATTTTCCACTAAGTGTTCTTAGATGTCATGAGGCATGTAAAGCATGAAGAACATATACAAAGTGTGACTATATGATGTGGCAACAGAGTGTAGTAAGCAAATGTTCACCTCCCCCTCTAAAATTTAATTGGATTGGACTTCTACCAATTCAATTAAATTTATTTCCCAATACACACATCAAATATTCACTCAGTGCATGTGAAATTACAAAACTACCCCTAATACAAACACTAGTCTAGGTGCCCTAAAATACAAGAGCTGAAAAATCTTATATTTCTAGGGTACCCTACCTACATTATGAAGCCCTAAATACAAAGACAAAAAAATAGTGAAATCCTAATCTAATATGTATAAAGATAAGTGGACCTAACCTTGGCCCATGGGCTAAAAAATCTACCCTGAGGTTCACGAGAACCCTCGTGCCTTCTTCAACATATCTAACTTAATCCTCTTAGAGCCGCTTGCTCATGGCTCTGGTAATTGGTCCCTTCCTAGGAAAGATTGCATCATCCTCTCCCCTTTGAAGAGGATTTGACCTCAAATCTATCAGTTCCTCCTCCTCAATATTAGCTCCCAACTAGAAGTAGGGTGACCTATTGGAGGCTCCCAACTTACTTCCAATGAAAGGTCTTTTTGTTACAAAATTTGAAAGCAATGAAAATAAGTAAATTGTCAATTATAAAATTACAACAAGGTTCTCAATTTTTGTGATTGTTCTCTCTTTGGTGATTCACTAAATTTGGAGTGCTTCTTAGTCCAATAGCTCTTAAAGTGGTTTTCCCCTTGCTTCTTGACTCAAATTCTTCAAGGAATGACAACAATCCTCCTTTCTAATTCCCTATATGGCAACTCACAAACAAGAAAACAAAGAGACAAGCAATAACCAAAGACAAAAAAAAATGAAATGAAATTTAAACCAATAGAATTTTAACAAGACAAATTTTCAAGGATTATTCAACAATTAAAGCAATGAAAAGCACATTAAAACAAGCTAAGACTCAAAGAGAAACTTAGAATGACTCTAGAGTAGAGTAAAAAAACTATAAAAAAAACTCAAGAAACCTTTAGTTTTGGAACTTGTTTTCACAGTAATTTTCAATTGAAATTTCAAAACTAATATTGGTATAAAATAGGCACCAATTATAGAACAAATTTCAAGCCAAAACAACAAGCATACTTCCCTTTCACTTTTTTTTCTGGACACTGATTTTTCTGCCAACTTGTGTGAGTTTTCTTATTTTTTCCTTTTATCCAAATAGTTTGGTTCTTTTTTTATTATTTTGGTCCAGATGTATAAAAAATTCAATAAAACTTTCAACTCAAAACTCATAGTAATCAATTCCCAAAAATTTATACAAGTTCGTATGTTCAAGCTGTCAGCACCAACAATTTCAACCTAGAAATCAAGAATACTGTTTATGTTGCTTAAGGCTTAGATAGTTACAATTTGTATTTGCTTATGCTCAATTATTTTGAATAACACAATTCAATAGAGTTTAAGACTTATTTTGATTCACAACTATGCACCACAACTCAACTTCATCATAGACATCATGTAGGAAACTTAGAAGAAAAAAATTCAACAACAAGACTACTTCTAAGAATTGATTTAAAACATGTTATGAACTAAATAACATGCATGAATTAGACTCAAAATTCAAAAGATAAGCTAAAAATGACAAGAATACATGAACAAATGTATCTAGAATTCAATCAACAAAATAAAAATTCAACACAAACTTAGAACATAATATGACAATTATTATGACTAAACATGACTCTAAGACAACATAGATTAAGTGATTTACACTTAGATTTTTGTTTTTTTAATCAATATTTTGGAAGAAAATTTAGATCTAAAGGTTCAGCACAAGAAGATTATGATTGAAGATGATAGAACCTAAAATCAACACAAAAACATGATTCAAGAGTAGATCTATAGAATTTGAACCATAGAAATGCAAGAACAAGTATAGATCTAAGATTTAATCGGTTTATTTTATTTTATTTTTAATCTACTGTAAACAACACAAAACCACAAGATAATGAAGGATATACATATTGAATAAGATTAATAACAAGAAATTAAAGTGAATTGACCGAACAAAACGATAGAGGAAGCAAAAGAGCATCACTTAGATGAAGAGGCTCTTGATACCACATGATATAGCTCCATGTGGAACTTGTAGGCCTTGGATCTTCTTCATCAATGGATTCCTTTGTTTCTTGAGGTCTGATTGCAGCAGAGTGGAAAAGGAGAAAGATAAATGGAGATGCCACTTCAAGTAGAAGATGAGTCTAGAAGAAGCTTACCACCATAGGAGGCCGTGGATAAGAGCTTGAGTCTAGAAGAAGCTCACCACCATAGGAAGCCATGAATAAGAGCTTGAAGGTAGAAGAAAATGAATGAAGGGAGAGGAAGTGAAGAGCACGAAATTTAGTGTCTCTAAAGAAGCCTGAACTTTGAAGTTTAATTCTCAAATTATCAAAGTTGAAAAAATGCACACACATGACCTCTATTTATAGCCTAAGTATCACACAAAATTGGAGGGAAATTTGAATTTTAATTCAAATTTCACTTGAATTTGAAATTGAATTTGTGAGGCCAAATTTTGAAACCAAAATTTCACTAATTATTATTAGTAAATTTTAGTTATAGTCCAGTCCACTAATTCAAGATCAATTCCAAGATTTTCCACTAAGTATACTTAGATGTCATGAGACATGTAAAGCATGAAGAACATGCACAAAGTGTGACTATATGATGTGACAATGGGGTGTAGTAAGCAAATGTTCACACCCCCCTCTAAAATTTAATTGGATTGGGCTTCTACCAATTCAATTAAATTTATTTCCCAACACACACCTCAAATATTCACTCAGTGCATGTGAAATTACAAAACTACCCCTAATACAAACACTAGTCTAGGTGTCCTAAAATACAAGGGCTGAAAAATCTTATATTTCTAGGGTACTCTACTTACATTGTGGAGTCCTAAATACACAGACAAAAAAATAATGAAATCCTAATCTAATATGTATAAAGATAAGTGGACCCAACCTTGGTCCATGGGCTAAAAAATCTACCCTGAGGTTCATGAGAACCCTCGTGCCTTCTTCAACAGCTCTAGCCCAATCCTCTTGGAGCCGCTTGTTCATGGCTCTGGTAACTGGTCCTTTCCTAGGAAGGATTGCATCAGATACTGAGTTTCATGAGGGAGAAACTTTCAATTCTCTACAATTGTCCCTTTGTTCAATGGCTGGGCTAACTTCCACAAATTCTTAGAAGATACAAGGGGTAGTTCAGAATAATTCTGTTTTGGTACTCGTAGATTGTGGAGTTTCTCATAGCTTCATTTCTCAGGAGGTAGTTCAGAAACTGAGTTTGATTGTGGAAGATACCCCTTCTTACATTGTGGAATTGGGAGATGGTCATAGACTGAAATGTAAGGGAAAGTGTTTCAAGTTGAGTTTGCTATTGCAAGGAATGGAGATTAAGCAAGACTTTTATTTTTTCACCTTACAAGGGGTGGATTTGGTGTTGGGTTTGGATTGGCTGTCTAGTTTGGGAGAGGTCAAAACCAACTTTGGCAAGTTGGAGCTTACCTTGTCTAGAGATGGCAAGTTGATTACTTTGGTTGGTGATCCTTCCTTAACTAAGATTGAATTGTCTTATGGAGCTTTCATGCAAATTTTGAAGGAGGAAGGGAAAGGCTTGTTAATTCAGTATGATTATGCAGAACAGAAATCAATAGAGGTTTCAGTTGTACCTGAAGCTATTTCAGAGGCTCTTTAGTAGTATTCTGAGCTTTTTGAGGATCCTCAAGGTCTTCCACCCCAAAGGAGGTTAGATCATGCAATTCATTTAAAGGAGGGGGTTGAGATACCTAATCTACGACCTTACAAGTATCCACACTATCAAAAAACTGAGATAGAAAGGTTGGTTTCAAAAATGCTTGAGGTTGGGATTATAAGACCAAGCATTAGTCCTTACTCTAGTCCCATCATCTTAGTCAAGAAGAAAGATGGTGGTTGGCGTTTTTGCATGGATTATAGTGCTCTCAACAAAATTACTATCCCTAGCAAATTTCCCATCCCTATCATTGAAGAGTTGTTTGATGAACTGGATGGAGCAACAATATTCACTAAGCTTGATTTAAAATCAGGCTATCATCAAATTCGGATGAAGGAAGATGATATAGAGAAGACAACTTTCCGAACTCATGAGGGGCATTATGAGTTCTTGGTGATGCCTTTCGGTCTCACCAATGCTTCTTCCACATTCCAAGCCCTCATGAATGAGGTTTAGAAGTCTTTCCTCCGAAGATTTGTTCTGGTCTTTTTTTATGACATCTTGGTGTATAGCAAGGATTTGGATGTTCATCTTGTTCATATCCACCAAGTCTTAGCAATACTGATGCAGAATGGGTTGAAGGCAAATAAGAAAAAATGTAGCTTTGGACAATCTAGTCTTGGGACATGTGATTTCTGGAGAAGGGGTGGCAGCTTGCCCTTCCAAGACGGCAGCCATAACTTCTTGGCCTATTCCTATTGATGTGAAGGGTCTTAGGGGTTTCCTAGGACTAACAGGGTATTATAGACGTTTTGTCCAAAGTTATGGTAAATTAGCCAAACCCTTAAATGAGCTTTTGAAGAAAGACAAGTTTTGTTGGACGGAGGAAGCTACATCTGCATTTTAGGCCTTGAAAACAGCCATGGTTGATCTTCCCTTGCTGGTTGTACCTGATGTCACTAAGGTCTTTGTAGTTGAAACCGATGCTTCTAGTAAGGGGTTAGGAGTTGTTCTGATGCAGAAGGGTAAACCTCTTGCCTTTTGGAGTAAAGGCCTATCTTTGAGAGTTCAACAAAGATCTGTTTATGAGAGGGAGCTTATGGCTTTGGTTCAGGCTGTGACCAAATGGAGACACTACCTTTTGGGAAACCATTTCATTGTGAGAACTGACCAAAGGAGCCATAAATTCTTGACTGATCAACGATTGTTTAGTACCGAGCAATTTAAATGGGTTGTCAAGCTCATTGGTTTGGATTTTGAAATCCAATACAAACCAGGTAAGAAGAATACTGCAACAGATAGTTTGTCTAGGAGAGATATGTATGTTGCCATCTCAGTCTTACATGTGGAAGATGATGATTCTTGGGATGAGGAATTACAACAAGATCCTAAATTGCAACAGTTGGTGCAGGACTTAATTGTCTCTCCTACTTCTCATGTTGGTTATGAGTTCAAGAAGGGAAGGCTTTTGTATAAAGGTAAATTGGTGCTGCCTAAGGGTTCTAACAAAATACCACTTATCTTGGCTGAATGCCATGATTCACCTTGAGGAGGGCATTCCAGATTGTTTAGAACTTTTAAAAGGGTCTCTAGCTTTTTGTTTTGGGAAGGCATGAGGGGAGATATCAAGAAGTTTATTGAAGAATGTGATGTGTGTCAAAGAAACAAGTACTCCACTTTATCTCTGGCGGGGCTACTTCAACCCTTGCCTATTCCTTGCCAAGAGTGGCAAGACATCTCTATGGATTTTGTTGGTGGCCTTCCACGAGTTAGAGGCAAGGATACAATCCTTGTAGTCATTGATAGACTTACGAAGTATGCTCACTTCTTTCCTCTTGGGCATCCTTACAATGCTAAGGAGGTAACAGCTTTGTTTGTGAAGGAAGCTATGAAGCTTCATTGATTTCCTTCTACAATTATATCGGATAGGGATGCAATTTTTCTCAGCAATTTTTGGAGGGAGATGCTTAAAGTTGGATGCCATGATTTCCTTACAATGCTTATGAACACCATTCCATCAAAGTTGGATGATGTCAATCAGTTGGCCCAGCAACGAGATGATTTGCTTGAGGATTTGCGACAAAACTTGTTGAAATCTCAAGACCAGATGAGGACACGAGCAAATAAGCACCGGTGGTTGGTGAATTTTGAAGTTGGGGAGTGGGTTTTCTTAAAACTCCAACCTTACAAATTAAAATCCTTGGCTCATAGACCATATGCTAAATTGGCTCCTAAGTATTATGGTCCTTTTCAGATTCTAAGCCGAGTGGGGGAGGTGGCTTACAAGTTAGATCTGCCCCTTGAAGTTAAAATTCATCTGGTGTTCCATGTTTCATTGCTTAAGAAAGCTTTGAAACCTCACCATTCACCTCAGACTTTGCCACCAATGTTGACCGAGGAGCTTGAATTAGCTGTACAGCCAGAAGATATACTGCAGTGGAGGAATGATGTTGGAGGCAATATGGAGGTTTTGGTGAAATGGGCTCATTTGCCATCTTGTGATAACTCTTGGGAGCGAGCTTCCAAGATGTTGGAGGTTTTTCCTTCCTTTCCCCTTGAGGACAAGGTAGTTCTTTTAGGGGGGGGTATTGATAGGATTGCTAGTCGAGCAAGGCTTCCTATTAGGAAGGTGTATGAGAGAAGGAACCGAGCGTAGTTCCTAGGTTGTTAGTTCTGTTAATCGATGAAAGTAGTATAAATAAAGGAAGCTTAGTCTTCAGAGGTAGGCAGTTAGAGGGTGGATTGGTTGGAACTGAATTGCAGTTAAAGGGCAATTCAGTTGGCATCTTTGTAACTACTACTCTATTCAATTTTTTCAGTTTCAATAATACACTCTTGGGAGAGACTATTTTGATTTTCGCTCCTTCATCTATTCTTGAGTTTTCTTCAGATTTCACCACCAGTTCTAACACGGTACATCAAACTATGGTGGAGGCCAAATGTGACAAGGGGCAACGTGTGGCTAGCTCAAGAAGTGACAAATGAACCTAGTGAGGAATACCTTTTACCAACATTGAGAATATCAAGTGATGTCTCAAAGTTAATGAAGAAACTCAAAGGGAGAAGCTTCCAAATCCATTTCAGGCTGCGCTAGCATCAGCACTGGCATTTTCTGTTGGTGTTTTGGTGCCACCGATAGCTGCTGTGTTTATAAGGAATCACAAGATTAGAATGGGAGTTGTTGCTGCTGCGGTTAGCTTGGCATTGTTGGTGTTTGGAGGAGTAGGGGCAGTTCTTGGAAAAACTCCGGTGACAAGGTCTTGTCGTAGGGTTCTGGTTGGAGGTTGCATGGCTATGGCCATAACATTTGGCCTCACCAAATTGATTGGCTCTGTTGATCTTTGAATGTCATTGTTTACTAGTCATTTAAGTACAATCCCATATTAGTAGTAATGTTTATTTTTGGGGTCGTGTTGTGAGTAATCACGGTAGCTAGTATTACTCTTTGATAGATCAAACAACAGAATTCTAATATTTCTTAGAGGAAAATGGCATACTAGCTTAAACTTACTGTTTGTGCAAACAGTTAGGTTGGGATTCTATATCTGGAGAAGATCATTCTATTTGACTCTTGAGAGGAGAAGTTTTTCAAGCATTGGCTACCTTTGATCATGACAAAACACAGCAAGAAGCATTACGCCGCTTTCAGATTTTGTTAGATGGCATAAATACTTCTCTGCCTCCAGCCAACATTAGAAGGGTAACATTCATAATTTTTTTACAAGACATTGCTTCATTGCTTTGATTCTACTTATTTTTGACATGTAGACTTGAAAAATACTTTCAGGTTGCTTATGTAGCTGTAATGAGGAATACTACCACAAAAAATAGGACTGGATTGGAATCCCTATTGAGTTTCTATAGGAGTACTGATGTATTGCAGGAAAGGGAAAAATATTACGTATGACACAAGCATTTAAACTAAATGCAACTTCTCAAATTCCATAATCCCCATTATAGTAGCCAAAGCGCTAAGTCACTTGATTAAATGTTGTTATAAATTCATGCAGGTTCTATAGCATCAAGTGCAGATCCAAATGTAGTTATAGAAGTTCTGAATCTTTTGTTGTCTGATGCGGTATTATAATTTTCTTATGCAATTTCTTGTTATAAGAAGCTGAAATTCCTTCCTGTTTGACCTTTTTTTATCTGATTTCTTCTTAGATTCCAGATCAAGATATTATTTATGTACTAGCAGGAATAAGCAATGAAGGCAGTGAAACTGCTTGGAGATGGTTGAAGGTATGTGCTTCCATGGTAACAAGTTCTTAGTTGCTCTTGTGCTTTCATTACTAATATACCATATAATGTCTATAGGAGTAGATCGGAAAACAGTTCTAACTTCTGAGATTCATCTAAAACCAGTGCAGATCTATTTTGATTTCATGGACTCATTATGGTTTGACATCAAATGCAGGATAATTGGGAAAGAATATTGGCCAGATATGGTGCGAGACTTTTACTTACCAATTTCATAAGCTAAATATTCCCGCTGGTAAGCAAATGGAAAAGAAATATTAGAATTAGTGAATCAATTATTGTATTGCCAGATTCTTTCATTTCAGCCAAAACAATATTTGTCAAATTTTGATTATGAATTCTTATGAATTGATCAACTTAGCTACAAAATGAAGTTAAGTAAACAACCACTTAATTGAAAAGCCATATCCTGAAGGTAACTGTAACAGCTAGTGTTTAGAATATTCACTTCAATCAAGAAATATGTTGACCCCTAGTAATGAAATACCTGTTGGAGTAGTGATCAATGCCGGGAAATTGATGACATCTATCCCTTGGTGATCGAACTCGTACTAGAGATGGTAATTGTCTACAAATGTAAAAAAGACTCAATGTCATGCTACAGAGATCAGTAAATGTGAAAAACAGCGTCTTAGTTCAAAATAAACTTAACCAAACAGCATCTTAGTTGAAAAGGCATCATGCATGTTGTTTTAACAGCTAATGTTTGGTAGATGGAGTTCAATGAAGAAATTTGATGCCTTTTTTTCTATATATGACAGCAGCAAACTTGTTTTCTTGTGATTATCATAGACATATGAAAGGGAAAGCATAAACAAGTGGTTCCAATCCAACCATAATACATGCCCAAAGACCACGCAACCTTTGGAACACTTGTAATTGGCACCAAACTGTGCCTTGAACACCTTCATTGAAGAATGGTGTGACAACAACAACTTCAAACTTCCTAAAAAATACAATTCTTCACGTCAACAAACGTGTCCTATAGACAGCAAAGATGAAATTCCAGCTTTGGTTGATTATTTTGGAAATCTCTTTGTGCTTCATCATTTTAAGCTTGGCCTTCCCTGTAAATGTACTTTTGCCTTATAAGTAAGTGTGGATTCTTATGGCCCATGGTAAATGTACTTTACCTTGGCACACATATTTGGTTTCTTGTTTAATGTAAGTCCTAGTTAGTAATCCCTTAAGGCTTCAGTCATGCCAATTATTTCTGCTAATTCCTTTAAAAATGGAAATTAAGTAACTAGAGTGAGCAAACTGCAAACACCTACAACTTGTGATATACACAGTAATTTATTAAGATAAAATTCAAATTAATTAGTTTCCTCAAAATGGATAAACCTTGTTTGTAATGCAACCCTCTTCTATATTCTTATGAGGATGATGGGGCTGCACGGTTTACATTGATTCATATGATCAACTTTAGCAGTCTTTGTTGAGCTTTTAATTTAAATGAATTATATGAATTTAATGCAATTAGTCATATTTTTAGTTTGTAGTTGGTAATGACACGAGAAGTAATAACTCTTTCAAATTTTGTGTTGTAAATCTGATATTCAGTTTCTCCCCTGTTGAAAACAAAACCACCATCTTCATCTTCCATCATTCAGAACCCTAGCATTCCTTCTTGAACCTTGTCCTCCATAGTGGAAGATACTAACTCTCATTGTATGAAACACTCTAAATCCCACACACACGCTTAGTCTGGTTCTTAGTCTTAATCTATTATAACCTGCTGATGGTCGGGTGGCCATGATTAAAACCAGTATTCGTACAGACACTGGACCCATTACATAGGTGCATTCTGACAACTTAAATATATTCCAAAAAGGGGTTTCTAATTAAACGAACACAATGTCAACAAATTCGTAAGCATGTTGCAAACACCAAACACGTATGAATAAAACCTATAACAATCGAACTAGAATGAACAACAAACAAATTTAATTTAGGAGAAAAGTGACATTGGTACTTACTGCGGGACGGAGGTAGCTGGAAACAATGGAAGCTAGGATGCACGCTAGCTGTGACGTGGGACGAGACTGAAGCAGAACGAAGGGCACGATAGACCTTGCGGCAGACTTCGGACCTCATGGCGGAATCACGGGAGGTGGTCACAGTAGTAAATTCAAGTAAGGCACGAATTAAAAATGAATAAGTGAAACTAGTAATTCAAAGTGAAAGTGAAAATGAATAAAATAATTAATGAAAGACTATTTTTATAAAACCGTGTCTTTGTAACGTTAATATTAAAGGTGATTTTATAAAAGTTGTCATTAATGGCCTAATATAGTTGATATTAATTACAAAAATGACAATGTATCATTTACTATATCGGTTTTTTTATAACCAACATAGATATCGTGGTATGGAGAGACACTTTTATAGTATATATAATTAGATATGAAGGAAAATCCTTTTTTGTTCTTCCTTAAAAAATTAAACTAATACGTTGTTTCTCTCAAATAACACGTTGAAAAAATTAAACTAACATGTGTTAACAATTTTTTGTTGTAACTAGACATGATAACAAATCTGATGCTTTTTTGCGGGAATTTTTAATCTTTGTCGATCATTTTCTTTCCACTTCACAATAACCTTAAAACTCAAGAACAATAGTCAAACTGTAATATAGTAATAAATTGGGACATATAACAGGTAATTAATTTAATTAGACACCAAAAAACTAACATGTATACAATTTATTTGTTTTAAGATATATCCGAAAAGTAAAACAACAACTCAAATAAAGTAAATACAACTGTTATTTAAGTCTTAAGAAAAGAAGAAGATAAATTAAAAGATACAAGGAAACTATTTGATAATCCACCACTAAGCATTGAAAGAAAAAAAAAAGTGTATTATTCCTTCTTTCCCATTGATTAACCTAAAAAAAGAGAAGAAAGGAAAAGGTGAAAGAAATGACCCTTTCATATAACGAATTCATTATTCTACATGTTACATTATTCTTTCTTTCTACTGGGTAGAAATCACTCAAGTTTTTTTTTTTTTTTTTTAAAGCAACTGAATCAAAAACAAAAGAGATAATAGTTTAAAAAAACAAACTGAATTAAAAACCATAGAACAAAGAGATCAGTTATTTCCTTTAAAAAAATAATTGAATAAAAACAAGGATACAATATTATTCTTTTGAAAAATACCTAACTTTTTCTATGGAGAAAAATACCAACTTAAAAAGAAAGATAAAGCAAGTAATTTTTTTGAAAAGTAACTGAATTAAAGAGAATGAGACAATGGCAAACAATTAGTCACCAAAATGACCCTATCATATAACAATTAATTCATTATTCTAGTATACAACATCAATGTTACATTATTCTTTCTTTCTACTTAGTAGAAATCACTCAATTTTTTTATGAAAAAAGAAACCAAATTTAAAACAAAAGAGATAGCAGTTTTTTCTTTGAAAAATAACTAAATAAAAACAAAGATACGATTTATTCTTTTGAAAAATACCAACTTTTGTTATGGAGAAGAATACCAACTTAAAAACAAAGAGAAACCAGGTTTTTTTGTTTTGAAAAGCAACTGAATTAAAGAGAAAGAGACAATAGCAAACAATTAGGTACCAAAATTTGGTTGATAAAAGCCTTGTTCCATGGAAATTGATTTTTAGAAATATCATAAAAAATCCTAGAAAAGAACGTAATAGACAAATTTAAATATTTTGACCCGTTGATCCAATTTGTTTGAGTTGGATTTTAATTTTGTTTCTTAGAAAACCGACCCAAACCAACCCGTTCAAATTTAATTAGATTGGATCACTCATTTCATCAAACCCAACCCCAACCCCACATGAAGTAACAATAATTGCACTAGAAGGGAGTTGAATAGTGTGTTAATAAAAAAATAATAACTTTTAAAAACTGTTTATCACAAATTCAAAAATACGCACAAACACACACATAAACACTTGATTTATAATAGTTCAATCAAACCAAGTTATGTTCAATTCTCCTTTACATAACAGTAAAGGATTCCACTAATAAAAAACTTGATTACAAAATAAATATTTTATTCTGTCACTCCTATCTATACAAGTACTCTTCCTAAATCTAAGAAAATCTAAGTATTTTTTAACACTAAGTCGCTTCTATCTTTCACAAATAGTAGTTTAAATGAATATAAAGATTCAATAACACTCAATGAGTGGATAAACAATAAAGCTCAAGTACAAAGTAACTTTTCTTAGCAAAGAATAAACAATGAAAGCTTAAATGAATCCCAACAATTTCTGTAAGGTTTTACTTCAGAGATATTCTCAATTTCTTTTGATATATTTTCATTGCTTGCTTTTTTGGGTAGAGACTGACTTTTATATACTTCAATGAAGGATTTGTTACGAGATTAGTATTGAGTCCTTGAAATGGTCGTTGTCTCACACTGGGAGGTAAGGCTATATGGCTTAATCTGATTCGAGAGGAAAGGTACTGACAACATCATGTGCTCCTTGTCCTTAACAAAAACAACCCTTAAGGAATATTTTTTGTAGACCTTCTATTCTCTTTTATTTTGTTTTTTCCTTAAATTCAAATGTTAGCAATTCAAATAAAGAGAGACAAAATAAATTTTTATGAGCGAAAATAGTGTAATTCCTTTTTTGGCTAGCATAACTTTTTCATACTACGTTGGATGTCATAATAGTGAGCAAGAGACTTGTACTAATTGGGCGTGAGTGTTGAACAAACTCAGTGTATAGCACTCACTATAATAACGAGTGGACACTCTTAGTTTTATAGCACGTTGGATGTTGATTAATACTTAAAAGAATGTTTTCCACGTTGAGTATGTAGATAACGATTAAGTCCTTTAACAATTTTGGTCCTGTCCACTTAACATAAACACATTAAATTATCAACAATTTATACTTTTTGTTAATCATAAAAATCTAAGGTAGGTGTGAATAGTCGTCCAGACCTAACACCACATACACCCCTAGTTAAGCACATCCAGTTATGAACATTAGAATATAACCCCTATAATTTGACGGTGAAAAAATTACTCACGCACGCTAGCCAAGTCTTCTTTCTCTACACTATTGTCATCTTGTTGTGATGTTCCTTTACACTTTGCATGCCAAATATAGGTAGAGACACACACTAAGGATGACTTTTATGACAAATAATTGTAAAGTTAATAAAATTATGGTATACGATAAATTTGGAGCCCTCAAAACGGGTTGAAACCCGCAGTCCAATCCAGCCTATCATCCGTTTGGGCCAAATTGGGCTAGAAAAATAAATTAAATTTGCAATTAGTTAAGAAATTGAACTTAGACCAATCCAGCCTATCATGCGTTTGGGCCAAATCGGGCTAGAAAAAAAAAATTAAATTTGCAATTGTTTAAGAAATTGAACTTAGTTCTCCTAAGCTGAATCCGTGGTGGACTGGACTCACAAACCTAACCCACCTAAAAATTAAAAACAACCTAATCCACCTAGATTATTATGTAAACATGAAATGATTTTGTCATTTTTTTAAATTTCTGCTATTATATGTATATGATTACCAATTTAACATAGATATTTGGCTTGCATTCCATGGCAAGATATTTCTAGCTTGTTGATATGTTGTTGTTTGCAGGCGTGGATCTCTAGTGTAGATTTAATTTATATTTTCTATTTTTAATCTCATGAAATTTCAAAATAATGTTATCATTGATTATTTAAGGTTTTGCTAAATGTTCAATATAAAAAAATTAACTTTTCATTGATTTTTTTTAAAAAATATTTTTTTTTTAATTTTAAGTGGACAAAATTGTTTAACCCACTAACCCGTGGTAGGTTGAGTCAAAATTTTTAGGATTAAACAAAATATAAGTTGAGTTGTATCGATATGTTTATAAGGTGTGTTGGGCCCAATGTGTCCAAATGACCTATTTTGATACTCTAAATTGCCCGTTTCTAATTCAAACAAAAGTATAAATTTGTAATTTTTTTGTTCAATTTAATTTTTTTATATTTAATTGGATTGATTTATAAGCATCTTTATTTTAACTATCATTTGAGTCCTTTGTCAGACTCCTTCCTAAAAAAAACCCTTACATAGTTTTCATACAATGACAAAAAATTGTAATATAATGATTCAAATAGTAAAGTTGGATAATGAAGGAATTTATTAAGATTATAAGGGATCCAATCTTTTGTACAAAATTAGCCATAGTTTTTCAACACTGTTTTTATCACTCACTTACATCCCTCTTTATATGTTTTTTTTTCTTTTCTTTTATTTGTTTAGATCAAAAGATGAGAAAAAAATATTTGAATACAGGAGAAGACACTTCCATTATTTGGTTTGGTTCCAAAAGGGGAGGGAAAAGTCTAACTTATTCGACTCACCAGAAGAAGAAAAATATAGATAAAAGGCTATTATTTATTTACAGTACGTAATGACAAAGATAAGAAGTAAAATAATATATTGAAAAAGAAATAAGCTGAATAGATAAAAATTTACTTTTTTCATGCTTAAACATAAGACTCTTTTTTAAAATTCTTAATTGGATGTACCTATATAACCTTTGATTATCTATGTATCGCATTATTATTGATTAGAACACAAATGAAGTGGTGCTCACTATCTAATAATTTTTTGTGGTAGCCTTCATCCTAAACCAACGGAAGGATAACAATTGAATCAAATTTTAAAAAAATAAAAAATAAAGATTATTTTCAAAAAATAAATGATAAAATTAAATCTTAATCATAAGATAAAAAATAAAAGTGTAAGTTAATCATCATATAAAACAAAACCAAACAGAATTAAAAAGACGGTAGCATGATAATTTTCTCATCCTTTCTTTCTCTTCTACCCGAGCAGTAAGTTGTATTCTTCTGTTTGTTCGTTCGAATACCAGAAAAAAAAAAAAAACACTTTCTTATATGATTTTCTCTTGTCTCGTATTTCTTTTACAAGTGTTTCGTTTCTTTGGTTCTTAATTTGATTTTAATTTATTTTTAGTACGTCTTGACAGTTTTCATGAGTGTTTTTTCCCCATATAATCATTCATCGCATTCAGAGATGTTAATCTTTTCTTCGATTACGTTTCTTTACGTCACATTTTACTTTTGGAGGGTGTTCATTGTGTTTGTGTTGCATTTTTTTTCCATCATATTCCATCGCATTAGGGTGTTGTTATAGTGTAATTTTAGAGATTTTATAATTTTTAATTAACTAATTAATGTGAGTTATATATTATATTATAACATTTATATTGATAATTTATATTTTTATGTGCTTAATATAAATGATTTAATTTGGTGAGTCTATATTATTAGAAAAATTAATATGGACTTAATAAGCGGAAATTCAGTTGACACATTAGATAATAATTGAAACTTTAATGGGTTAAACTATGGATCAAAGTATTATTCATAATCTCTCTTGACAATCTAACATAATGTGTTTCGAATGGTTATTGATATTTTATAAGGATTTCAATAAATGGTATCAGAGCTATCATTACTATTAGATAATTGAGAATTCAAATTGTTTTGTTTGTGTTATACCTATGCTGCTTTGTTACATGAATCCTAATTTGAGATTTTTTTTTATCACCGAGTTTGGACGGGATTTTTTTTCAATTATGGTAAAATGGTCATCCTCACGCGTCTTTTTTTTTTCATTGCAATTGCATGAGAATTTTTTTTTGCTCCAATAATTGTTGGTCGTTATTATTTGTGTTATATTGGTTGTTATTTGTGAAGCAAAACATATGTCATGCCATGACATGATATACATGACCTTACACATGCATGCTTTTTGGCTTTATTATATTAGAGATACGAAAGTTTTTTCTCGTTAGTGTGAGCACGTTGGCCATCACATGATATACATGTCTTTATGTTACATATCATGCATGGTCATTGTCATGCTTGGAGTTGGAAAAACTAAAGTGCTTACTTTCATATGAGAGAATAAAATCTTAGTTTTATGTTTATTTTCTTTATGAATTGTGTATATGATTTAGGTTTTTGCATATACAAATCCAGTGTTATATTTGGGTCCAAATTTAGCAATTACAAACCCTCTACATTTTTGTGTATGGTGATTTTGATTAAATTAATTGAAACAATATGTTGTCAAAGTAATTTCTATTGCATAAATTAATTTAATTAGAATTGCATAGATATTAGTATGAAATTATTTATGTGAATTATGTTCGATTCAAAGGAAACACAATTTGTCCAAATAATATTGTACATGTGATGATAAATGTGTGACTATTATAAGGTATTTTTTGTTAGACAAGTGGCCTCAGATATTTTAAGAAGGAGGGTTGAATTAAGATATCACAAACTATTTTCCTAATTAAAATTTTATACTTCTTTAAAGATAATGTCAATATTCCCTTATTATGAATTACTATAATTCAATTCAGACTATTTTTTCTTAATGCAAAACATAAATAACAATAAATAAAGAAGTTTAAGGGAAGAGAAAAATGCAAACTCAGTTTTATACTGGTTCGGCCTCACCCTTGTGCCTACGTCCAGTCCCCAAGCAACCCGCTTGAGAGTTCCACTATCTTGTAAAAATCCTTTACAAGTTCTGAACCACACAAGGACAACCCTTCCTTTGTGTTCAGATCACTTTACAACAAGAGACCCTCAGTCTCTTAATCACTTTTCTTGAGTAAGAAGAAAGAGAAGAAGATATCTCTCTTGTAAGAGACAGATTGTACAATGAAGCACTCAAATAATTCCTTATTGAATTGCAAGTGTTTTGGCTAAGGAATTTTTAGAAGACAAGACAATTTGTTCTTTTGAGAGGATAAGACTTTTTGGTCAGTAAAAACTCTGAGAAAATTTTGTACCCAAGTCACATATATATAGGCCTTTGATGGCCATTCAAAAGTTAAATGAAAAGATGTGACTGTTGGAAACCATTTTCAGAAATTCTTACTGGTAATCGATTACCGGCGTGGTATAATCGATTACACAATTATTTATATGAAAAGTTGTGACTCTTCACTTTGAAATTTGAATTTTTAAGACTAGTAATCGATTACCAATTCATTGTAATCGATTACATAACTTGTAATTTAAATTCAAATTTCTTTAAGGCTGTTTTAAAACGTTCCAAACCTTTGGTAATCGATTACAAACCATGTTTAATCGATTACATGCTTTCTAAAACATTTAAAAGCTTTTCAGCAAGCACATTGGCCACTGGTAATCGATTACATCTTCTGGTAATTGATTACCAGAGAGTAAAACTCTTTAAAAAAACATTTTAAGTTAAATCCTTTGACCAAACCTTTTGTTGTTTCAACTTGGAATTTTCTTCCTAAGACTCTAGGAATTATCTTGATCATATTTCTTGAATTTCTTGGATATCTTGGATTCTTGTCTTGAATAAAACTTGAAAAGCGTGTTCCTTTTGCATCATCAAAACATTAGGATAGCTTTGCCTCTTCATTTTCATGTGAATAATAGTCGGTCCAAAGAAAGACTATTATTTGACAGAATTTATTGTCTATATTTGATCATTGTGTTGAGAGTATCAATTACAAATTAATTTATTTATCCAAAGACTATGAACTAATGTTATGTTGGGTATCTTGTGACGAGTTTATTAGGTGAACGATTTTGCACATGTCATGTTATATATATTTTATATAACTTGTTGGCTTATTTGTGAGCATGTAATTATTTTATTATTTTTATTCAATTCTTGTTGCTAGTATTGCAAATGTATCTGCTCAAGTGAATTGTCTCCCAAGGATGCATATGACAAATTTTAAGGTCTGAGAGGAAGTCATAGAAATTGTTATCGGCAGTATGGATTTGGATTTGGCACTAAGAATGGAACGACCCACTTTCACTTCGGAAACCTCTAATGAAGCAGCAAAAATGGAGAAATGGGACTGTTTCAATGCATTATGATCATGAAGGTTCCAAAAGCGTTTCGGGGCTCTATTTCTGATGGTGAAAATGCAAAGAAATTTCTTGAGGAAATTGAACTATACTTTGTAAAAAGATGAGAAGGAGGAGACGAGTAACTATTTGGCTAAACACCAAAAGTAATATAAGGGAGTACATAATGGAAATGTCTAACATGGCATCAAAACTGAAACACTTAAGTTAGAGCTGGGTGAATACTTGCTGGTACATTTAGTTTTGATCTCACTTCCTAAACACTTCGGCCAATTCAAAGTGAGCTATAACGCTTAGAAGAACAAATGGTCTCTTAACGAACATATATCTCATTGTGTGCAAGAGGAAGAGAGACTACAGAGACATAGATCTGAACGTGCTCATTTAAGCTTGACCTCTCAGAATAAGAAAAGAAAGAAAACTGAGGGTGCTATGCAGGCAATAGGAACTTTTAGATTACAGTTGAAAACTGGAATTTATTTGGATTTGTTTGAGACTTTTGTTTTATCGTCTTTTAGACGAAATTTGATTTCAATTTCTAGTTTGGACAAATTTGTTTTTTCTTGTTCATTTGAAAATAATAAAATTAGTCTATACCAAAATTTAAATTTGATTGGTTCCGATTCTTTAATTGATAATCTATATATGCTAGATGTTATTTGTTCATATAATGAAATACTGCAAACAAATTCATGTGGTACAAAATGAAAATTAAATGAGAATTCAGCCACCTTATGACACAAACACTCAGGTCATATATCTAAACAGAGAAACCAGAGACTTGTGTTGGATGAAATTCTTGAACCTTTAGATTTATCAGACTTTGAAGTCTGTGTTGAATGGATAAAGGGAAAATGAACAAACATGAGAAAATTAGGTGCCGAAAGAGTTAAAGACGTCTTGGAACTAGTAGATACAGACATTTATGGTCCTTTTCTATCACCTTCTTGAAATGGGCAACAATATTTCATCTCATTCATAGACGACTACTCTAGATAAGATTACCTATATTTGATACATGAGAAGTTCCAATCCCTAGACACTTTTAAGAGTTTCAAGGCTAAAGTTGAACTTCAACTTGGAAAGAAAATTAAGGATGTCAAATCTGAATGTGGTGGTGAGTACTATGACACATATGATGGATCAGGAGAACAACGTCTAGGACCTTTTGCATGTTTTCTCAAAGACTATGGAATTGTTCTGCAATACACTATGTCAAGCAAACATACCATGAATAGTGTAGTAGAACAACGAAACCGAACTCTTAAGGATATGGTGAAAAGTATGGTTAGTCATTCTTCTTTGCTAGAATCGCTTTGGGGAGAAGCCTTAAAGATTGTAGCTTACATCCTTAATAGGGTGTTAAGTAAAGTATTTAACAAAATCCCTTATGAACTTTGGACTGGCAAACAACCAAGCATTAAACACTTGCATATTTGGGGTAGTGTAGCTAAGGCATGACCTTATAGGTCGCAAGAAAGCAAGCTGGATTCCAGAACAAATAGTAACTATTTTGTTGGTTATGCCGAACGCTCTCGGGGCTATAAGTTTTACGATCCCACTTTAAGATCCTTTTTTGAAATGGGAAATGCAAGATTTCTTGAAGAAGGAAGAGAACATAGGAATGTTGCCTATACCTATTATTGTTCAAGAAACAACTCCAGTAATAGAAAATAATATTCCAATTATTGTTGATAACATTGTTCAAGAACAAGACAAGAATGAGATTCTCCCTCAAACACCTATACAACAACTTCAAGAAGTGTCATTAAGGAGATCTATTAGAGAGAGGAGAATTTCAATCCCAAATGATTATATTACCTTTCTCCAAGAACAAGAGGATGACATTGGTTTAACAAAGGATGATCCAATCTACTTCTGTCAAGCTATGCGTAGTTCTAACTTTAAAAATTGGATCGATGCCACAAAGGATGAGATGAAATCTATGCAAGAAAATGATGTTTGGAATCTTGTCGAATTGCTAAAGGTGTGAAACCTATTGGTTGCAAATGGATATTTAAAACCAAAAGGAATTCAAAAGGCAATATCAAGCTATATAAGACTCTTCTAGTCGCTAAAGGTTTCACTCAAAAGGAAGACATTGACTATAAAGAAAATTTTTCTCCAGTATTTTCAAAGGATTCTTTTAGAACAATAATGACATTGGTAGCTCATTATGATTTAGAACTACATCAGATGGATGTTAAGATTGCATTTCTAAATGGTAACATTGAAGAAACGATTTATATGGTGCAACCATAAAACTTTGTATCAGGAGACTCAAAGTCTATGGTTTGCAAACTAATTAAATCCATTTATGGTCTTAAACAAGCTTTCCGTCAATGGTATTACAAGTTCTATCAAGTCATTACCTTGTATGGTTTTGAGGAAAATGCAGTTGATGATTGTGTATATCACAAGTTCAATGGGAGTAAATACTTATTCTTGGTATTATATGTCGATTATATACTGCTTGATAGGAGTAATATAGGCTTCTTATAGGAGACTAAAAAAATTTATGACCAAAAATTTTGAAATGAAAAATCTTGGGGAAGCCTCTTTTGTGTTAGGTATTAAGATACTAAGAGATCACTCCCAAGGTATCCTAAGACTGTTAGAAGAGAGTTATATCGATAAGGTCCTAAATAGATTCAGCATGAAATATAGTAAATCAGGAGATACCCCGATATCCAAAGGAGATAAATTTAGTCTCAAACAATGCCCCAGTAATAACCTTGAAAGAACAAAGATTCAAAAGATTCCTTATGTGTGAGTAGTAGGAAGTCTAATGTATCAAGTTTGCACTTGTCCCAATATAGCATTTGTAGTAGGAGTTCTGGGCAGATATTTGAGTAGTCCTAGAATGCAGCATTGGAAAGCAGCAAAATATGTGATGTGTTACCTGAAGAGAACAAAATGATGCATGCTCACTTATCAGAAGTCTGAGAATTTGGAGATCATTGGCTACAAAGACTCTAATTTTTCTGGATGCAAAGACAGTAAATGTTCCACATTTGGATACATATTTATGTTGGCTAGAGGAGCTATCTCTTGAAAGTCTGCTAAACAGACTCTCGTAGCTTCTTCGACCATGGTCGTTGTAACACCCTGAAATATTACTAATTATAAATCGATGTTTAATTACATTTATCGTGTTATTTAACTATAAGGTTGACTTGAATGAGTTGAGGTATGGCTTGAATTAGTCATGTGTGAATTTCTTGATGTGGATGTTGAGTTATGTGGAGTTTTCTTGAGCTAAGTTGAAATTATGAGATTTCAAATTTTACCTAAACCTATTTCAGTAAAATTGCAATCCCTAATTCGTTAATCGTTGGATCGTCTTCAAATTTTGGCTGCAGCTTCCTAAGACAATCCTCCACAGTATGACCGTTGGGATTTTGCAAATAACAATTTTTGATGTCTCGCTAAGTGTGAAGGGCGCGCTAAGTGCAATTCCAATCCGAGAGGGAATTGCGCTGAGCGAGAAGGGGCGCGCTAAGCGCAATTCCAACCCGAAAGGGAATTGCGCTGAGTGAGAATTGGCCCGCTGAGCGAGACTTAGTGAAGAGGGAGTTGCGCTAAGCGCGAATTATCACACTAAGCGCGAAAAGTGGACTCCCACTTAACGAGATGAGCTTGCTAAGCAAGATCTGCAGATTATAAATACGTTCTTCAATGTAAAAAACATGATTTTCACTCTCTCCTCCTCTCCAAACGCCACCCAAACCCTAACACCTCCTTCTCCACCACCCACGACCACCGGTGGCCGCCACGAGCCGTCATTGCTTGCTGTCGAACCCCCAACCAAGAGGAACATTTTAATCGGAGCGGAATCCTCAGAATCCTCCTCAAGGATTCGGTGGAGAAAATTCCCCCAATCCCCCATTTCAAAACTTCTCTGAGGTAATCTTGAATTCTAAGCCTTTCTCTTAGTGTCTCTTATGTTTTGGGTACCGTAATAAAGTGTTTTTACACTTCCTTTGAAAAACCCATAAGAATGAGACATTGTAAAATTTATCTTTTTATAACATTGATGTTATTTTTGTGATCTTCACTAAACCTTGGTCACATTGGCGTGTTCGAAATTTTTAAAATGATGTCTCTTTTTAGTAGAATCTAAAACACCCCTCAGCCCTTTATGTTTTAGCAGAGGTATTTGACTTTGAATATGGTTATTAACCTTGTTTTTGAAACCTATACTAAATTTTCTTCAATTTGGTACATAGAACCTTGCGTTTGGACTAACGAGCGTGAATAAGAGAGACATTTGAGTGATGAAAAGGGGAACTGAAGGAGAGCTCACGATAGGTGAGAGGACTTTATTATCATTTACAGTTTTTAATACCATAGTTGGGGTCAGGGAACCTAACTATGGGGATGTATGCATGTCCCTGTTGCATGCTGGTTTTCAAGAAAACAATGTTTTTGACTAATGGGATGCGATATATCTATTATTGATGAATAACATTATTGTTTCTATTAAACTTGTGTTGCCTGAAGACCTGGGGAGTGTGAATCTTAGGCATAAACTATATATGAATATGCGGAGTGTGACTTATTGATGATATTTCTATTAATGACATTAGTTGATATGAGATGATGTTGTTATTGATGATTATGTCAATATGAGTTGATGTTGTTATTGATGATTATGTTAATATGAGATGATGTTGATGTTGAGAATGATATTGAGAGGAAATGTTGATGATGTTGAAAATGCATTGTGATGATGTTATGTTGTGTATGTACATGAGGGGTGCAGTGACCTTGTTGGATATCCTTGGTGGGGGAAATAGAGTGGTTAAAGAGTTTTAAGCATCTTTGGAGGAGGATGGCTTAGAATCTTTAATTATCCATGGTTAGTGCATTGATGGTGCCCATGTTTCATACGTTGTATGTTGTGTATGTACATGGGGGGGTGTAATGGCCTTGTTGGATATCCCTGGTGGGGAAAATAGAGTGGTTAAAGAGTTTTAAGCATCTTTGGAGGGGGAATGGCTTAGAATCTTTAATTATCCACGGTCAGTGCATTGATGGTGTCCATGTTTCATACGTTGTATGTTGTGTATGTACATGGGGGGTGCACTAACCTTATTGGATATCCCTGGTGGGGGAAATATAGTGGTTAAAGAGTTTTAAGCATCTTTGGAGGGGGATGGCTTAAAATCTTTAATTATCCATGGTCAGTGCATTGATGGTGCCCATGTTTCAAACTTCATATGACATGGAAATAGTATAAACTTTGTCAGTAAGTACTTGTAGTTTCTTGTGAGGAGGAATTCTTGTACTTGGAGGCATATCACTCGGTTTGGAACTCCCTTGAGACTCAGGTTGATCACCGTGGGGGGGGGGGGGGGGAGGGAGTTGTCTGTTCACGACAGGGTGACCGCGATACTTACTGCCTAGTTTTCCTAAGTGAGAGTGTCGTGTGAACACGCTTAGGCTATTCCTTGGGGATGGTACCACATTGTATTTGAGAGTTGAGGTCAGGTGCATGCATCATACTGAGCATGATTGATTGGAACTATGGACTAATGATGACTATTTGTTGAGTGTGTGTTGGACTAGTATATGTTTGTGTAAGCTTATGATATTTGTTAATGTTTTCTTACTAATTATGGTTATTTGATCTTTGTATTAATTTATTTTATAATAAACTCACCCCTAACAATTTTTGTACCATGTGGTTGGTACCTGTAATAATCGTGAACCTTTTTTCGTGGGAGCAGAATGACAGCAGTAGAGTACGAGAAGCGAGATTTTTTTTGTGGAGCCGCCAAGCCGACGTGATGATGTTGGGATTATTTTGGGAGAGAGTTGTGTTTTGTTAATCAACTCCTCCATAGCTGATTCCATAATTCTTTTTTGTTGAATTAAGGATGTAAATCATAAATTTAACTATATGTATGAACAAATTTACTTTCCATTATGTGAATGATATATACTAAGTTTCTATACCTATATATATATATATATATATGTATGTATGGATGTATGTATGTATTCACTTAAGTAATGGTGCGTTGTTTGGTGAATGTATATCGAGAAAAAAATTACTTTCATTTTTCATAAGCAAATTAACAGAGTTTTCATTTTAAAATTGAAATTCTTGCGGTTTAGAGTGGTGATATCGTAGTGACGAGGCAGGTCGTTACAGTCGTGGAGTTCATTGCTTGTTTTGAGGCATCCAACCATGGGATATGACTGGGAAATTTTGTCATTAGTTTGCGTGTGGCCGATGGGATTGAAAGATCATTGAAAATTTATTGTGATAATAAATCGACAGTTATTTACTCCAACAACAATAGGAGTACAACCAAATCAAAGTTTATTGACATCAAGTTTTTGGTTGTTAAGGAAAGAGTTCAGAATAAACAGATTTCCATAGAACATTTAAGGACAAATGATATGCTAGCTAACCCACTTACGAAAGGTTTGGTACCTAAAGTTTTCATGAGCACATTATTCCCATTGAACTTGTAATATACACAATCATCAACTATATTTGCCTCAAAATCATATGAGGTAATAACTTGATGGAACTTGTAATACCATTGATGGGAAGCCTGTTTCAGACCATAGAAGGATTTTTTTTTTGTTTGCAAACATAGATTTGAGTCGCCTAATACAAAGTTTTCTGGTTGCACAATATAAATTATTTCTTCAGTGTCACCATTTAGAAACACAATCTTAACATCCATCTGATGTAGCTTTAAATCATAATGAGATACCAATGTCATTATTGTTCTAAAAGAATCCTTTGAAGATATTGGAGAAAAGGTTTCTTTATAGTCAATGCCTTCCTTTTTGAGTAAAACCTTTAGTGACTAGATGAGCCTTATATCTTTAGATATTGCCCTTCGAATCCCTTTTGGTTTTAAATATCCATTTTCAACCAATAGGTTTCACACCTTTAGGCAATTCGACAAGATTCCAAATGCCATTGTCTTGCATAGATTTCATCTCATCGTTCATGGCATTGACCCAATTTTGAGAGTTAGAACTACACATAGCTTGACAGAAGTTGATTGGATCATCCTCTGTTAAACCAATGTCATCCTCATGTTCTTGGAGAAAGACAATATAATCATTTGGGATTGAAATTCTCCTTTCTCTAACAGATCTCCTTAATGACACTTCTTGAGGTTGTTGTATAGGTGTTTAAGGGAGAATCTCATTCTTGTCTTGTTCTTGAACAATGTCATCAACAATAA
This sequence comes from Glycine max, assembly GCF_000004515.6. Classification (NCBI taxonomy): domain Eukaryota; kingdom Viridiplantae; phylum Streptophyta; class Magnoliopsida; order Fabales; family Fabaceae; genus Glycine; species Glycine max. The sequence goes on along the minus strand of NC_038256.2, from coordinate 24,307,929 downwards.
TTGGAACATTATTTTCTATTATTGGAGTTATTTCTTGAACAATAATAGGTATGAGGACTTGAACACTATCAGTAACAATTTCTTCCTCAAAGGCAACATTCTTATGTTCTCTTCCTTCCCAAACTCAATTTCCTTAAGAAATCTCGCATTTCCTATTTCAAAAAAGGATCTTAAAGTGAGATTGTAAAATTGATAGCCTCAAGAGCATTCGGCATAGCCAACAAAATAACAGTTAATTGTTCTTGAATCCAACTTTCTTGCATGCGGCCTATAAGGTCGTGCCTCATCCAAACAACCCCAAATATGAAAATGTTTAATGCTTAGCCTTTTGTTAGTCCAAATTTCATAAGAGGTTTTGTTAATTGCTTTACTTGGCACCCTATTAAGGATGTAAGTTGTGGTCTTTAAGGCTTCTCCCCAAAGCGACTCTAGCAAAGAAGAATGGCTAATCATACTTATCACTATATCCTTAAGAGTTTGGTTTCGTCGTTTTGCTACACTATTCATGCTAGGTTTTCCTCGCATAGTATATTGTGGAACAATTCCACACTCTTTGAGAAAAAACAAAAAAGGTCATGGGCGTTGTTCTCCTAATCCATCGTATCTGCCATATTACTCATCACCATGGTCAGATTTGATAGCCTTAATTTTCTTTCCAAGTTGAAGTTCAACTTCAACCTTGAAACTCTTAAAAATGTCTTGGGATTGGAACTTCTTATGTATCAAATATAGGTAATCGTATCTAAAGTAATCATCTATGAACGAGATGAAATATTGTTGCCCATTCCAAGAAGGTGTTGGAAAAATACCACAAATGTTTGTATGTACTAGTTCCAAGACGTCTTTAGCTCTTTTGACACCTAATTTTCTCATGTTTATTCGTTTTTCCTTTATGCATTCAACAGAGACATCAAAGTCTGATAAATCTAAAGGTTCAAGAATTTCATCTGACACAAGTCTCTGAATTCTCTATTTAGAGATATGACCCAAGCTTTGTGCCATAAGGTGGCTGAATTCTAATTTAATTTTCATTTTTTACCACATGAGTTTGTTTGCAGTATTTCATTATAGGAACAAATAACATCTAGCATATATAGATTACCAATTAAAGAACCAGAACCAATCAAATTTGAATTTTGGTAAAGACTAATTTTATTATTTTCAAATGAACAAGAAAAATCAAATTTGTCCAAACTAGAAATTGAAATCAAATTCTGTCTAAAAGATGGTAGAACAAAAGTCTCAAGTAAATCCAAATAAAATCCAGTTTTCAACTCTAATCTAAAAGTTCTTATAGCCTCCACTACAACTCTTTTGTCGCTGCCCACAAATATGAATCTTTCATCATCACTTGGTAGCCGACTCCACAAGCAACCCTGCATTGTTACACTTATGTGACTAGTAGGACCAAAATCCATCCACTAGGTATCTTTAGGTAAAATAGTAAATTATCTTTAGAACAAAAAAGAGCAGGAGATTTACCTTTCCTTACATGCCATGCAACGTACTTTGGACACTTTTTCTTCATGTGTCCAGACTTAGAAGTAGCAGGTAAATTCTTCGTATTTTTTCTTTTGCTGAGAAGACCATTTTGCAGCACACTTAGTTTTCTTTCTTTTCTTCTTTTGAGAGGTTGAGATTAAATGAGTACTTTCATATTTGTCTCTCTATGCAGCCTCTTTTTCTCTTGCACACAATGAGATATAAGCTCGTTAAAGGAGCATTTGTCGTTTTGAGTGTTATAGCTCAATCTAATTTTTTCAAAGTGTGTAGGAAGTGAGATCAAACTAAATGCAGACGCGGGTCTTCACTAAGCTCTAACTTAGGTGCTTTCATTTTTTATGTCAAGTTAGGTATTTCCATTATGTACTCCCCTTATATTACTTTTGCCCCTTCGAGCCAAAAGGTTACTCGTCTCCACCTCTTGTTTTTTACAAAGTATTGTTCAATTTCCTCAAGAAATTTCTTTTCATTTTCAACATAAAAAAATAGAGCTTCGAAACTCTTCTAGAATAAAGCACTTCATGATCATTATACAAATTTGGTTGGAACGATCTCATTTCTTAATTTTTGCCTCATTATAGGTTTTCGAAGTGTGAGTGGGTCACTTCGTTCTCAGTGTTAAATCCAAATCCATACCACCAAGAGGGTTCCTTCTAGACCTTACTATTATAGCACGAGCATTAGAAATTGAATAATAAAAAATAATCAAATAATTACATGTTCACAAATAAGCCAACAAGTTATAATATATATATATATATATATATATATATATATATATATATATATATATATATATATATATATATATATCACATGATACACAACACAATAATCAAATATTAACAATAAATTCTGTCAAATAATAGTTTTTCTTTGGACCAATTATTATTCACATGAAAACACCTTATAATTATCACATTTATCATCACATGCATAATATTATTTAGACAAATTGGGTCGCTCTTTGGGCGAACACAATTTTTATGAATAATTTCATACTAATATATATGCAATTCTAGTTAAATTAATTTATGTAATAGAGATTGTTTTGACAATATATTATTTCAATTAATTTAATGAAAAAATTACTAAACATGCAAATAAATAAGAAGGATATATTATGGCTAAATTTAGCCCTAATCATGATAGTAAAAAGAAATATAAAACATCAATTACAACAAATAAATATCATATCCATAAAAAGAATTAAAAAATAATAAATTATGTATTAATTCCTGAAAAAAATATTTACAGATAATCAAGGATTTTTTATGAACAAAAGATAACGAGATTATATATATATATATATATATATATATATATATATATATATATATATATATATATATACAATAATACCAGAAGGTATATTTAATCTAATGAAACAAACTATAACAAAGAAAAAAAGCGCATTACATCTATATATATATATACCATGCTATAGCAATCCCAAAATTTACAAGACAGAAAAAGAAAACTTTCATGTAATTGCCTTGTAGATATATGTCAAAAGAAAAAGGAAACTGAAAGTGTAAAGGTACAAGCCCCGTTTTTTTATTAATTACATGAAAGTTTTTTTATTTATTAATTACACGCGTTTGAATACAAAACTTCTTTTATTCCTTATAATTTGCGGTATGCAAGTTTTGCAAAATGTAGAAAATTAGATAATACAGTTTTCCACTGTTAGTATAAAGGCGTTAAACTCTTTTTTTATCATAAAATATTTTTTTAATTTAATGATACTTGTGTTTTACATACACACATTTGACTATTTTAATGATTTTTTTTCTCTATTGTGTTATTGCATTTAGACTTTATTGGAGTTCGATATCTTTATTAGACTACCATTCTTTTTCAGTCATTCTTTTTTCACGTTGAGTCCTTTTTGTTATATTACCTTTTACATCGATACTATAAAGTTACTGTGGTATTGGGAAATTTCAACTTAAATCGTAATAATTCCAATTAATCACCAATAAAAGAGATTAGGTTCACGAATTACATTTTTCATAATTTTCCTCTATCTTGCGTCTTCTTTTTCAACTAAATACAAACCATCTTAAAATTGTTGCCATCAAACAAAATAACTTGGACTTAAAATATCTTCTACTATTTGCATTTCTTGTTGTATCAATGAACCCCTATCAACACCTACAAAAAGCACCCAGAAACTACAAAATATATAGTCATCAACATGTAACCTTGATCTAGCATTTCTGTTGTAATGTGTGAATTCTTAAGTTTATTGGAGAAATCTATCACAATAGACATGTTAGATCAAGGGTAAAATTTCTGTTGTTGCAAGGGACGAATATTCAAAGTTGGAAGTAAAATTTTGATGTTTGTGACTCATGGGAATACTTGAACATAGTTACCTTTGAAGGTATGAATTTTAAATTGTTTAATTTTTAACTGCTTCCTTTGTCTTATTTATTGGAATTATTTCATTCCCTATATAAGAATTTATTGCAAGAAAATCATATACATGTTTCACATGTCCAAATCATTTGGCTCTATTTTAATTCGGGTATACCAGTAACAATGTAGATATTGAATTTTCACCTAAATAACGTATATATAGTATCATTTGGACTAACCAATGATTTTGTGCCTGTTTGATTTGATATTGGAAATTGATTTTAAGTTTAAAATTATTTTGAATATATTTTTAAAAGTTTAAATTCATGTTGGTGAAGAATTTAGAATTAATTCTGGATTAAGGTAACTTTAAGTAATTCCTGCGTTCCATTTAAAAGTTTATATTAGATTTTACTCCTAACTTAATTTTATAATAAAATATTCAAACATAAATCATATCACTTCAAAATCAATTTTACCAACGCCTATAAAAATCTATTTTATAATAAATCGATTCCATAAGTCATAACAATTGTTAAGTGAAAAATGTTTTCAATCAAGTTGCAAATATTTTAGATAGAGGAGGTTTTTTTTTTTTTTTTCTCTTTTTAGGTATCCCATCTTACAATCATTTAGCGAAACAATATTTTTAAATAAATTAGTGTCATTTTGTTACTCTGAAAAACAACTAAGAAGAGTTGTAAGTGTCAAATAGAGTTAATAAAGTGTCAATGATAAACATAAACTAACTGAAATTATGGTTGTTTTGCTTACACTACGAGATAACGAATAAGAAATCTGGGTAATGATTTCTGCTCATATAAATCTATCATTGACTCTCCTGTATGTGTATAGTGATAGTCATTGTTCAATTAACTTAACACTTACAACTCATCTTAATTGTTTTTCAGTGCAACACAATGGCTTGTTTTGTTATTGTCTTATTTTTTTGAAGGCAAATACCTTGAATAACAAATATTACAATACTAGGACTGATACGGGTTGGATATGACTTCTCTTTTGTAAACACCCTATTACGGTGTCAAAGGCTCATTTTCTACGAAAAATGGAAGGGTAAAAATTGGGGGATAACATGGTAAAATACATTATTTTTTCTCATGTAAATTAACAATAAACAAGCCTTAAGCAAACAATTTCTCTGCAATTATCATTTTCTTCAGCAACTTTATTCTCACAAAAAAAAGAGTATAATTTGAGTATTTATTTCAAAAGAAAAATAAGAAAACAAATACAACACTTAAGTGATACTGCCTTTTTGGGCATTGTTACCTTAACAACGGAAACTTCGAAAGCTACAAATCAGAACTGATTGCAAAAATGCATTAACCAAATAATCAAACTATTGATGAAACGCACGAAACAGATGTGCAAAACAATAAAGTGTCCAAGCACAAGTATTTGGTAGTGCAGAGAAGTTGATTATTATCAGATATATATGAAAAATCTATATAGAAGGTTGAACATAAATAAAGTTCAAAGCAGTAATGAACACCAGAACCAATAGGCTAGTCTAGAATCCCCAAATCCACCTTATTGCAAATAGAAGTAAAAGATGAGCCTAGGCAGAAGCTGTTTTCTTTTGCTGGAAAATGACAGCATACACAGGAACTGCAACACCAATGCTGAAAGCAGTGAACACAGCAAGGGACATTTTCAACCCCTGGTGCTTCATCTTGTCCAAGTTGTACATGTGCTTTGCATGAAGATAGTAGGGCTCATCATGACCATGTCCACCTCCCATCCTCTTCATGCCAGTTGAATGAAAACCTCTGCTCACTGTCAACATAATATTGTTTTCAAGTAAGAAGGTTGAATGCTCCGATGAAAACAGTGACTTTTCAAGGATCTAAAAGGGTATTGATAAGCAATACATATACGCACTCAGATATCAATAAATGATGATTATAAAAAAATTAATAATATTTTACTTAAAAAATGTCTCCAAGAATATGTAAATTTAAAAGACGCCAGTTTTTGTGATTCGGCAATAACAGTCTGAATCACTGGGAGAAAACAGACAACTCATCTCACCATTGTGGCTGCTATGGTTACAGATGATTAAATCCCCATTTTGTGCCCTTTTGTTCGACTTTAAATTTCATACCCTTCCCCCCATGTGCACATTTCACAACCTTTCACTTCAAAGAATGACCCAATACTGTCCCCTTGCATCACCCATCTCTGGCAGGTCATATATTTTCTGGTGCGGCTTCTCTTTGGGGCAGCCATGGCATCGTCTCAAGTCACAAGCCGCCAACAGAGCACTCAGCCTCAGCTTCAGCCTCTCATTATTATTGGCTAGTCAAATTATTCCTTACATTGATGGTAATTGTGTATCTAGACCATTACTTTTGATTTTTAACAATGATAAGTCTTTAGCTGGTATTTTTAAAATTTTGAGCATTTAGATTTGTGTAGTATAAATTACATAGTTTATGCTATACCATTTTCATATAGCAGCCATCCCTGGTATAGCTTTTATGGGGCCAGCTACTCTATGCCATAACTCTTTTACAAATATTTCTAGGGGTTTGGAAGGAGAATTGTCGCAAAACCTGCATTAACTGCACTGGAATGAAGTTGAGCAAACCATTATAGCTGCAAGATACACTTACAACATATCCCTTATTGATAAATAGTATAACTAAATGAGTAATACTATAATAAAATGTTATATGCATTAGCTGCACTGGCATGATAACTAATTAATTATTCAATAGATACTGCTAATTAATAAGTCCAAAGTCCAAGCTTAATCTATCTCCACAATAACTATGCCTTATCACACTAGGTGGGTTGACAAGCTTAATTTATCTCTATGCTTATAACAATTTTCTATCTCACCAGTGAGATATACAGCCAGATTTTCAATCATGTAAAAAATGAAAGTTGTAGACAAAATTCAAATCACAACCTTGTAAATATAGTAAATATTTAGGCAGCAACTGGACCAAGGTCCAAGAAACAGTACACATTAAAGACCCAATATCTTTTCAAAAAAAATTTAAAAACTGTTCAAAAAACTACATACCCAATATATATTTTAAGGGTAAATTTGGATAGAGAAGGTCCCTTGTTTGGGAGTGTTTGGAGAAAAGAGGAAGAAAGTGAAGGATTATCATGTAATTATCCAAGACTTCTGCTTTATGCATTTCCACGGATACTTTTTGAACATCAACTTGGAAGATTGTAAGTAATCACAAACAATTTAACACATCAAAGTAATGTTACTGTTAATTCCCCATCCCATTCTCTTCTCTTCCCTTTCATTTGCTTTTGATTCCTTCTCATATCAACTCTCAAACAGACAAAAAACTAAATGCCCTATAAATTTGGTAGTGGATACCGGATTTGGAACTTAAAACCTGATTATTAAAATGTGAGTTTAATAGTTTAAAAACACTTGTACTAAAATCTCAGATATGCAAAGAAAATAAAGTAATTCACAAGAAACAAATTAAAGCACTCCCAATTTCTTGCATAAAAAACTCCACTAACAAAGATTTAACTATGCCTCTCCATTTAATGAAACAAAGCCAACATTTCCACTGATACTATATAAATTAACGCATAGCTGAAATCTTCCAATCCAATATTCTACATTTTGCAGCTAAAAAAGGGCAATCCAGTGCATGAAGCTCCCACTTAGAGAGGTCTATGGATTGGAGGGTAGATATATGCACTACATAGTCATAGCCCCCACATTCAGGAGAGCAAAAATACAGCAAACACGCAACAGGAACTAAGACTCCTTCTACCCCAACAATCATCACCACTTCTTTGCTGTGAAAGGGACACATAATCAAACACAAGAAGGACCCACAGTTCAAGGTTACATGATCTCCACTGTCCAGCTCCTTTGTTTGAAGCATTACTACCTTTGTTGTCACTCATGAGACGCAACCAACCCCAACCCCACTACATTTCCTCTTGAAATTCAACAAGCTCAACCTCCTCTAATCTCCAGGATCACACAACCCGCGACCCAAAAAGTGGCACTCTCAAACCAAGACAGTGCCCCCTTTTGGTCCAGTTTTCTACATTCAAGTAGAAAACTTCCATCAACTCAAGTCAGCCCCCCCCCCCCAAAAAAAAAAAAAATCAAACTCTACAATCTCTAAAAATAAAATCACCACGAATTGTCTATTTAAGTCATAAAGCTTATGTCTCTCACTGATTGCGTTTCATTCACAACGTAGGTATGATGATATTCACCGTTTCCTATAAAATTTATTGAAATTATTGAACTGAATCCATTTATATATTAAAAAAAGCCCCAATAATAACATTCAATACAGCACAAACAGCAACAAACTAATTTGATATTGATTCTGAAACCAGCAAAGCTTAAAAACTAAAAAAAAAAAAAAAATCTGCTACATCATTAACCAGATTCATCTTAAAACAACCAAAAGGAACACCATCGTAAAGACGAAAGATTGAATCAAATTTCGCGAATTATTACACATCACGATAAAAAATAATAATAATAATAATAACGAGAGGGGGGATTTGACCTGAGTTAGAGAAGGAAGATTCGGAAGAAGCGACGAGCTTCGCGGCAGATCTCAGTGCGTTGTTGAAGGCCATTGGATTCGAAAGCGACGCGCTCGAAAATGAAATGGTTTCCCTGCACGCCTATTCGTCGTTCTATTCTGTTGCGTCTCTTGCGACTACGCTCGCCGTTCGACTTTTCTGAAAAAGTGAAAACCCTTGCCTCGCCTTGCTTCTTTGTGTCGATCCAACCCACTCTTTTTTTTAATTGGGCTCGTTGACAGCTAGGGTTAAGTGAATTAAAATTCAAAAGGGAAATTAAAAATATTTATAAAAAAGGTGCAGAATCAGAGAAAAAAAGAAAAAAATTAATGTCTATGCACTGAAAATATAAAATAATTTTAGATTATTATTCAATCATAAATTATTATTTGAATTATTTTAAGATAGTTATTTAAAAATTAATAAATTTATCATTCATGATAAGTTATAATTTAATGATTGTGTAAAAAATTTTACACTATATAACATTTTTTCTCAAAACAAATTATCCTCTTTTTTATGAATAATGCTAAAATATTTATTTTAATAAATTATTACATTGCTTATTTTGATTTATAGTTAAAATATTTGGTTATTAAACTGAAGTTGATAGAAAAAAAATCAAAATAATATGTATTCCATTGTATAACAACAAAAATTACACAAAAAAAGATTAAATTTTATCAACCAATCATAGTTAGAAGATATGATTGGTATCATATTTCATAGTCATTCAAGTAAGATACGCACACATTCAATTCCTTCTTATACAAATAAAAAATGAATATTTAAGAAAAATTATAAAGAAATAACATTTTTTATTTTTTGTTTTAAAATAATATTATCAATGAAGTATTTAAATGTTAAAAATGATTTTAAACAATCTAATTCTAATAAATTTTATTTAATTTAATTTTACTTTTCCAGAAAAAAATGAAAAATTTAATTTTACCACTTTTTATAATACAAATTTTTAAAAAAATTATCTTATTTTTTAAGATGATAAATTACTAAAAATATTAATTATGTAATTTTACGTCATTTGACCTTTATCAACTAACTTATTAGCTTGTCTTATAAAACACTTTCATAGTTAATAAGGTTATAAGCTTTCGGCTAACTTCTAGTTTTTTCGACTCCTAGCTTATAATCATTTCCAAATGAAAATTTCTTAAGTTACTTTTTGTGGTCCCACAATGTCATGTAATTGTAAAAATTCATACATAATTTTGCTCTAATGGTAAGAAACTCACACTTTTATATTTTTTTATTTTTACTTAATTATGGTTGAAATAAAATAATTAATTCAAATTTTGAATTATTAAATAATTAAACTCATAATTTGATATTTTTATTTTCACTTAATTATGGTTGAAATAAAATAATTAATTCAAATTTTCAATTATCAAATAATTAAATACAATGACATTGAAGAAAAAAACATAACAATGGAAAATGCATAATGTTACATAAAATTAATTGCATTATTTTGTTTTCTGAAACATTCATAAATATGTTCAACCAAATTTGCTTTCATTTGACAATGCTTTTCTTTGTGACGAACATTTGCTTTCCTTTGGAGGTATGTTGATTTGAAATTGGGATAAGCACCCAAAGATACTTCATTTGTCGACATGTCATAATCTTCATTATCGTAATCAATATAATTTTGATACGTGTGTCGTTTGCCCTCGATAATCATATTATGTAATATAATACATGCATAAATCATATTCTTCATTGTATGAGCATCCCAGAAACGTGACAGACCACGTATAATTGTGAATCAAGATTGGAGCACTCCAAACACACGTTCTACATCCTTTCTTACTTATTCATGTCGTTCTAAAAAAAATCTCCTTGTGGAATTGAGATGGTCTTCACAAATGTAGTAAACTCTGAATAAATGTCATATGCTAGATAGTACATGTAACGACTCGCCTCGTCGCTACGATATCATCATTCCAAATCGTGTAAATTTCAATTTTTAAATAAAAACTCTGTTAATTTGCTTATGAAAAGTGAAAGTAAATTTTTCAGGATATACATTCACCAAACAACGCATAATTACTTAAATGAATACATATATAGATATAGTAACTCAGTACATATCATCCATATAATGGAAAGTAATAGCTTATAAATATAATTAAATATATGATTTACATCCTCAATTCAAAAAAAAGAATTATAAAACCAACTACGGAGGAGTTGGTTAACAAAACGCAACTCTCTCCCAAAATAATCCCAACGTCATCACATCGGCTTGGCGGCTCCACAGAGGAATCTCACTTCACGTACTCTACTGTTGTCCTTATGCTCCCACGAACAAAGGTTCATGATAACCATAGGTACCAACCACACGGTACAAAAATTGCAAGGGTAATAAAAGAAATTAACACAAAAATCAAATAATCATGATTAGTAGGAATTACCATAATCATACACAAACATCCATTAGTCCAACATACACTCAACAAGTAGTCATCATCCGTCCATAATTCCAATCAATCATGCTCAGTATGATGCATGCACCTGACCTCAACTCTCAAATGCAATGTGGTACCATTCATCAGGAAATAATTGTGTCCACACGACACTCCCACTTAGGAAAACTAGGCAGCAAGAATCGAGGTCACCCTGTCGTGCATAGGCAACTCCCTCCCCATGGCGATCAACCTGAGTCTCAAGGGAGTTCCAAACCGAGTGGCATGCCCCCAAGTACAAGTATTCCCCCTCATGAGAAACTACAAGTACTTATTAAGTGAATATTTGATGTGTGTGTTGGGAAATAAATTTAATTGAATTGGGAGAAGCCGAATCCAATTAAATTTTAGAGCATTTGCTTGCTACACCTATTGCCACATCATACAGTCACACTTTGTGCATGTCTTTCATGCTTTACATGTCTCATGACACCTAAGCACACTTAGTGGAGAATCTTGGACTTGATCTTGGATTAGTGGGATGAACCATAGCTAAAATTCACTAATCATAATTAGTGAAATTTTGGCTCCACAAATTCAATTTCAAATTCAAGTGAAATTTGAATAGAAATTCAAATTTTCCTCCAATTTTGTGTGACACTTAGGCTATAAATATAGGCCATGTGTGTGCATTTTTTTAACTTTGATCATTTGAGAATTACACTTCAAAGTTCATACCTCAATTGAGGCACAAAATTTTGTGCTCCTTTTCCCTCCATTCATCTTCTCCTACCTTTAAGTTCTTATCCATGGATTCCTATGGTGGTAAGTTTGTTCTTGACTCATCTTCTCCTTGAAGTGACATCTCCAATCATCTTTTTTCCTTCTCCATTCCACTGCCATTGATCTTCAAGAAGCAAATGACTCCATTGATGAAGAAGATCCAAGGGCTACAAGCTCTACATGGAGCTACATCATATCCTCATTTGGAAATACTCATCATGATTGTCGAGGGCCTCCACAACTCGAAGAAACACATGCCTTTGCATGCAAAACCTTCTTCAAAATTGAGTATTTATGTATACAAAATTTGGTGAGAAATAGTCATTGAACAATCAATCATGTCCTTCCTCACGATTCTGATTCACCACTTTTCTTCTTTGTCTATGTCTAGTAGTGTTGTTAACTTGTTGTTGGCTTTGAAGTATCAACCTTATGACTTCTTTGTTGGTGTTGTCCAAGTTCCTCATCCATGATTTGATTGCAAAGTGTATCAAAATTAATGTTTGGATCCATTGTCTGGCTAACTTACGTGTTAGAAATCAAATAAGAATAATGTATAATTTTATGAGAAGATGCGAGAATGAGAAAGGATTGCAAAATTTTATGCCATCATTCACAACGACTAGTTTTACAGCGACTAATTTTATTAATAGCTAGAGGTCGAGGACACATTAGCATAGACAACTAAAATTAAATATTCATTTAAAATCCTCATTTCTATCTAAGATAGTCATGATACTTTTCGTGGTCTTGGCATTGCTAAAAGAGTCGGAGAAATTGGGGCAAAAAGGAAGGAGGGAGATACCCATGCCAACACTTCGGCGCCCGCATAGGTCAAGCCCCCGCAGACCTCTCATGGTACGCATCAGTATGCGCAACATCATCCGAGCTTTTCAGCTCGCGCTGGGAACTCCTCCAATTCAGCACCCGTGCAGCCTAAGGCACCCATCTAGAGGGATGCCCCCCAAGCTCCGGCTCCAACCATGGCTCGCCCGGCCGGCAATTCCAACGCAATGAGGAACTTTCCCCCGAAGCCAATTCCAGAATTCACCCCACTCCTAATGACGTACGAAGACCTCTTGCCGTCCCTCATCGCCAACCAAATGGCCGTAATAACTCCCAGGAAGATCTACCAACCCCCTTTTCCAAAGTGGTATGATCCTAACGCAACTTGCACGTACCATGGGAATACCCCGGGGCATTCCATCGAAAAATGCTTGGCCCTTAAATACAAGGTCCAACATTTGATAGATGCTAGATGACTGACATTTCAAGAGGATCGGCCTAACGTGAAAACCAACCAGCTCGCCAATCATGGATGGGGAGCGGTTAATGCCATTGAGTCAAATAGGTCGCGCAGGTCTAAACCTTTAAAAAACATGACGACCCCTAAGAGGTTTATCTTTGAGGCCCTACAAAAGGGAGGTGTGATTCCCCACGGTGGGCACGAAGAGGATTCTTGTTTGTTGCATCCCGGCGAGCTACATAACATGGAATCATGTTTAGCAGTGGAGGATTTGTTACAACGAATGATAGATCAAGGCCGACTGAAAGTCGGCGATGAGGGGAGGGAAGAGCAACATATATGTATGCAGTCCGCGGATGATAGAAGTTTGGGAAGGCCTAAACCGTTGGTGATATACTTCACCAAGGACGCAGCTTCACAAAAGCCCCGATACCCCTCGGTAGCTAAACCTGTTCCTTTCCCATACCAAAACAGCCACACAGTCCCGTGGAGGTATACACCTCCGAGAGAAAGGAAAGAAGAAGCCACCGACATCAGCTCATTGTCGACCAAGGTAACCAATATCACGGGGCTGAGCGGTGTGGCCCACAACGGTTGCGTGTTTGCACCTCCTGACCTGCCGACACAACCCGCAAACATTAAGGGAAAGGACAAGATGGTGGATGAGCAAAATGACAAGACGACCCTCACTCCGAACGAGGATATTCCAATGAAGGGTCTTCCAAAGAAAAAGGATGGCTGTGGCAAGAAGGAAGGGTCGCTAGAGGAAGCAAGCGAGTTTCTCCGCATTATTCAGCAGAGCGAGTTCAAGGTCATTGAACAACTCAACAAAACCCCGGCCAGGGTCTCTCTTTTGGAATTACTCATGAGCTTTGAGCCTCATCGGGCTTTGCTAGTAAAGGTCTTGAACGAAGCTCATGTGGCTCAAGATATCTCTGTAGAGGGCTTTGGAGGACTCGTCAATAATATCACCGCCAACAATTATCTCGCCTTTGCCGAAGAAGAAATCCCTGCTGAGGGGAGAGGGCATAACAGGGCTTTGCATGTATCAGTCAAGTGCGTGGACCACGTCGTAGCCAAGGTGCTTATCGATAACGGTTCCAGTTTAAACGTAATGCCCAAAATCACTTTGGAGAAATTACCGTTTAATGCTTCCCATCTAAAGCCAAGTTCCATGGTAGTTCGTGCCTTCGACGGCACCCGCCGAGAGGTTAGGGGAGAGATCAACCTCCATGTACAAATAGGCCCTCATACCTGTCAGGTTACCTTTCAAATAATGGACATTAACCCCGCTTACAGCTGCCTTTTGGGGCGCCCATGGATCCACTCGGTGGGAGTCGTTCCCTCTACGCTCCACCAAAAATTGAAATTCGTAGTAGAGGGGCATTTGGTTATCGTATCAGGCAAAGAAGACATTTTGGTGAGTTGCCCGTCCTCTACGCCATACGTGGAAGCTGCGGAGGAGTCATTAGAAACAACCTTCCAGTCTTTTGAGGTGGTTAGCATTGCCTCTGTAGATTCCTTCTCTGGGAAACCTTGCCTGTCCGATGCAGCAGTAATGATGGCCCGAGTGATGTTGGGAATGGTTACGAGCCCAGAATGGGTTTAGGCAAGGACAACGATGGCATAACCAGCCTGATAAGTGCTAGAGGAAATCGTGGGAAGTTTGGGTTAGGCTATGAACCCACACAAGCGGACATAAAGAAAGGCATTGCAGGAAGGAAAAGCGAAGGTCAAGGCTCGCGATTGGGACAAGAAGTCAAAGGAGGCCCGCCCTGCCACATCAGTAGGAGCTTTATAAGCGCGGGTCTAGGACACGAAGGCCAAGTCGTTGCGATATGTGAAAATGATTCGCCAAGTGGGTCGGAGTTGGTACGACCATGCCCTCCTGGTTTCTGACTAGGAAATTGGCGAGTGGAGGAACGCCTGGACATTTACGCAACAAGCATAATGTAACCCTTTGTGGCTTTTAAACTCTACAGTTGGGCCTAGGCTTTAGAGTTTTCTTTTGTTAAGGCTTTATGTCTTTTGTTCCTAAATTTATAATATAAAAGATCTTTCTTCATCTGTTCCTACGTCTCTACCCATTCTCATCCATTTGCAAGTTTATTTCTTTACGTTTAAACGCCAGATCCGACGATGAGTCCCTCGAAGGTACTAATACCTGGGACCTGACCATCGATTTCGAGCAAGAAACGAATCAAACGGAGGATGATGAGGATGAAGATGTGGGACTTCCCCCGGAGTTGGAGAAGATAGTTGCCCATGAGGACCAAGAGATGGGGCCTCATCAAGAAGTGACAGAACTAGTGAACTTAGGAACCAGCAGTGGGAAAAAGGAAGTAAAGATAGGCACGGGTATGACCACACCCATCCGTGAAGAATTGATAGCCCTGCTGAAAGACTACCAAGACATCTTTGCTTGGTCGTACCAAGATATGCCCGATTTGAGTTCTGACATTGTACAACACCGATTACCTCTAAATCCCGAGTGTTCCCCAGTTAAACAAAAACTGAGGAGAATGAAGTCGGAGACATCCTTGAAAATAAAAGAAGAGGTAAAGAAACAATTTGACGCTGGTTTTTTGGCTGTCGCTCGGTACCCAGAATGGGTTGCCAACATTGTATCAGTCCCTAAGAAGGATGGGAAAGTGAGAATGTGTGTGGATTATCGGGACCAGAATGGGTTACCGCACATCGATATCCTCGTGGATAATACGACCAATTTCGCTTTGTTTTCCTTTATGGACGGATTCTCCGGTTACAATCAGATAAAAATGGCGCCGGAGGATATGGAAAAGACCACCTTTGTCACCCTATGGGGGACGTTCTGCTACAAGGTGATGTCCTTTGGACTCAAGAATGCTGGAGCAACTTATCAATGGGCTATGGTAGCTTTGTTCCACGATATGATGCACCAAGAGATCGAGGTCTATGTGGATGACATAATTGCCAAATCTAAGACCGAGGAGGAACACCTTGTCAACCTGCGGAAGTTGTTCGAAAGGCTTAGGAAGTATCAATTGAGGTTGAACCCCGCTAAGTGCACTTTTGGGGTCAAATCAGGGAAATTGCTAGGTTTCATCGTAAGCCAGAAAGGGATAGAGGTGGACCCCGAAAAGGTGAAGGCCATCCTTGAGATGCCGGAACCCTGTACTGAGAGGCAAGTCCAAGGTTTCCTGGGACTTTGAATTATATTGCCAGATTCATATCACAACTCACTGCTATTTGTGAGTCGTTGTTCAAACTCTTACGCAAAAACCAATCTGTTCGCTGGAACGAGGATTGTCAAGAGGCGTTTGGAAGGATCAAACAGTGTCTCATGAACCCTCTTGTGCTTATGCCACCAGTACCCGGAAGGCCTCTCATCTTGTATATGATGATTTGGACGAGTCGATGGGGTGCATGCTGGGGCAACATGATGAGTCCGGGAAGAGAGAGCGTGCTGTCTACTACTTGAGTAAGAAGTTCACGGCCTGTGAAATGAATTACTCCCTGCTTGAAAGAACGTGTTGTGCTTTAGTCTGGACATCCCACCATTTAAGACAATATATGCTAAGCCATACCACCTGGTTGATATCCAAGATGGACCCGGTTAAGTACATCTTTGAAAAGCCTGCTCTCACAGGATGGATCGCTCGGTGGCAAGTCTTGCTATCCGAGTTTGATATAGTTTACTTCACCCAAAAGGCGATAAAAGGAAGCACCTTAGCAGATTATTTGGCTCAGCAGCCTCTCAACGGCTATCAGCCCATGCATCTCAAATTCCCGGATGAGGACATCATGGCCTTGTTTGAGGAGAAGCTAGACGAGGACCGGGACAAATGGACCGTATGGTTTGACGGAGTGTCAAACGTTCTAGGCCATGGCATTGGAGCAGTATTGGTCTCTCCAGACAATCAATGTATACCTTTCACGACCAGGTTGGGATTTGACTGCACCAATAATATGGCCGAGTATGAAGCGTGTGCCCTGGCCATCCAGGAGACAATTGACTCTAATGTCAAACTGCTCAAAGTGTACGGGGACTCGGCACTAGTGATTCACCAGCTGAGAGGGGAATGGGAAACTAGAGACCCCAAGCTGATACCCTACAAAGCCTATATCAAGGAGTTGGCTGATTCCTTTGATGAGATCTCCTTCCATCACGTTCCCCGGGAGGAAAATCAAATGGCGGATGCGCTTGCTACTATGGCATCCATGTTCCAGCTAACACCGCACGGAGACCTACCATACATTGAGTTCTGGTGTCATGGCAGACCCGCGCATTGTTGTCAGGTGGAAGAAGAATGGGACGGTAAGCCTTGGTATTTTGATATCAAGCGATTCGTTGAAAGCAAAGGATACCCACACGGGGCTTCTGACAACGATAAAAGGACATTGGCGGCTGGTTTCTTCATGAGCGGGAGCATACTATATAAAAGAAACCATGACATGACTCTCCTGCGATGCGTGGATGCCAAAGAGGTGAACCATATGATTGAGGAAGTCCACGAGGGTTCGTTTGGAATGCACGCCAATGGGCATGCTATGGCCAGGAAGATCCTGAGAACAGGTTATTACTGGCTCACCATGGAAAGTGATTGCTGCATCCATGTAAGGAAATGCCATAAATGTCAAGCATTCATGGACAATGTCAATGCTCCGCCACATCCTTTGAATGTCATGTCCTCCCCTTGACCTTTTTCCATGTGGGGAATAGATGTCATAGGGGCCATCGAACCCAAGGCTTCGAACAGTCATCGCTTCATTCTCGTGGCAATAGATTATTTCACCAAATGGTTGAAGCGGCTTCCTACACCAATGTCACGAGGAGTGTAGTGGTCAGATTCATCAAGAAGAAGCTGATTTCTTGGTACGGACTCCCTAGGAAGATCATTACCGACAATGGTACCAATCTGAATAACAAGATGATGTAGAAAATATGCGTGGATTTCAAAATCTAGCATCACAATTCCACACCCTACCGACCAAAAATGAACGGAGTCGTGGAAGCAGCCAATAAGAATATTAAGAAAATTATTCAGAAGATGACAATGTCATACAAAGATTGGCATGAGAAGTTTCCTTTTGCCTTGCATGGATACCGAACTTCGGTACGAACTTCTATTGGGGCAACACCATATTCCTTGGTTTATGGAACAGAAGCGGTACTCCCATTTGAAGTAGAGATCCCTTCCCAGAGAATACTAGCAGAATCAGGCTTAGAAGAATCGGAGTGGGCTCAAACACGCTACGACCAACTCAATCTTATCGAAGGTAAGCGCTTGGCGGCCATGAGCCATGGACGCTTGTACCAACAAAGAATGAAGAACGCATTCAACAAGAAGGTGCATTTGCGCAAGTTCCATGTGGGGGACCTTGTGCTAAAATAGATGTCCCACGCTATTAAAGATAATCGAGGGAAGTGGGCCCCGAACTACGAAGGACCTTTCGTTGTGAAAAAAGCTTTTTCCGGAGGGGCCTTGGTGCTTACCAACATGGATGGCGAGGAGCTCCCTTTACCCATAAACTTTGATGTTGTCAAGCGATACTACGCTTAGAATCTGGGGCAATTAAAGGATATCGCTGCATGTTCTTTTATTTTTATGTGTTCTTCTTGGTTTCCCCCAGGAATTCCTGTCTGCTGTAATTTTCTCGTCACGGTCTTTTAAAAAGAAGAGAATATGAGTTTGAGACTTCAGTCCTCACTTTGTGTGCTTTAAACCATGTACGGTTGTGATAACCTGAGCCTTTTCACTCAGTCCATGGGATGCCCCAAGCGCTTAATTAAAACTGAACTTAACCAACTTTCACTAAAAAGATTGTTGCATTTGAAAACACTCATGCATACGCACACACATGCATATTTTATGATAACAGGGGCAGAATCGTCTTAGGCAGTGGTCAGATGCCAGGACGAAGCTGAAGGCCGAAACCCCTCAAGGTAAAACGGTAACGCGGCCACGGTGTGCCACGCAATGTCGTTTCCTACTTAGGGGCGAACGCGGGTAGAGGCTAGGGTCACGACCGATGGATCGTCGTCCCTTGCCTAGCTCTGGACAAACGGAAAGCGCCGCTGCAAGGCAGCCTAGTATCCTTTAAAATTCCCAGTAATTATTTACTATTGTGTTTTTAAAATAAATATTGGATGCCTAATATACCCCGAGGGGGTTCGAGTAAGCGAACGCCGACCTATAGAAAGCCTTACTTATTTCTTCCCCCCCAAAAAAAAAAATAGGTTAGCTCGCCTAGGCAAGCACCCCTGCACCTGCAAATAAAAAATGAGGGAGGAGGAGTTTTCCTCCACCCAAAACTCTCCCCCCTCACTTCAAAAACACCAAGCTCACGGGAACTACGAAGACAGCAGCCCCCAAGCTTCCATTGTTGAGTTTTTTCTTCCCTTTTCACGCTTTGTTTCACTCCCTACAAGTAAGTGCACTTTCCCTTGGTTATTTGGCTCTTCATTCATGTGTTTTGGTGCTTTAGTTGTTCATTTTTTGCGAAATTCGTGAAGCAATTCACATGTGAATCCTTGCTTGTTTTCGCTAAATTAAGGGGTTGTAAGGGATGGCCTTAGGCCTATGTTGCATTTTGGAGTAATGGGGCATGCCACATTGCCCCCATTCTCTTGCTATTAATGCCAAAACATGCGCCCACCAAGTGCTCGGTGAAATGCCTCAGTGACATATGGGCATGGTTTTGTAAGCATGGGATTGTGGGACTGTTTTATATGTATAGGGACAACATGAAGGATTTAAAATGAGTGCCCGAATGCGATTCTAGGCCTAGGAACCCAAGCTTTTGATTTCAATTCAAGAAAGCATAAAAATGAGGGCATTATGATAAGGGTTTCCCTTTAGGCCAGTGGCTGATTTTTGGGGCTGCACCATGATGTTTGCTTAGTTTGTGTAAAGATGTTATTCACCATGTACGTATATGTATAGGATAGGTAGCTAGAGAAAGGACCCTTCAAATAAGATGTGTATATGTTGAATAGGTGGTCAAGCACTTTATGAATATACGCACGTTTGAATGCTTCCCGAAATGAATATATGATGTGGAGTTGCCTCTCAAGTGTAGATAGATGGCATGAAAATTCCTTTTCAAATGCAAGTGTGTGCGTGACATGAGATGGGCTCTCAAATGTGCATATATGTATAGATAAATGTGAATGAAACAACAAAAATTTGCATGTTAATAAAATACTCCAAATGTGCGTAGGTAATTTTTGGTAGCAAAATACTTTGAATATGGATATGTGTAATTTTGACACAATACCTTGAGCATGCATATATGAATTCTTTTAAAAAAAAAATATGTGTGTGGTAACTAGAATGTTTTGAATATCCTTGTATGTTGATATAGATAGCAGGATACTTGGCACATATGCACGTTGGTAAATGTTCTTTTTAAGGAAATGCGTGCACAAGTTTGTTCTAAATCGAAAGGATTAGCATGCCATTTTTGCTTTAAAATAGCATTTCCTTGTAAACTAACTTTCCAAATGTTTGTCCTCGCAGGAAATGGCTCAGAAAAAGCTTTCCGAGAAGAGATCTAGGAGGGACGCCGCGGCTGAAGGGACTAGTGCCGCTCCCGAGTTTGATAGCCACTGTTTCAGGAGCGCCGAGCATCAGCAGCGTTTCGAGGCCATCAAAGGATGGTCGTTCCACCGAGAGAGACGCGTCCAACTCAGGAATGATGAGTACACCGACTTTCAGGAAGAGATAGCTCGCCAGCGTTGGACGTCGTTGGTCACTCCCATGGCTAAGTTTGACCCAGATATAGTCCTAGAATTTTATGCTAATGCTTGGCCCACAGAAGAGGGAGTGCGGGACATGCGATCATGGGTAAGGGGTCAGTGGATCCCCTTTGACGCAGATGCCCTCAGCCAGTTCCTGGGGACCCGCTAGTGCTGGAGGAAGGCCAGGAGTGTGAGTTTAGTCAGTGGAGGAACAGGGCTGATGGGTTTGACGAAGAGGACATTGCCCAGCTGTTATGCATACCAGGTCAGGATTTCGCCCGGACCGCTGTAGGGAGGCAGGTGAGGATCATGCGCACCAATATGACCACCTTGACCCAGATGTGGATGACGTTGCTGCTCAGCAATGTCCTGCCCAATGATCATAACTTCGACCTTCCTCTGCCGAAGTGTCAGCTGGTGTATGCCATTCTGACATAGATGAGTGTCCATGTGGCTTAGTTGATTGCTGGCGCCATCTATTTATTTGCAGGTATGCCACCCACTAGGCACCCTCTAGACCCGGATAAGTCTAACAGGGCCCTGGGGTTTCCAGCGTTGATCACGGGCCTCTGCTAGTCATTCAGGGTTCCCGTCACACCTAGTAAGGTGATCCGGCCGCCGATCACCCGAGCCTTCATTGAGAAGTATTGCACGCCTAGGCAGACGCAGGGTGATGCGCCACAGGCCGCACATGCACCGCCACCACCTCATCAGGCTGATCCTGCTGGGTCATTAGGCGTGGAGCGGTATCTACAGCACTTGGTTCGCCAGCAGGCGGCCAACCACCGGGGGTAGGTGCAGATACACGAGTGTCTCTACCAGCTCAGCCTCAGTCAACAGGGCCAGGGTTCTGCTCCTTTTACGTGCCCTACTCCAGATCAGTTTAGGGCTGAGGTCGCATGGCCCGAAGATTGGCCCAAGGCCCAGGAGGAGGAGGCGCCTGCAGGAGCTCCTAGTGATGCAGAGGAGGCTCGCATGGATGAGGAGATGATAGACTTGCTCGACTTCTTGGGAGGAAGCGGAGGCACGTGACTGAGGTCACCGCACTTTTCTTTTTGACATTACTGTTTTTTTTTTTGTGTTTAGTTTGCTATTGATGTTTTTCATTATTGTCTGTATTGCTTGACATTACTGTTTTTCTGTTATTATCCATATGATTACTAACATTGCTGTTATTATTTTTCGGCATTATGACTCTCAGTTATTTCGTCACCATTTTTGCAACTTACCGTTTCGTGCGTTTTTCGCTTACCTTATGTTTAAACGTAATTAGGTAGTATGCGCCCCTGTCTGCACGATCTTTTAGAGAAAAAAAAAAGAAAAGAAAAAAATGAACAAATGATAAATAACTTAAAAAAGAAAAAAAAGAGAGGAAAAGGAAAAGAGAGCAAGTAAGAAAAGAAAAAGAAGAAGAAAAAAAAAGAGAAGAAGAAAATAATAATAATAATAATAATAATAAATAAACAAAGATAAAAGTTGTCTAGCTAAAAACAACATGCTTGTGAAGGAGATAATTTCCAACTTTTATTTGAAAAAATTCGTTGATCATAACTAGTTTTTGAAAAAATGTGTGTACACATTTGAAGGGTAAATGCTGTGAAAAGTTTTTTGAACACCCAAGATAGACTCGGATGAATGCACAAATTGATAAAGGAACATATTTAAAAGGCAAAGAGTGAAACATTAGAGAAAAAGCCATAAAAGAGAGCATTATACATGAGTGGTGCATCTTTGAGGACACTTGAGTGTCCACATAGGTGCATGCATGACTAGTGAAATTCTGATACCAGGGGACAGATGTCGTACAGGATGTCACGACATCATGCTTCAGAACATGCAGTTTATGTGTGTCCGTATGAACAGATTAAACAAGTAAATAACACAAGAGAATTGTTTACCCAGTTCGGTGCAACCTCACCTACATCTGGGGGCTACCAAGCCAGGGAGGAAATCCACTCTCAATAGTGTTAGTTCAAGGTCTAACAACCCCTGTTTACAACCTTCTCACCTAACCACTACCCGTGCGATCTCTACCTAAGACCCAATCTTAGATATGAGAACCTCTGCTCACTCCCTCTCACTCACACTCTCGTGTTTACAATTAATTCAAAGACACATCAGAGATCAACTCTGTACACAAGGGATCAACCCTACACAATAGAGATCAACTCTAGACACAAGGTCCAACACTTGATGTTAGGATAACACCAAGGTGGCTCACAAAACACTCAAGTCCCAAAACTCACAAAATAACTCTTTAATCCCGGACTCGGTACAGAACTCGTGCAGCCTCCATGATTATATAGCCGTGTACGATTCTGGGCTGCAAGTTCTTGATGCTGGAGGAGATCTATCTTCTTCTGAAAAATCTGCAGTTAAAGAACTAAAAGATAACTTTTGATCTTTTAGTTTGAATCTTTAATCTTTAATCTTTAATCCCTGAACGAACTCTTCTACTTTGAAATTCGAACTTTAATGATCTTTTAATTCGTTCCTAAAGATAGATCTTCTAATCTCTTGCTAACTGCACAATAATCTGTTAAAGATATAACAGATTTATATGTCCAGTATTATCGGGCCAGATGTCAGGACATCGTATCCGACATCTTGGATCCTGCAGCTTCAATGCTTCACTTGACTTTTATCTTGCATTGTACAGCATGCAGCCCGATCTTATTCCTTGACATAACGTTGGACATCATGTGCAGCAACTCCAGCTTTCCTTCATTGTCTAAGTGCTTATGTTTTAACAAAATCTTAGCCAACCTTTTTAAACTCAGTAGTGCTAAGCACTAACAATCTCCCCCTTTGGCAAATTTTGTCTAAAACATACTTAGACACTTCCTGAGCAGGTACGAGCAGTTATGCATGTGGGATCAGCAACTTCCATTTTCAGAGTAATCAAGCACAGCGGAAATTCTTCAAGTTGCTAATCTACAAGTCTTCTCCAGGATGTCAAGACATCTCGCGTGACATCAGCTTTCTGCTTCTGCTCCCCCTGTCTCCATGCTTACTGCTTCATCTTCTATCAGCTACTAGTCTTTTCCAGGATGTCGAGACATCTCATGTGACATCCGCTATCTGCTCCCCCTGTCTTCATGCTCCTACTGCAGCGTCTTCTAGTAGCTTACATCAATCATCAGTCATCATCAGCAGCAGCAGTCTCCCCCTCAACGTCATACAGCTCCCCCTCAAAATCATGAATCATGCATACATCGTTTCCTACTGCCATACATCATACATAGTATCCTACTACTCAGAATCATGCATAATAGCAAGCATAATACTATTACTCCCCCTTTTTAGACATAAATTTGGCAAAAGTAGGATGCATGAAATTAATGTGCAAATAGTACAGACCAATAACAATGAATTGTTCAAAGGAACATGCCCCTATATCTAATAAAAGTAAAAACAAAATTAAAGGTCTGATGATCATGGGGTGGCTTCAGAATCATCATCGGATTCTGTCTCTTCTGCTGCATCTTCCTCTTCCTCAGCAGCTTCTTCTTCTTCTTCAGCTGCTTCTCCTTCTTCCTCAGCTGCTTCTTCATCATCAATGCCACTCTCTGAGAGCCTTTTGATCAGCAGTTCTAGCTCCATCTTCTTCTCTGTGGTGGCTTTGATGGTTGCTTCCAGCACCTTGCATGTGTCCTTGAGTTCAGCAATCAGAGCATCCTTGGACACAGCACCTGAAGCAGCAGCTTTCCCTGTTGTCGAGACAGATGTCGAGACAATGTCTGGGACATGTGTCCCTTCAAACAGTTTGTAATGCAGGGATAGAGGAGATTCTCTCTTCATCACAGAGTCAGTGTAGTTTAACATATTGGGATGCTGACTCAACATAATGCCACACAATACAGTAGGGAAGGCAATGGGTAATTTGATAGCAAAAGATTCTGAATGCTTAACAGTTTGATCAAAGATATAGTTTCCAAAATTAAATTTGGATTTGGTTCCAACAGCATACAGAAATTTACCCAAACCTGTGGCAACAGTGGAAGTATGATTGGTGGGAACCCAGTTTGCAGCTCCAATCCTGTGCAGAATGGCATACTTCACACTTAGCTTTCCTGCTGAAAGCTTCCCTTTCTTTGGCCAATGCTGGACTCGTTTGGCAGTGATTTCCTTGGCAATTTGATGCTCAGAAACATCAATATCTATCACTCCATCAGTAGGTCTGCCCAGATATTTGTTAATCACAGCAGGGGAGAATTTAACACACTTTCCTCTGACAAACACCTTTTGATACTCATCACTTTTTCTGTTAGATATGTCAGAGGGAATGTTGACAATGAATTCCCTGACTAAGCCTTCATAGCAATCTCCCAACTTGCTGACAGTCTTCAGCAGTCCAGCAGCCTTGATGAGGTCCATGATCTCCTTGCAATCCAAGGCATCTCTTCCCAGTTCTCTCTCAACCGCAAGTCTGCGTTGATACACATATTTCCACTTTTCAACATTGCCAATGGAGTGGAAAGAGATGTTGTCCAATGGTGCATCAGGGACATTTCCAGGCACCTTTTTCCCTGAAGTCTTGGCCTTCTTAGATGTCGAGACATCTAGTTCGACATCCTTATCAGAATCGGATGACGAAATTTCTTTCCTCTTCTTGGAGGGGATAGCAACCTTGCTTCTTCTGGATGTGGCAGGAGTGATTGGAGTACTCTTCTTCTGGGCCATTGTTTTGATTCGTCCAGACCTCTTAATGGGGGTCTTCCCTTTTCTGCTTTGTAACCTTTCTGCAATGCCAGGTGCCAACCGGTTGGCAATGGGTTCTTCATCAGATTCGACTTCTTCTAAGTCAATGAGATCACCTGGAGCAGGTTCTGGTGCCCGTGGTGCAGGAGTCTCCTCTGCGGCTTGATCATCTTCCTCAGTTGATCCCTCTTCACTGGGTGAAGGGAGTGCTTCAGCATTTGGAGCGGAAGATGTTGGAACATCTTTCTTGACATCAGGCACAGAAACATTTGGGTTGGACGATGTTGGGACATCTTCATCAGCTTCAGGCACAGAGGCGTCTTTCAAAATGCTACTCACAATGCTGCGTATTTTCTTGTCCATCTCCGTGTCTACTTCCCTAGGACTCGTTGCAGGGCTAGGGTTTTCAGCAATCTTCACTCCCTGTGGTCTTCTGGGAACCAGTTTCTCAGGGACAGAGGCTTGACCAGGAATAATTTGGATGGGTTGGATGTTGAATTCAGGTTGTTCCTGGTGTGGAGATGACGGGACAGATGGTGAACCAGAAGCTGCAGTTTCTTTTGGTGAGGTAGCCATGGAAAAACAGAGCGTTTGGAATGATTTCGTAAATCTCAGAGAATTATTGGAAAATGCTGGTGAAAACACGAATGCCAAGCAGATATAAATTTGAATGAAGAATGTAGAGGGGCGTGTGAGGCAACGGTCGAATTTGCTTTGTGGTGAACGTGCTATTAATGTTAAGTGATTCGTTTGGGCACGTTCAGATTGCTGTAGTTGCTATAATTCTTCTAGCAAACAAATGCCCAGCTTGCCCCTCAGTTTTTCAAACTGATTTGCATCCAAAGCCTTTGTGAAAATATCTGCTATTTGTTCCTCAGTGTCAACATGCTTCAGTGTGATCACTTTATCATCAACAAGATCTCTGATATAGTGATGTCTAATGTCAATGTGCTTGGTTCTGCTGTGTTGAACAGGATTTTTAGAAATATTAATAGCACTCATGTTGTCACAGTACAATGTCATGACATCTTGTTCGACATTGTACTCCTTCAGCATCTGCTTCATCCAAACTAGCTGTGAACAGCTGCTTCCTGCTGCAATATACTCGGCTTCTGCTGTAGATAGGGACACACAGTTCTGCTTCTTGCTGAACCATGAAATAAGGGTGTTTCCCAAATAGAAGCATCCACCAGAAGTGCTTTTTCTGTCATCTGCACTTCCAGCCCAATCAGCATCACAATACCCAACCAGCATTGGATTTGAACAATGACAGTACATAATCCCATAGTCACTAGTGCCATTTACATATTTCAGAATTCTCTTTACTTGAGTCAAGTGACTTATCTTCGGATTGGCTTGATATCTTGCACAAACACCTACTGCATAGGTGATGTCGGGTCTGCTAGCTGTTAAATATAGTAAGCTCCCTATCATGCTTCTGTACAGACTTTGATCAACACTGGTGCCTGCTTCATCCTTTGACAGCTTCAAGTGAGTAGGTGCAGGTGTCCTTTTATGACTGGCATTCTCCATCCCAAACTTCTTGACAATGTTCTTTGCATACCTGCTTTGTGAGAGGAATATGGAGTCCTCCATCTGCTTCACTTGAAGTCCCAGAAAATAAGTCAGCTCTCCAACAAGACTCATCTCAAATTCAGATTGCATCTGTTGAACAAAATGTCGAAGCATCTCATTCGACATCCCTCCAAACACAATGTCATCAACATATATCTGTGTAATCATCAAGTTTTCAGCATCTTGTTTGACAAAGAGGGTCTTGTCAATTCCTCCCTTCCTATACCCTTGCTGAGTAAGGAACTCTGTTAGCCTTTCATACCAAGCTCTTGGAGCTTGCTTCAATCCATAGAGAGCCTTCTTGAGCCTGTATACATGATCTGGATGAGTCGGGTCTGCAAATCCCTTTGGCTGCTCCACATAGACTTCTTCATTCAGGTATCCATTCAGAAATGCGCTCTTCACATCCATCTGGTACAGCTTGAATTTGAGGATACAAGCTACACCAAGTAATAATCTGATGGACTCAAGTCTAGCAACTGGGGCAAAAGTCTCATCAAAGTCTACACCTTCAATCTGAGTGTAGCCTTGAGCAACCAGTCTGGCCTTGTTTCTGGTTATGACACCTTCTTCATTGGTTTTGTTCTTGAAGATCCACTTGGTGCCAATCACATTAGTTCCCTCAGGCCTAGGAACTAGCTCCCAGACTTCATTCCTTTTGAATTGCTCCAATTCTTCTTGCATAGCATTGATCCAGAACTCATCTGTCAGTGCCTCTTTCACATTCTTGGGCTCAATTTTGGAGACAAAACATGAGTTTGAGACGATCTCAACCTCCCTTGATCTTGTAGTGACCCCTCTGTTTGGATCTCCTATAATCAGCTCCTTGGGGTGCATCTTCTGGATTCTAGTGGAGGATCTCTTGTCGGGTTGGTTGATGTTTGATTCATCTGTAGCAGAATCAGAGTTTTCTGCATTTTCTCCACTTTTAGCTGCATCTGCTACATTGTCTCCCGATGTTCTGACATCTTCTTCGACATCCTTCTTTCTTGCTGGAGACAGATCATCAACAACCACATTGATGGATTCCATCACTGTTCTGGTTCTGGAATTGAATACTCTATATGCTCTGCTGTTTGTAGAGTATCCCAGGAATATTCCTGCATCACTCTTGGGATCCATCTTTCTTCTTTGCTCTCTATCTGCCAAGATGTAACATGGACTTCCAAAGATGTGGAAGTGCTTGACAGATGGCTTCCTCCCTTTCCAGATTTCATACAGGGTGGTTGGAGTCCCTCTTCTCAGTGTGACTCTGTTGTGGATGTAGCATGCTGTGTTCATGGATTCAGCCCAGAGATTATAGGGAAGTTCTTTGGCATGAAGCATGACCCGAGCAGCCTCTTGCAAAGTCCTGTTTTTCCTCTCAACTATCCCATTCTGTTGTGGTGTAATGGCTGCAGAGAACTCATGAGTGATGCCTTCAGATGTGCAGAATTCAGTGAACCTGCTGTTTTCAAATTCTCTGCCATGGTCACTCCTGATTCTCTTGATGACACAGTCTTTCTCTCTTTGAAGTCTTAGACTCAACTCTTTGAATACTTCAAAGGTTTCTGATTTCTCTCTGATAAAATTTACCCAGGTAAATCTGGAGAAATCATCCACAACAACATAGGCATACCTCTTTCCTCCAAGACTTTCAACCTGCATAGGCCCCATCAAATCCATGTGAAGTAGTTCCAGCACCCTGGAAGTGGTCTGATGTCGAAGCTTCTGGTGGGACATCTTGACTTGCTTTCCAATCTGACATTCACCACAGATTCTGCCTTCTTCTATTTTCAGATTGGGGATGCCTCTAACAGCACCTTTGTCAATGATTTTCTTCATGCCTCTTAAGTGCAGATGTCCAAATCTTTGATGCCATATTCTGACTTCATCTTCTTTGGAGGATAGACATGTGGAGGAGTAGCTGGTTTCTTGGGGTGTCCATAGGTAACAATTGTCCTTTGATCTGCTGCCCTTCATTAGAACTTCACTCTTCTCATTTGTCACCAAGCATTCTGACTTTGTGAAGTTTACATTGAATCCTTCATCACACAGTTGACTGATGCTGATCAAGTTTGCAGTCAGTCCCTTCACCAGCAGTACTTTGTTCAGACTAGGCAGTCCATCATGAGCTAGCTTTCCCATTCCAATGACCTTTCCTTTAGAGCCATCTCCAAATGTCACATAGCTAGTGGAGCAGGGCTCAATGTTCAGCAGGAATTCTTTGACTCCTGTCATGTGTCGGGAACAGCCGCTATCTAGATACCAATCTTCCCTAGCTGATGCTCTAAGTGAAGTATGAACAACAAGACTAACAGCCTTGTGTTTTGGAACCCATATCATCTTCTTTCTGCTGTTGCCGCTTTGAGTTCCATGATGTGGATGGCCATGTAGATGATAGCAAAAGGGCTTTATGTGACCATACTTGCCACAGTAGTGACACCTCCACTTCTTTCTTTTGCTCTTTTTCTGCTGCGTTCCATGATGTCGAGACAGATGTTGTGACATCGTGGTTCCAGTCCTGTTTTTGGCAGGAACAAATTCTGTCATGGTTGTTCTGCCAGCAGACTTAGGATTAAATCCAAGTCCTCTCTGGTTTCCAGCATTCTTACCAAGCAGCAGCACCTCATCAAGCGTATCTGAGCCTTTATTCAGCATCTTTATTGATTTTTTCATGGTTTCCAGCTTGGAGTTCAGAAAACCAACTTCTCCTTTAAGTTCAGAAATCTCCTCTTCATGTGCCTCCTTCTCAGCCTCCAGATCTGTAATGACCTTCTTCAATTGTGCTTCTTGCTGAAGGATCTTCTCACTTTTGATGCATAGTTTTCTATAGGATGCAGCAAGCTCATCAAAAGTGATTTCACTGTCTGTATCACTTGAATCTTCAGCAGTTTCAAATATCCCAGTGAGTGCATTCACATCTCTGTCAGAATCACTTTCTTGTTCACTCTCTGTATCAGATTGACATACAGAGAGTCCTTTCCTGTGCTTCTTGAGATGAGTGGGACATTCAGCTATGATGTGTCCATAGCCTTCACACCCATGGCATTGAATTCCTTTGCTGTGACTGGGCTTTACATCTGATCTTTTCTGGTATTTACTGCCTTTCCTGATGTCGAAAGGGATGTTCTGGACATGTGGTTTCTGCCTCTTGTCCATTCTGTTCAGCACTTTGTTGAACTGCTTTCCAAGGAGCACAACTGCATTTGTCAGACCTTCATCAGTATCCAGGTCATACTCATCTTCTTCTCCTTCATCATTGGACACGAAAGCTAGATTCTTGCTCTTCTTTTCAGCCCTATCCGAGAGTCCTAGCTCAAAGGTTTGAAGAGAACCAATGAGTTCATCAACTCTCATGTTGCAAATGTCTTGGGCCTCCTCTATTGCAGTGACTTTCATGTCAAATCTCTTAGGCAAGGATCTGAGGATCTTTCTCACCAGCTTTTCATCTGTTATCCTCTCTCCCAAGGCAGTGCAAGCATTGGCAATTTCAAGAATGTTCATGTGAAAGTCATGAATACACTCTTCCTCCTTCATCTTCAGATTTTCGAATTTTGTAGCCAAGAGTTGCAATCTGGACATCTTCACTTTGGAGGTTCCTTCATGAGTGATTTTCAGGATCTCCCATGCATCTTTGGCCACTGTGCAAGTGTTGATCAGTCTGAAGATGTTCTTGTCAACTCCATTGAATAGTGCATTCAAAGCTTTGGAGTTTCCAAGTGCCAATTCGTCCTCTTCTTTAGTCCAGTCTTCTTCTGGCTTCAATTCATCAGTGGGCTTTCCTTCTGTGTCCAGCATCTTGGGATGTTCCCAGCCTTTGATGACAGCTTTCCAGGTTCTGCTATCCAGTGATTTGAGGAAGGCCACCATTCTTGCTTTCCAGTATTCATAGTTGCTTCCATCAAGAATTGGTGGTCTGTTCACTGGTCCTCCTTCTTTCTCCATGTTCATCAGAATTTATCTCCCCAGATCTCACTCTGTGATTTCGAGTGTTGGCTCTGATACCAATTGAAATTCTGATACCAGGGGACAGATGTCGTACAGGATGTCACGACATCACGCTTCAGAACATGCAGTTTATGTGTGTCCGTATGAACAGATTAAACAAGTAAATAACACAAGAGAATTGTTTACCCAGTTCGGTGCAACCTCACCTACATCTGGGGGCTACCAAGCCAGGGAGGAAATCCACTCTCAATAGTGTTAGTTCAAGGTCTAACAACCCCTGTTTACAACCTTCTCACCTAACCACTACCCGTGCGATCTCTACCTAAGACCCAATCTTAGATATGAGAACCTCTGCTCACTCCCTCTCACTCACACTCTCGTGTTTACAATTAATTCAAAGACACATCAGAGATCAACTCTGTACAAAAGGGATCAACCCTACACAATAGAGATCAACTCTAGACACAAGGTCCAACACTTGATGTTAGGATAACACCAAGGTGGCTCACAAAACACTCAAGTCCCAAAACTCACAAAATAACTCTTTAATCCCGGACTCGGTACAGAACTCGTGCAGCCTCCATGATTATATAGCCGTGTACGATTCTGGGCTGCAAGTTCTTGATGCTGGAGGAGATCTATCTTCTTCTGAAAAATCTGCAGTTAAAGAACTAAAAGATAACTTTTGATCTTTTAGTTTGAATCTTTAATCTTTAATCTTTAATCCCTGAACGAACTCTTCTACTTTGAAATTCGAACTTTAATGATCTTTTAATTCGTTCCTAAAGATAGATCTTCTAATCTCTTGCTAACTGCACAATAATCTGTTAAAGATATAACAGATTTATATGTCCAGTATTATCGGGCCAGATGTCAGGACATCGTATCCGACATCTTGGATCCTGCAGCTTCAATGCTTCACTTGACTTTTATCTTGCATTGTACAGCATGCAGCCCGATCTTATTCCTTGACATAACGTTGGACATCATGTGCAGCAACTCCAGCTTTCCTTCATTGTCTAAGTGCTTATGTTTTAACAAAATCTTAGCCAACCTTTTTAAACTCAGTAGTGCTAAGCACTAACAACTAGTTTTGCATAAAATTTCCTAATCATCATTGTTGCATTTGTGTCATGGAAATAATGTGGGACATCCCCTTTTATCCTGGGACCAAACCGAACCCTGACATATATCAAGTCCGGCCGTTCTATAAGCCTTGAGGCAAAACCCCAATTTACCATAAACCTTGACCCAGGGTGAGAATGTCAATCCTTGCCCTCGGAAGAAAACAAAAAAAAGGGGAAAGCAAAAAGAGAAAATTCCCAATCAAAGAGCGAGAGAAAGCAAAAAAGAGAAGAAAGGAAATTCCCGATCAAGGATCGGAATAAAAACAGAAAAATATGCAGAAAAGTCTTTGGATCAGACAATATCTGAACAATACAGAATTGTTACCAAGTAAAAGAAAGGAAACCACGACTTGAAGTGGTCCTCTCTCTTTGATTACCAACCAAAATCTTGTGCGTCGGCGACTTTTTTGCCCCACACTAAACAAAAACAGAAAAGGAAAGGGCCCAAACACTCAGAGACAAATTTCCCACCAAATGAACCCATTCCCAAGAAAAAGTCCTATTGATCCATGATCACGCATGTAGTCTTTGATTTGATAGGAAATGATTTGCAAAATCAAGTCATGACATACCTATGGTTCAGAATTAGGATGAAACACTTACGTGTGTGAGATTGATACACTTTGAGTGATTTTCTTCTATTTTTGTTGAACCCAGTGTTTCCTCTAAATGGTCATTTAGAAACGAAATGCTAACATCCAAAATCTCATTTGTGGTTATGAGAAGATTTCATCAGCATACTCCCCTTCCCCGGTAGACACATTGTTTTTCATCCGAAAAGCATATGTTGCTCTGATTAGTTGGAAGTTTTTTCTCATTACTAAAGCATGTTTGCATTTTAGTGAAGAAAACACCGAGACTATTTTTAGTCTCACAAGTTATCCAACCGGTTATCCTTATAAACTTTTTGCTCTCTATAAGACTCAAAGCATGATAGCATGTAGAGACTAACGTCGTCTTCTGCGCCTTTTGTCATCCAGAGGTGTCGGGCCCGATGACATGCGGGAACCATTTGGTCCCGCACTTTTAAACTTTCTTTTGCTATCTATAAGACTCAAAGCATGATAGCACACAGAGACTAACGTCGTCTTCTGCGCCTTTTGTCATCCAGAGGCGGCAGGCCCGATGACATGCGGTTATTCGCACGCTCGATGAGTGATAAATGCGCAGAGACAAATTCTGTGCCCTTTGTCATTCAGGAGCAGTGAGTCGAGTGGTAAACGCGCAGAGACAAATTCGTTAGTAGTTACTCTAAGTAACTTAACCCCTAAAGAAAGGCTCACCATGGATACTGTCGTCGATAGCTTGTTGAATGAAGAAGCTAGGAGGAAGGAAAGAGGTATGGTTGTCCAATTTGAAGCTAACATTGTAGAGAATCATGGAAGAAGTGCAAGTAGAAGCCGTGATAAATCTTGAGGACGATCTAAATCTCGTTCTTCTAGGAGTACCTATTACTTCTATGGCAAGCCAGGTCAGAAGAAATATGAATGTCAATATCTCAAGCGAGATGAAAAAATCGACACTGCTAAGCCAAATTAAATTAATCCAAAGAAAAAGGAGGATAAAAGCACTACAACCATGGCAACAGATTAAGATGACAATGTATTCCTCATTGGAGAATACAACTATCTTAATGCTGCTTGTGATGATTGTTCATGGATTGTTGACTTGGGTGCTTTTTTCCACATTAGCCCACATGGAGGATTTTCTCAACCTATCAAAGTGGTGACTTTGGTACGGTAAAAATGGTAAATTGTGTCACAAGCAAAATAGTAGTAATTGGTGACATCACTTTTATGACCGACGCAAGGCATAAGCTCGTGTTGAAAGAGGTGAGACACATACCAAACATGTGTCTCAACCTTATCTCAGTCATAAAATTGATGATGTTAGGCTGATCAATCACTTTGGTGATTGCAAATGGAAACTTACAAAAGGCAGTATGATTGTTGCTCGAGGAAAAAAAGAAGGCACCCTATATGTCATGCAGGGAAGAATATGCAAGGGAGAGGCCAACATTGCCCATGGTGTCTCAAGCATGGAGTTGTGGCATAGACAACTTGGTCATATGAGTGAGAAGGGATTACATATCCTTGAAGGAAAAACCATTTTTCTTATGTAAAAGGTCAACTACTTGAATCCTGCACATATTGTTTGGCTGGAAAACAACACAAAGTATCATTTCAGAAATCAGAAAAACCCAAGAGGAGAAAAAATGTTCTTAACTTAGTGCATTTAGACATTTGCTCAATGTCTGAAAAATCCCTTGGAGGTGCGTATTATTTTATCACTTTCATTGATGATCATTCAAGAAGAGTGTGAATATATTTGTTTAAACAAAAGATCAAGTAATTCAAGCATTCAAGGAGTATCATGTCATGGTGGAACGTGAGACTGTTAGAAAATTGGAATATGTACGAGTTGATATTGGTGGAGAGTATCGTGGCCCTTTTGAAGCATTTTGCATAAAATATGGAATTAAACTTGAGAAGATGCCACCAAAGACACCATAATTAAATGGTGTGGTAGAAAGAATGAATTGAAATATTGAGGAGAGAGTTTGGTGTATACTACTCATGCCAAACTCCCTAAGTCATTCTAGGGAGAAGCCGTGAAGACCACTGTGGATGTTATCAATGTGTCATTGGCAACTCCTTTGGATGGAGATATCTTAGAGGAAATTTGGTCAGGAAAAAGGCGTCATATAACTACTTGAAGGTGTTTGGATGTCGAGCATTCGTCTATATTCCTAAAGAAACGAGGAAAGTTTGACTAAAAAACAAAGCAATGTATATGAGTTTGGCTATCAATTATGGGATCCTGTGAACAAGAAAATTGTTAGAAGCAGAGATATTGTGATCTTCGAGGACTAGACCATTAAAGATTTGAAGCAGTCAGAGATAGGGTCAACTCTAATCATGACTCATTCCCCATGGCACACGATGTTTTAAGGGAACAAATTGTCAAGACAAATCAAAATGAAGATGATTATGGGTCTGAACACAATGATACCTCAATGGAGCAGTCAACAGAGACAAGTAATATAGAACTTGTTGAGCTAAAAGTTGTTGAACAACCTCAATTGTGACATTCCACTAGAGATAGGTGTCCCTCTAAAAGATATTCCTCAAATGAGTACGTCACACTTACAGATAAAGGAAAGCTCAAAGTTATGAAGAAGCTATGGCCAACAATGATAGAGAATAATAGGTTAAAGCCATGCAAGAGGAGATGCAATTCTTGTATGAGAACCACACATATGACCTAGTGGAGTTGCAAAAGAAAGACAAGCCTTGAAAATAAATGGGTGTATAGGCTCAAAACCGAGGAAAATAGCTTGAGACCAAGGTATAAGGCTCGAATTGTTGTCAAAGGATGCAATCAGAAAAGGGCATTGATTTTGAAGAAATATTTTCTCTTATGGTGAAGATGTCATCCTTTAGAGTTTTCTTGGGTATAGCTGCAAGCCTAGACTTGGAGATCAAACAACTTGACATCAAGACAACCTTCTTACGTGGAAATCTAAAAGAAGAGATTTATATGGAGCAACCTGAGGGATTTGAAGTTCCAGGTAAAGAAAACTTAGTGTGTCAACTCAAGAAGAGTCTTTATGGTCTAAAACAAGCCCCAAGGCAATGGTATAAGAAGTTTGACTCACACCGACCATTGTGCATTTATAAAGAGGTATGCCAGTGGTGATTTTGTCATACTTCTGCTTTATGTTGATGATACGTTAATCATTGGGCATGATAAGAAGAAAATAGCTTCCTTTAAATTGGCATTGAGCAAATCCTTCTATATGAAAGGCTTGGGACCAACAGAGAAAATCCTTAGGATGAAGATCACTCGAGATTGATATAAAGAAGTTATTATGGCTATCTCAGGAAAAATACATTGAGAAAGTTCTTGAGAGATTTAATGTTCACAAAGCTAAGCCAGTTAGCATTCCTCTTGCCAGACAATTTAAGTTGAGAAAAAAGCAAAGTCCAACAAGTGAGGGAGAGAAAGAAGAAATGAAAAATGTTCCTTATTCATCCGTTGTTGGCAGTCTTATATATGTTATGATATGTACAAGACCTAATATTGCTTATGCAATCAGTGATGTGAGTCGATTCTTGTCTAATCCTAGGAAGGAACATTGGGTTACTGTAAAATGGATATTCAAATATCTTCGCAGCACAACCAAAAGGTGTTTGTGCTTTGCTAAAAGAAAGCATTTGTTAGAATGATACATAGATGCATACATGGCTAGAGATGTTGATTATATTAAACCAACATTGAGATATCTAATTACTTTTGCAGGGGAAGCTATGTCATGGTTAACCAAAATTCAAAAGTGTGTGGCTCTATCAACTACCGAGGTTGAATATATTGCAGCTACTGAAGCATGCAAAAAGATGTTGTGGATGAAGAATTTTCTTCATGAGTTGTGCCATGAACAACAAAATTATGTGGTGCATTGTGATAATCAAAGTGTCGTACACCTAGTTAAAAATTCAACATTTCACTGTCGTTCAAAGAACATAGATGTCTGTTATAACTGGATATGAGATATGCTAGAGGAGAAGCTTTTACAACTTGAGAAGGTTCACACCAATGAAAACTGGTCATACATGATGACCAAGGTGATACCAACTAAGAAGTTTGCAGATTGTTGCCATGGTGATAGTGTGGTGGTGCCCCCTAATTAAGTCAGGAAGGGGGAGATTTGTTGGAAATCCCTCCAAAATTATCAAGTACCACATTCAACAAATCTTGATAACATCAAATGCATGGAAAACAAAAGGTTGAGATTCCAAGGTTTTGGAATTTCATCTTTGACTCTTGATGATATCACATTCATCTTAAAAAAATGGAGATAACATTTTCAATGGTTCTTGGAAATATGAAAATTAATTTAGATCCATTTATTACTCTTGGGAGAAGCCATATCCCTCCACTATATAAATGGAGCCTTGTGAGGAGTTGATGCAAGGAAACAAGTGAGATCCATTAAGAGTGATAAAGTGAGAGAGTTTTTGTAATCCTCTTCGAGAAAAGAGATATATATTTCCACCATACTTGGTGAGTGTCTGAGAAATATTGTAAATCATCTTGTTGGGTGAGATTGAGATCATTGTAATCATACTTCATAGTGGAGATATTTTTCTAGACTTACTCCCATGGTTTTTCCCTTTCATACTAAGGTGGTTTTAACATTAAAAATTTCTTGGTGTTATTCGTTTTCTTTTACTCTCTTAATTTATTTTTCTTATTGTCCATCTTAATCACACAGAGACGAAAATTTATTCTTGCTATTTCCCAACAATCACAATGAAGCCTATAACTTCCTTTTGACAAAAGTGCCCACTAGATATAAGAAACAATTTGTTGTTGAGGGGAACTCAACAATACAATAGGATTCCTATTAAAAGCATTACTAATCTTCACAGTGTGAGCTTGAATTTCACGAGTCACCTGATAAGCATTGGTTACCCCAATTTGAAAAATAAATTTATTCCTTTTATACATAGGGAATCCAAAGCAACAACAAACTTTGTATGCCAACTATAGGTGGAAGCTGGTGTGATGTTGACTCCCCAATGTAGTTACTTTTTGTTCATTTATGTCTCAAGGAAATTTCAATGGGGGTTTATCGGAAAGTGCACCGGATCATCAAGTATTTAAAATTTAAAATGGATGAATCTGAGTATCGAACACAGGGAACTAATGTTAGCCTGAATTAAGTTCAGAACCGAAGCAATGTTGAGAGAACATGTATGAGTGATAATTTCAAACAAAATTTAAACTAAACTTTTATGCTAAAAACTATAAAATGCAAGGTATATAAAATGACAGCAGTAGGTAGAAATATTGGGTCTTTCTAACAAACAAGCTGATGCATAGAAATATATTTCTCTAATTAATCGTGCTCTTGTGTTCTATGTTGTAGCCTAAATTACTAAACCCTCGATCCCTCGTCAGGCCGAATTAATCCTGTCGCAACCTACCCTTAGGCGGGAGGGCGACGCGTGACTCGCGGGTGCGTCTTCCAAGAAAGGAATACGCGCGGAGTCGCCACCAACGTTTATTTGAGGAAAATGTCGGAAAACCGGAAAAGACGTGGTCTACAAATTTTAAGTGAAAGGTTCGGGAGTTGTATTTACGCACAGGGAAGGTATTAGCACCCCACACGTCCGTCACACGGGACAATAGCCTTTGATTAAATGTGCAAACATGACTTTAATTTTTATGTTCCCTTTTATGTCTTTATTTCTTTTTGTACTTTTTATATTTTTATCTTTTTTGCGGTCGACGAGGGTGTTTCCCTTGCTCCTACGTATTCCTTAATTGTGATAAGGAAATCAGACCTACGTAGTTTTTTGAGAACAAAGTGTTTGGTTAAGTTGTTTTTATCCGCTTTTTTGCAAAATGTGTTTTGATTGAATGAAAGATCATTTAAGGCGTTGGACCATTAAACAATCTTTCGATTCTTTTGAAAAGAGAGAAAACATTAAGGCATTGGACCATTAATGATCTCTTTATTTTGAAAGAGGTAATAAAGTTACGTGTTGATTTTAGGCTTTTTTAGAAATCTATGTTTTAAACAATAAAGGTGGAAAAGACCATTTCAAGGCGTTGGACCTTTAAAAATGGCTTTTTTAGGCGATGACAAAAAGTTTGTTTCATGAATTGATTTTAGCCTTAGTTTTACTTTGGTTATTAGTCAATTCGATTAAGAAAGGAAAATCCAAAGAAAAACGTCCGATTGAATTTTTTGATTTATTTTACTAAAAGATATTTTTGATTATTATATTATTATTTTACCTCTTTTTGGTTATAAACGTGGTTACAGCATGACCGAACTGTCAGAATTTATTTTAACAGAAATTAAAGGATATTACAATACGAAAGATCGGTGGAAATTTATTTTATTTTTTGATTAGGCGGGAAAATGATTAAATAAATGACTAAAGCACGTCAAAAGGGGGTACGAAAAGTAAATGAAATAAAAATAAAAGCACGCGAAACAAATGAGGACCACTAAGGGTACATAGAATGAATTGAAAAGTTCGATTTCGGGAACTTATCGGTTGAAGACCGAAGAACGACGAAGAACGAACGACGAACGACGAAGCACGGTTGAAAATCTTCGCGAAATCACCCACGAAAACGTTACGAAAGCGCCTCGACTTGGATTTTCTTCACGGAAACAATTTTTCTCACTAATTTTAAGTGAATCTTAGATACCAGGAGGGTTGAACATTTTTGTTCTTCCCTCCTTCCCCTATTTATAGGAAAAGGAAGGAGATGCTTGCCACGCAGCTCACCGAGGCGAGGCCTAAGTGGGCCTGGTTGCTATTTGAACCCCCATTTTTACTAAATACACTCCCTGCCTTTTTTGGTGATTCTTTTTCCATAACGTTACGGAAACTTATGAATTTTGTAACAATACTTGTTTTCTTTCCGTAATGATACGAAACCTTACAGATTATGTAATCATCCCCTTTTTTGCCTTTCGAAACGTTACGGAACTTTACGGATTGCGCACTAACACTTCCTTTTAATTTCTGGCATGTCACGGAACTTCACGGATTGTGCTACAATGCTTTCTTTTGGCTTCCGGCATGTCTCAAAACTTCACGAATTGCCTAACGATGGGTGCCAAGTACCTCGAAGTGGTCAAACGAGGGTCGCATCCCAACAATGGATGGTCCCCGGACAAAATTAGGGTATGACAGTTGCCCCTCTTTACTTGTCTTTTATTGGAGATAAAAGGGAATTAAAGATAAGACACTAATTTCGTTCGAGAGAAACACCATTCGGCCGATGAATCTCCCTGCCGGCGGAACCTGCAAAAATTTGAACATGATCAGTACCGACACATCATCCTGATACTGTCGAATTCGTTCCTCTGGGCTGACGCAAGGCGCATAATGACCATAATTTGTCTCTATGTGTTGTTGGACACAATCAAGCTTGGGCGGCAAGACGCAGAATGACCATAATTTGTCTCTGCGTGCCACCGGACACGATCGCCTCTGGATGGTGAAAAGGTGTACAGAATGACCATAATTTGTCTACGCCCACCTCTCGACTTACTGTCCCCGAATGACAAAGGGTGCAAAATGACCATAATTTGTCTCTGCGCGTTTATCACTCGACTTGCGAAATCTGAATGATAAAGGGCGCAGAATTTGTTTCTGCACGTTTACCACTTGGCTCGCTGCTCCTGAATGACAAAGGGCGCAGAATTTGCCTTTGCGCGTTTATCACTCATCGAGCGTGCGAATGATCGCATGTCATCGGGCTCGCCGCCTCTGGATGACAAAAGGCGCAGAAGACGATGTTAGTCTCTGCGTGCTATCATGCTTTGAGTGTTAGAGATAGCAAAAGAAAGTTAAAAAGTGCGGGACCAAATGGTTCCCGCATGTCATCGGGCCCGCCGCCTCTGGATGACAAAAGGCGCAAAAGACGACATTAGTCTCTGCGTGCTATCATGCTTTGAGTCTTATAGATAGCAAAAGAAAGTTTAAAAGTGCGGGACCAAATGGTTCCCGCATGTCATCGGGCCCGCCGCCTCTGGATGACAAAAGGCGCAGAAGACGACGTTAGTCTCTGCGTGCTATCATGCTTTGAGTCTTATAGATAGCAAAAGAAAGTTTAAAAGTGCGGGACCAAATGGTTCCCGCATGTCATCGGGCCCGCCGCCTCTGGATGACAAAAGGCACAGAAGACGACGTTAGTCTCTGCGTGCTATCATGCTTTGAGTCCTATAGATAGCAAAAGAAAGTTTAAAAGTGCGGGACCAAATGGTTCCCGCATGTCATCGGGCCCACCGCCTCTGGATGACAAAAGGCGCAGAAGACGACGTTAGTCTCTGCGTGCTATCATGCTTTGAGTCTTATAGGTAGCAAAAGTTTATACGGATAACCGCTTGGGTATTTCCGCCTTTCACATGACTCCAAGGTCAGTATGACAGAGATTGTGGGGCGGTCGACAAAAGCGAGGCTCTTGCTCCTACGTATCCTCAATGAGGAACTCAGACCTACGTAGTTTTGGATAACTTGTGAGACTAAAAATAGTCTCGGTGTTTTCTTCACTAAAATGCAAACATGCTTTAGTAAAGAGAGAAAACTTCCAACTAATCAGAGCAACATATGCTTTTCGGATGAAAAACAATGTGTCTATCAGGGAAGGGGAGTATGCTGATGAAATCTTCTCATAACCACAAATGAGATTTTGGATGTTAGCATTTAGTTTCTAAATGACCATTTAGAGGAAACACTGGGTTCAACAAAAATAGAAGAAAATCACTCAAAGTGTATCAATCTCACACACGTAAGTGTTTCATCCTAATTTCGAACCATAGGTATGTCATGACTTGATTTTGCAAATCATTTCTTATCAAATCAAAGACTACGTACGTGATCATGGATCAATAGGACTTTTTCTTGGGAATAGGTTCATTTGGTGGGAACTTTGGCTTTGAGTGTTTTTGGCTTTTTTCTTTTCTGTTTTTGTTTAGTGTGAAGTGAACCAGTCACCGACGCACAGGATTTAGGTTGACAATCAAAGGGAGAGGACCACTTTATGTCGTGGTTTCCTTTCTTTTACTTGGTGACAATTCTGTATTGTTAAGATATTGTCTAATCCAAAGACTTTTCTGCATATTTCTTCTGTTTTTATTCCGATCCTTGATCGGGAATTTTCTTTCCTTCCTTTTTTGATTTTTTTTCTTTTTTCTTTTGCTTTCTCTCGCTCTTTGATTGGGAATTTTCTCTTTTTGCTTCCCTTTTTTTGTTTTCTTCCGAGGGCAAGGATTGACATTCTCACCCTGGGTCAAGGTTTATGGTAAATTGGGATTTTGGCTCAAGGCTTGTAGCACGGCTGGACTTGATATATGTCAGGGTTTGGTTTGGTCCTAGGATAAAAGGGGATATTTCACATTATTTCCATGTCACAAATGCAACAATGATGATTAGGAAATTTTATGCAAAACTAGTCATGCATGCACCTATGTGGACACTCAAGTGTCGAAAAAACTCTTGGTTATGTGATGCTAGGGCTCATAATCCATTTCCTCTATTTTAGTCAACCCAGTGTTTCCAAAATATGTTCTTCTATCAATTTGTGCATTCATCCGAGTCTATCTTGGGTGTTCGAAAAACTTTTCACAGCATTTACCCTTCAAATGTGTACACACATTTTTTTCAAACTAGTTATAATCAGCGAATTTTTTTCAAATAAAAGTTGGAAATTATCTCTCTTCACAAGCATGTTGTTTTTTTAGCTAGACAACTTTTATCTTTATTTATTTATTTATTATTTTTTTTCTTTTTCTCTTTTTTTTTTCTTTTTTCTTTTCTTACTTGCTCTCTTTTCCTTTTCCTCTCTCTCTTTTTTCCCTTTTTTTTAAGTTATTTATCATTTGTTCATTTTTTCTCTCTTTTTTTTTTCCTCTAAAAGATCATGCAGACGGGGGCGCATACTACCTACTTACGTCTAAAAATAAGGTAAGCGAAAAACGCACGAAATGGTAAGTCGCAAAAATGGTGAGGAAATAACTGAGAGCCATAACGCCAAAAAATAATAACAACAATGTTAGTAACCATATGGACAATAACAAAAAACAGTAATGCCAAGAAATATAGACAATAATGAAAAACACCAATAGCAAACTAAACACAAAAAATAGTAATGTCAAAAACAAAAGTGCGGTGACCTCGGTCACGTGGCTCCGCTTCCTCCCAAGAAGCTGAGCAAGTCTGTCATCTCCTCATCCATCCAAGCCTCCTCTGCATCGTCGGGAGCTCCTGCAGGCGCCTCCTCCGCCTGGGCCTCGGGCCAATCTCCGGGCCATGCGACCTCATCCCTAAACTGATCTGGAGTAGGGCACGCAAAAGGAGCGAAACCCTAGCCCTGTTGACTGAGGCTGAGCTGGTAGAGACACTAGTGTATCTGCACCTGCCCCCAGTGGTTGGCCGCCTGCTGGCGAACCAAGTGCTGTAGATACCGCTCCATGCCTAATGACCCAGCAGGATCAGCCTGACGAGGTGGTGGCGGTGCATGTGCGGCCTGCGGCGCATCACCCTGTGCCTGCCTAGGTGTGCAATACTTCTAAATGAAAGCTTGGGTGATCAGTGGACGGATCACCTTACTAGGCGTGACGGGAACCCCGAATGACTGGCAGAGGCCCGTGATCAATGCTGGAAACCCCAGGGCCCTGTTAGACTTATCCGGGTTTAGAGGGTGCTTGTTAGGTGGCATACCTGCAAATAAATAGATGGCATCAGCAATCAACTGAGCCACATGGACGCTCATTCGTGTCAGGATGGCATACACCAGCTGACACTTCGACAGAGGAAGGTCGGAGTTATAATCACTGGGCAGGACATTGCTGAGCAGCAAAGTCATCCACATCTGGGTCAAGGTGGTCATACTGGTGCGCATGATCCTCACCCGCCTCCCTGCAGCGGTCTGGGTGAAATCCTGACCTGGTATGCATAACAACTGGGCAATGGCCTCTTCGTCAAACCCATCGGCCCTGTTCCTCCTCTGACTAAACTCGCACTCCTAACCTTCCTCCAGCACTAGCGGGTCACCCAGGAACTGGCTGAGGGCATCTGCGTCAAAGGGGATCCACTGACCCCTTACCCATGACCGCATGTCCTGCACTCCCTCTTCTGTGGGCCAAGCATTAGCATAAAACTCCAGGACTATATCTGGGTCAAACTTAGCCATCGGAGTGACCAGTGATGTCCAATGTCGGCGAGCTATTTCTTCCTGAAAATCTGTGTACTCATCGTCCCTGAGCTGGACGCGTCTCTCTCTGTGGAACGACCATCCTTTGATGGCCTCGAAATGCTGCTGGTGCTCAGCACTCTTGAAACGGTGGCTATCAAACTCGGGAGCGGCACTGGTCCCTTCAGTCGCGGCGCCCCTCCTACATCTCTTCGCGGAAAGCTTTTTCGGAGCCATTTCCTACGAGGACAAACATTTGGAAAGTTAAGTTACATGGAAATGCTATTTTAAAGAAAAAAAACAGCATGCTAATCTTTTCGATTTAGAACAAACTTATGCACATATTTCCTTAAAGAAGAACACTTACGACCGTGCACACGCGCAAAATATCCTACTATTTATATCAATATACAAGGATATTCAAAACATTCTAGTTACCGCACACACACACACACACACACACACACACACACACACACACACACACACACACACACACACACATATATATATATATATATTGAAAAGAATTCATATATGCATGCTCAAGGTATTGTGTCAAAATTACACATATCCATATTCAAAGAATTCATTTCGGAAAGCATTCAAACGTGTGTACATTTGTAAAGCGCTTGACCACCTATTCAACATATACACGTTTTATTTGAAGGGTCTTTTCTCTAGCTACCTATCCTAACCATGGTGCAGCCCCAAAAATCAGCCGCTGGCCTAAAGGGAAATTCCTATCATAATGCCCTCATCTTTATGCTTTCTTGTATTGAAATCAAAAGCTTGTGTTCCTAGGCCTAGAATCGCATTTGGGCACTCAATTTAACCTCTACATGCTGCCCCTATGCATATAAAACAGCCCCACAATCCAAAGTTTACAAAACCATGCCCATATGTCATTGAGGCATTTCACCGAGCACTTGGTGGGCGCATGTTTTGGCATGAATAGCAAGAGAATGGGGGCAATGTGGCATGCCCCATTACTCCAAAATGCAACATAGGCCTAAGGCCATCCCTTACAACCCCTTAATTTAGCAAAAACAAGCAAGGATTCACATGTGAATTGCTTCACGAATTTCGCAAAAAATGAGCAACTAAAGCACCAAAACACATGAATGGAGAGCCAAATAACCAAGGGTAAGTGCACTTACTTGTAGGGAGTGAAACAAAGCGTGAAAAGGGAAGCAAAAACTCAACAATGGAAGCTTGGGGGCTGCTGTCTTCGTAGTTCCCGTGAGCTTGGTGTTTTTGAAGTGGGGGGGGGGGGGAGAGTTTT
This sequence comes from Glycine max, assembly GCF_000004515.6. Taxonomy (NCBI): domain Eukaryota; kingdom Viridiplantae; phylum Streptophyta; class Magnoliopsida; order Fabales; family Fabaceae; genus Glycine; species Glycine max. The sequence continues at coordinate 24,262,985 of NC_038256.2, read as the reverse complement.
GGGTGGAGGAAAACTCCCCCTCCCTCGTTTTTTATTTGTAGGTGCAGGGGTGCTCGCCCAGGCAAGCTAACTTGTACTTTTTTTTTACAGCAGACGAGAATCCTTGGGGGAAACCAAGAAGAACACACCTAAAAATAAAAGAACTTGCCCCAGATTCTAAGCATAGTATCGCTTGACCACATCAGAGTTCATGGGGAAAGGTAGCTCCTCGCCATCCATGTTGGTAAGCACCATGGCCCCTCCGGAAAAGACCCTTTTCACAACGAAAGGCCCTTCGTAGTTCGGGGCTGATAAGAACCCTCATGGCACAAGGGCTAACTTAGGATCGTCTAGGATTAAACCTTGATGGAAAATGCGGAAATTGATTAAGGAAAGGATGACGAATAAGGTGGTTAATTTCGTGGGTCTTAATAAGGTGGTTCTTGGCATAAAATGGAATAATGAGATGAGAAAACGTAGGTTAAGTGGTGGCTGGACAGAAATATAGAAATGGCAAAAACTCAAGCTACAGGGCTCCAAATGAGGTGACTCCAAAATGAGGTGAAAGGTCTCGTCTTGAAATTCAATTTAGGCTCAAGAATCACTTAATTTGAGTGCGTAAAACGGGAGTTATGGCCACGCGATAATTCTAGGCAGAAGTGGATTTTCTGGAATTATGGTTTGAAAGAACAAGGTTGAAGATGAAAGGAAGGAAAGAATCACTCTTTCCGGCGAGGGCAACACACAAAGGTTGTGAAAGTCCTTTGATACAACCAGGGTGTTCTTGAATAACTCAAGAATTTAGGAGAATCACTCTCATTACGATAAAAGAGATAAACTCTAATTTTCTGAATAAAACTCAACTTGTGTTTATTGATAAAATGGTTTAGCTTATATAGAAGCTTTACAACAGATTTTAGTAATGACCCACTAACCTAGAATTAAAATAACTTAATGCCATTAACCTAGGGAATTAAAAAAAAAAACTTAATGGCTGAGTGTAACTGAAATTGTGGCAACCAAAAGTCACCCCCAACAGCCAACAAGTCAGCCACCATTTGGTCTCCCAAAAGGTTGAGGCCTAGGTTGCCAATTGGGCCCTTATTACAACTTGAACTAAACCTACTAAAGCCCTTTAAGTTGATTAACCCAAAACATATTTTTGGTCAGCCAACTTTACAAGGATTGGGCCATTATTTAGACAAACTAAACACTCTAAAATTGAGACAAAGTGGTGCCATTTAGTCCTCCTCCATTTGGGCCATGATACAACTCACAACCTTGGACTTTTCTCCTTGAAACTTGGGCTTGTATTCAAATAGTATGGACAACACTTGTTGAAGAGCTTCCTTGGCTTTCCTTGCTCTAGCCCTTGTCATAGGCCCTCCAAGTCCTTCAAGTGGATCCTTGCCCTTGCTCTTGGTCATGTCCTCATCAGGGGCCCACTTCCCTCGATTATCTTTGACAGCGTGAGACATCTTTTTTAGTACAAGGTCCCCCTCGTGGAACCGGCGCAAGCGCACCTTTTTATCGAACACATTCTTCATTCTTTGTTGGTACAGGTGCCCATGGCTCATGGCCGGCAAGCGCTTACCTTCAATAAGGTTGAGTTGGTCATAGCGTGTTTGAGCCCACTTTGATTCATCTAAACCTGATTCTGCTAGTATTCTCTGGGAAGGGATCTCTACTTCAAATGGGAGTACCGCTTCCGTTCCATAAACCAAGGAATACGGCGTTTCCCCAGTAGAAGTTCGTACCAAAGTTTGGTATCCATGCAAGGCAAAAGACAACATCTCATGCCAATCTTTGTATGACACTGTCATCTTCTAAATAATTTTCTTAATATTCTTGTTGGCTGCTTCCACGACTCCGCTCATCTTTGGCCGATAGGGCATGGAATTGTGATGCTGGATTTTGAAATTCGCAAGCATTTCCTGCATCATCTTGTTATTTAGGTTGGTACCATTGTCGGTAATGATCTTCCTAGGGAGTCCGTACCGACAAATCAGCTCCTTCTTGATGAATCTGACCACTACACTCCTCGTGACATTGGTGTAGGAAGCTGCTTCGACCCATTTGGTGAAATAATCTATTGCCACGAGAATGAAGCGATGACTGTTCGAAGCCTTGGGTTCGATGGCCCCTATGACGTTTATCCCTCACATGGAAAAAGGCCAAGGGGAGGACATGACATTCAGAGGATGTGGCGAAGCATTGACATTGTCCGCGAACGCTTGACATTTATGGCATTTCCTTACATGGATGCAACAATCACTTTCCATGGTGAGCCAGTAATAACCTGTTCTCAGGATCTTCCTGGCCATAGCATGCCCATTGGCGTGCATTCCAAACGAACCCTCGTGGACTTCCTCAATCATATGGTTCGCCTCTTTGGCATCCACGCATCGCAGGAAAGTCATGTCATGGTTTCTTTTATATAGTATGCTCCCGCTCATGAAGAAACCGACCGCCAATCTCCTCAATGTCCTTTTATCATTGTCGGAAGCCCCCTGTGGGTATCCTTTGCTTTCAACGAATCGCTTGATATCGAAATACCAAGGCTTACCATCCCGTTCTTCTTCCACCTAACAACAATGCGCGGGTCTGCCATGACACCAGAACTCAATGTATGGTAGGTCCCCGTGCGGTGTTAGCTGGAACATGGATGCTAGAGTAGCAAGCGCATCCGCCATTTGATTTTCCTCCCGGGGAACGTGATGGAAGGAGATCTCATCAAAGGAATCAGCCAACTCCTAGATATAGGCTTTGTAGGGTATCAACTTGGGGTCTCTAGTTTCCCATTCCCCTCTCAGCTGGTGAATCACCAGTGCCGAGTCCCCGTACACTTTGAGCAGTTTGACATTAGAGTCAATTTCCGCTTGGACGGCCAGGGCACACGCTTCATACTCGGCCATATTGTTGGTGGAATCAAATCCCAACCTGGCCGTGAAAGGTATACATTGATTGTCTGGAGATACCAATACTGCTCCAATGCCATGGCCTAGAACGCTTGACACTCCGTCAAACCATACAGTCCATTTGTCCCGGTCCTCGTCTAGTTTTTCCTCAAACAAGGCCATGATGTCCTCATCCGGGAATTCGGGATGCATGGGCTAATAGTCATTGAGAGGCTGCTGAGCCAAATAATCTGCTAAGGCGCTTCTTTTATTGCCTTTTGGGTGACGTAAACTATATCAAACTCGGATAGCAAGACTTGCCACCGGGCGATTCGTCCTGTGAGAGAGGGCTTCTCAAAGATGTACTTAACCGGTTCCATCTTGGATATCAACCAGGTGGTATGGCTCAGCATGTATTGTCTTAGATGGTGGGACGCCCAGACTAAAGCACAACATGTTTTTTCCAGCAGGGAGTAATTCATTTCACAGGCCATGAACTCCTTAGTCAAGTAGTAGACAGTGCGCTCTTTCTTCCCGGACTCGTCATGTTGCCCCAGCATACATCCCATCGACTCGTCCAAAATCGTCATATACAAGATGAGAGGCCTTCCGGGTACTGGTGGCATAAGCACATGAGGATTCATGAGACACTTTTTGATCCTTCCAAATGCCTCTTGACAATCCTCGTTCCAGCGGACGATTTGGTTTTTGCGTAAGAGTTTGAACAACGGCTCACAAATAGCAGTGAGTTGTGATATGAATCTGGCAATATAATTCAAACGTCCCAGGAAACCTCGGACTTGCCTCTCGGTACGAGGTTCTGGCATCTCAAGGATGGCCTTCACCTTTTCGGGGTCCACCTCTATCCCTTTCTGGCTTACGATGAAACCTAGCAATTTCCCTGATTTGACCCCAAAAGTGCACTTAGCGGGGTTCAACCTCAATTGATACTTCCTAAGCCTTTCAAACAACTTCCGCAGGTTAACAAGGTGTTCCTCCTCGGTCTTAAATTTGGCAATTATGTCGTTCACATAGACCTCGATCTCTTGGTGCATCATATCATGGAACAAAGCTACCATAGCCCGTTGATAAGTTGCCCCAACATTCTTGAGTCCAAAAGACATCACCTTGTAGCAGAACGTCCCCCATAGGGTGACGAAGGTAGTCTTTTCCATATCCTCCAGCGCCATTTTTATCTGATTGTAACCGGAGAACCCGTCCATAAAAGAAAACAAAGCGAAATTGGTCGTATTATCCACGAGGATATCGATGTGCGGAAAAGGAAAATTGTCTTTGGGACTGGCTCGATTCAAGTCTCGATAATCCACACACATTCGCACCTTCCCATCCTTCTTAGGGACTGGTACAATGTTGACAAACCATTCTAGGTACCGAGCGGCAGCCAAAAAGCCAGCGTCAAATTGTTTCTTCACCTCTTCTTTTATTTTCAAGGATATCTTAGGCTTCATCCTCCTCAGTTTTTGTTTTACCGGTGAACACTCGGGATTTAGAGGTAATCGATGTTGTACAATGTCAGAACTCAAACCAGGCATATCTTGGTACGACCAAGCAAAGATGTCTTGGTAGTCTTTCAGCAGGGTTGTTAATTCTTCACGAATAGGTGTGGTCATGCCCGTGCCTATCTTTACTTCCTTTTTCCCACTGCTGGTTCCTTAGTTCACTAGTTCTGTCTCTTCTTGATGAGGCCCCATCTCTTGGTCCTCATGGGCGACTATCTTCTCCAACTCCGGGGGAAGTCCCACATCCTTGTCCTCTTCATCCTCCGTTTGATTCGTTTCTTGCTCGAAATCGATGGTCGGGTCCCAGGTATTAATACCTTCGAGGGACTCGTCGTCGAATCTGGCGTTTAAACGTAAAGAAATAAACATGCAAATGGATGAGAATGGGTAGAGACGTAGGAACAAATGAAGAAAGATATTTTATATTATAAATTTAGGAACAAAAGACATAAAGCCTTAACAAAAGAAAACTCTAAAGCCTAGGCCCAACTGTAGAGTTTAAAAGCCACAAAGGGTTACATTATGCTTGTTGCGTAAATGTTCGGGCATTCCTCCACTCGCCAATTTCCTAGTCGGAAACTAGGAGGGCATGGTCGTACCAACTCCGACCCACTTGGCGAATCATCTTCACATATCGCAACGACTTGGCCTTTGTGTCCTAGACCCGCGCTTATAAAGCTCCTACTGATGTGGCAGGGCGGGCCTCCTTTGACTTCTTGTCCCAATCGCGAGCCTTGACCTCCGCTCTTCCATCCTGCAATGCCTTTCCTTATGTCTACTTGTGTGGGTTTATAGCCTAACCCAAACTTCCCACAGTTTCCTCTAGCGCTTATCAGGCTGGTTATGCCGCCGTTGTCCTTGCCTAAACCCATTCCGGGCTCGTAACCATTCCCCAACATCACTCGGGCCATCATTACTGCCGCATCGGACAGGCAAGGTTTCCCAGAGAAGGAATCTACAAAGGCAAAGCTAACCACCTCAAAAGACTGGAAGGCTATTTCTAATGACTCCTCCGCGGCTTCCACGTATGGCATAGAGGACGGGCAACTCACCAAAATGTCTTCTTCGCCCGATACGATAACCAAATGCCCCTCTACTACGAATTTCAATTTTTGGTGGAGCATAGAGGGAACGACTCCCACCGAGTGGATCCATGGGCACCCCAAAAGGCAGTTGTAAGCGAAGTTAATGTCCATTATTTGAAGGGTAACCTGACAGGTATGGGGGCCTATCTGTACAGGGAGGTCGATCTCTCCCCTAACCTCTCGGCGGGTGCCGTCGAAGGCACGAACTACCATGGAACTTGGCTTTAGATGGGAAGCATTAAACGGAAATTTCTCCAAAGTGCTTTTGGGCATTACATTTAAACTGGAACCATTATCGATAAGCACCTTGGCTACGACATGGTCCATGCACTTGACTGATGCATGCAAAGCCCTGTTATGCCCTCTCTCCTCGACAGGGATTTCTTCTTTGGCGAAGGCAAGATAATTGTTGGTAGTGATATTATTGACGAGTCCTCCAAAGCCCTCTACAGAGATATCTTGAGCCACATGAGCTTCGTTCAAGACCTTTACTAGCAAAGCCTGATGAGGCTCAGAGCTCATGAGTAATTCCAAAAGAGAGACCCTGGTCGGGGTTTTGTTGAGTTATTCAATGACCTTGAACTCGCTCTGCTGAATAATGCGGAGAAACTCACTTGCTTCCTCTAGTGACACTTCCTTCTTGCCACAACCATCCCTTTTCTCTGGAAGACCCTTCACTGGAATATCCTCGTTCGGAGTGAGGATCGTCTTGTCATTTTTCTCTTCCACCATCTTGGCCTTTCCTTTAATGTTTGCAGGTTGTGTCGGTAGGTCGGGGAGTGCAAACATGCGATCGCTGCGGGTCACACCGCTCAGCCCCGTGATATTGGTTACCTTGGCCGACAACGAGCTGATGTCAGTGGCTTCTTCTTTCCTTTCACTCGGAGGTGTATACCTCCACGGGACTGCGTGGCTGCTTTGGTATGGGAAAGGAACAGGTTTAGCAGCCGGGGGGTATCGGGGCTTTTGTGGAGCTGCGTCCTTGGTGAAATATATCACCAAAGGTTTAGGCCTTCCAAAACATCTCTCATCCACGGACTGCATACATATATGTTGCTCTTCCCTCTCCTCATCATCGACTTCCAATCGGCCTTGATCTATCATTCATTGCAACAATTCCTCCACTGCTAAACATGTTTCCATGTTATGTAGCTCGCCGGGATGCAACAAACAAGAATCCTCTTCATGCCCACCGTGGGGAATTACACCTCCCTTTTGTAGGGCCTCAAAGATAAACCTCCTAGGGGTCACTATGTCCTCTAAAGATTTAGACTTGCGCGGCCTATATGCTCAATGGCATTAACCGCTCCCCCGCCATGATTGGCGAGCGGGTTGGTTTTCACGTTGGGCTGATCCTCTTGAAATGTCAGCCATCCAGCGTCTATCAAATGTTGGACCTTGTATTTAAGGGCCAAGCATTTTTCGATGGAATGCCCCGGGGTATTCCCATGGTACGTGCAAGTTGCGTTAGGATCATACCACTTTGGGAAAGGGGGTTGGTAGATCTTCCCGGGAGTTATTACAGCCATTTGGTTGGCGATGAGGGACGGCAAGAGGTCTTCATACGTCATTGGGAGTGGGGTGAATTCTGGAATTGGCTTCGGGGGAAAGTTCCTCATTGCGTTGGAATTGCCGGCCGGGCGAGCCGTGGTTGGAGCCGGAGCTTGGGGGGCCTCCCTCTGGATGGGGGCGGGCGCTGAATTGGAGGAGTTCCCAGCACGAGCTGAAAAGCTCGGATGATGTTGCATGTACTGATGCGTACTGTGAGAGGTCTGCGGGGGCTTGACCCATGCGGGCGCCGAAGTGACGGCATGGGTATCTCCCTCCTTCCTTTTTGCCCCAGTTGCTCCGACTCTTTTAGCATGGGTACTTGTGGAGGAAATGTAATTGAACTTCCCTCTTTTCAACCCTACTTCAATTATTTCCCTGGCGAATACCAAGTCTGCGAAGCTGGAAGGCATGTAGCCTACCAACTTCTCATAGTAAAACACTGGCAAGGTGTCTACCATCATGGTGATCATCTCCCTTTCGACCATGGGTGGGGCCACTTGTGCCGCCAGGTCTCTCCACCGTTGTACGTATTCTTTAAAGGTCTCACCTTCCTACTTAAACATATTTTGTAGCTGAGTGCAATCGGGAGCCATATCAGAATTATACTGATATTGCCTTAGAAAGCAGTAATCAGGTCCTTCCAAGTATAGATGCGGGAAGCTTCCAGATTAGTGTACCAAACAACCGCGGCTCCAGCCAAGCTATCTTGGAAAAAAGTGTATTAACAACTTTTCATCCCTAGAGTGTGCCCCCATCTTGCGACAATACATCTTGAGATGATTCTTAGGACAAGTCGTCCCTTTATACTTGTCAAAATCAGGCATTTTGAATTTTGGGGGGATGACGACATTCGATACCAAGCAAAAGTCTGTCATGTCTGCGAACGGATCACCAAAGCCTTTAAGAACCCTCAATCTCTCTTCAAGGAGATCGAGTTTCCTTCTTTCTTCGGCCGCCGGGGGTGGTCCTTCTGTGGACAAGAATATTGGCTGTGCTGTGAGGTTGGGCTGAGGCAAAGTGTTGGGTGTCGGCCCCTCGACGGGAATCAGGGGTAGAAATCGACATCCCCTTGGGCATACTCTTGATAATTTTCGTGGACCTCGTCGGGCTGTCGAGGAGGCTCCCCTTCAAGGATGGGGGAAGAGACATGACCCACGTCATCCTGCATGACTGGCAGCAATCCATAAGGGTAAGCCACCCAGTTGTATCCCAAATGGGGGTTGCTGTTGTGCCCCAGTGTGCTCCTTCCTCATCCTACCGCATTTGGGGGAGGATGGTTCGCGGTAGCTAGGAGAGTTGGGTCTGATTCGGCAGCCGAACTAACAGCGGCAGTAGTGGCAACATTTTTCTTCATGAGTTGCCTCATTCCTAACATGGCCTCCATCATGGAAGCCATTTGTTCTTTCAGAGCCGACATGTCGGCTTTCATCTGTCCCTGTGTCTCCTCTTGATCACCCATCGTTCTAGATTTGGATCTAGTGCGATAGGGATGCCTTGGGGCGCCTTTAGTTATGGTGTTTTATCCTAAAAAAACCAAACGTGAGGAGTAGGTAAAAAAAAAATAATGAATGCATGCTAGAGATAAAATGCAGGAGTAATTTGATTCGTACTGACTTTGGAGCAAAAACATGGGATAAACTCATTTTATTCAAAAGGTTATAACTAGTCAAGATTTGAGTGACAATACAAGTTTCCTAGCGGTTTCTAATTATATGGGCCATTAAATCTATCATATGTTGACAATAGTCGAGAAGTCCGTGGATCTCCTTGGGGGCGGAGTAGGTGTCCGCCATTGCCTTGGCCTTGGCTAGCAATCGGGGAAGCTCTTGACTCCCGTTCAAGGTAAGAGCAAATCGGTCCATCCACATCGTTGCCTCTTGATGTAGCGAGTCGATCACCCTTCCTCTAGCCTCCTTTTCTGCGTACACTTGGGCATACTCGTCCGCCACTCTATGCTCGTGGGCCATGGCTAGATTTAGTTCTTCTTGGTACTTGGTGATGATAGCTAACATGTTGGTCTCTGTCTCGCATAACCGCTGAGACAAACTTCTCTTGGACCTCGAGCAAGCCTTCAACTCATCTTTCAAGATCAAACTGTCTACTCGTGATTGGTCCCTTTCCTCTTTCTGGAGCTTAAGCTCGTCGTTACTGCCCCACAGAGCCCCTCGGAACTTGTTCCGGCCGTGTTCTTCCCTACGAGCCCTCTTGGTTTCTCGTTCCAAGGCTTTGGTGGTAGCCACATTTATATCTCTTAGTTCGGCATTCTCCTTTCGGATTTTCAAAGCTATTGATTTGAACCTTTCTTTGACTGTTTGGACTTGCTCGAGTTCTGCCCTAAGGGTTTTCACCTCTTCATCTTCCTCCGGTGCCTCAACTTCCTCTCTTTTAGCGGTTCTCAAACTCGGAAGCCAATCCAAACCTTGCACGTGGGCTTTTAACCACTTACGGTAGCCACCGATGGGCCCATTGTTACTGCCCCTGAGTTCCTTGTCCTTATTTTGCAACACCTCACATGCCTTGCGGACCTTCTGAAGTGTCTCCATGCTGGTCTTATCGAAACCTCATGAAATGACAGGCACAAGCTCATCCTCTAGTGGCGCCCCTCTCATAGGGTAGCCAAGTTGTCTAATAGCAAGAACGGGATTGTAACTGATGCAACCCCTCATCCCCATCAAGGGAACATTTGGAAATCCTCCGCACGAAATAAGAACTCCGATTCTTCCTTCTTTCCATCGAGGGAACCAGTTGACAGATGCTCCTTCTTTGCTTTCTAAGAGTTGGTCCCAATTCGCCCCTCCTTTCTCTGTGCATGAGCGGTGACTTTCTAGCGGGCAAGCATGCCTTACCTCTTGGCGAAAAAGGTGTGAAACCAACCATACATAAAGAGCTGGAGTACAACAAACAATCCTCGTACTGCTCTTCTCACATCTTTGGTCGAAGGTGTCATATAGGTCGGCTAGCATAGCGACAACCGGGCTTTCCTTGTGGTTATGATAGGTGAGAAAAGTGTCGATCACTGCTAGGTCCACCAACCCATCCACATTCGAAAAGAGGACTCCTCCGAAGATCAACAGTGCGAGAATATCTATGAACGGGGCTCACTCATCTTTACCTACCAAGATCTTGCTTTTGCCTCCAAATATTTTCTTGGTATTCCAACCACCCCATTTTCGACTTGCTTTCTGTGGTCTAATTCCTGCGCTGAGATTTGAACTATCTTGAAAATTCTTGCTAATGAGGGATAGAACCCTCAGAAGAGGTATGGTTTCCTTCCCCCTAGAGGGCATCCTAGGATCTCTTCAAATTCTTCTACCATAGGTGATAGCTGGAAGTCCCCAAAGGTGAAGCACCTCAACGGCTGATCATAATACTGGGCGAGGGAGGCAATGGCCTCTGTGGAGACTTCTACCATGGCTAGGTCCCAGATTTTACCGTAAGCTTTACGAAAAGCTTGCCGCTGGAGTTGACCCATTAACTGCCCTAACTCTTTTAGACTGGTGGTCCCTAGGCTCTTGACCTTGACTTGATAGAACCTCTTTTTAAGTGAAGGCATTTGATTTGATCCCATGTTTTACTAAAGTGAACAAAAATCGATGCGAATCAAAACTCCGACATCTATCATGGGTGGAATGGATGAATGCATGAAGAAATGCATATGACACAGATGCAATTTATGAATACGGGAGCCTGGGAAATTGTCTCCTTCTTAGATACAACGTCTTGGGGTAGCAAAGTGCCCGACATACGTATTTAAGATGGTGGCACGGACCCTTCGTTGGTTTGCCAAAGAGAGGGGATCAAGACAGAACCCGTGCGTGATGCATATGCGAAAGGCACAACACGGGAACGTACATAGTATGACAATATTCACAAAATATAAGCAAAAGGGTACATGACACTTATGCATGGCAGTGCGAAAAATGGCACGCAGCGTGTCCGCTCCGTGCCCCTATTCAAGGGACCTATATGGGAGAGAGCTAAAAAGGCTTTTAGTTATAATCCCCAAGGTGGTTATATCTCTCTTGATGGTTTCTAGAGGTATCATCCCCTTCGAAGAGACTACTAGCAACAATATGTTATCAAAGAGAAAAACTCTAGATGAGGGTTCACTGTAATCAAGCAAGTCAGAGACCTAGCATGATCACAGATTCACCTCCACTCCTTATGTTCCCACGAACCCGGGTATAGGGCCCTTTTTCAAATCACCGTGTGTGCAAATAGTGTTGGTGTTTGTGTGCATCAAATGAATAAATATTTACCTCATGCATACATTTTAAAACACACTAAAAGCATCAAAGAGTTATATACACAAGAACATAAGAAAAATAAAGGGAAACCAACAAAGGAGGAAGTCATGATAAAACATTGCACAAGATTAAATGGCCTAACTCTCTAAAAAAGTCCCCAGTGGAGTCACCAACTGTCGCAACCTACCCTTCGGCGGGAGGGCGACGCGTGACTCGCGGGTGCGTCTTCCAAGAAAGGAATACGCGCGGAGTCGCTACCAACGTTTATTTGAGGAAAACGTCGGAAAAATCGGAAAAGACGTGGTCTACAAATTTTAAGTGAAAGGTTCGGGAGTTGTATTTACGCACGGGGAAGGTATTAGCACCCCACACGTCCGTCACAAGGGACGACAGCCTTTGATTAAATGTGCAAACATGACTTCAATTTTTATGTTCCCTTTTACGTCTTTATTTCTTTTTGTACTTTTTATATTTTAATCTTTTTTGCGGTCGACGAGGGTGTTTTCCTTGCTCCTACGTATTCCTTAATTGTGATAAAGAAATCAGACCTACGTAGTTCTTTGAGAACAAAGTGTTAGGTTAAGTTGTTTTTATCCCCTTTTTTGCAAAATGTGTTTTTATTGAATGAAAGGTCATTTAAGGCGTTGGACCATTAAACTTCCGATTGATTTTTATTTATTTATTTTACTAAAAGATATTTTTGATTATTATATTATTATTTTGCCTCTTTTTGGTTATAAACGTGGTTACGGCATGACCGAACGGTCGGAATTTATTTTAACAGAAATTAAAGGATATTACAATGCGAATGATCGGTGGAAATTTATTTTTATTTTTTGATTAGGCGGGAAAATGACTTAAATAAATGACTAAAGCACGTCAAAAGGGGGTACGAAAAGTAAATAAAATAAAAATAAAAGCACGTGAAACAAATGAGGACCACTAAGGGTACATTTTGAGACAAAAGCTTTTATCTTTAAAAGAACTATTTTTCCAGAACAATTATATTTTCATTCTGAGCAACTTGAATTTCTATTATAAGCTAATAACAGTTTTCCATTCTAAAGTAGTTTATTATGAACCATCATTAGAAACCTTTTATCTTCAAAGGAACATAAAAAGTTTTCAAAACTCCAATTCAACCCCTTTTCTTGATATTTTTGTCACTTCACACACCTCCCCACAAAATGTTTCTTCGTATTCTTATAAAGGACTTCACAACTTCAGGGGCATCTAAAAAATAATAACATATAAATAGGCATAGATGTTAGTACCGGTTTTAATAGACAGTCTCTACCACCAATGGATAAAGGTTTACCCTTTAACCTAGATAACTTGTTTTTCACCTTTCCAATGAACCCCTCCCAAAATCTTCACTTCTAGGATTCCCTCCCACAACCAATCCCAGATACTCAAAAGGAGTAGACATAGTTTTGCAATTAAGAATAGATGCATACCTCAATAAATTCTCACAAGAAATACCTACTCCCCCAAGCTTATTTATGTGAAAGTTTACCTTAAGTCCACTATCAATCTCAAAAACATCTAGTATAGACCTACAAAGGTAACAATACTGCATTTAGGGGATAAATACAAATTCACAAGACTTAATTAAAAATATCAAATAATTCAACAACCTACCAATTAATTTTACTTTTTTTATATCATTTAGGGGATAAATACAAATTCACAAGACTTAATTAAAAATATCAAATAATTCAACAACCTACCAATTAATTTAACTTTTTTAATATCATAGACAACTTTTCAGTTCTCTTAATAATTTATTTGTAGCATTGACGTTGTAGGCTAATAACTCGAATTAATTATGACTCCTGTGAAGAAGAAATTCCCTTCCGAGAGATCAATTAACAGGAACTGACTTTTCCTACAAAGTTGTAGTAAGCAATAATACAATGTTCCTAAGCCCAATGGCCAGACACTTGGAATATTTATAGCATTTTGGTTATGTATGAAGTGTACCTGCTAACATATATAGTAGTATTAATTAACTAACTAATTATGGCATTCATTGGTTTGATGTAGTTGATCAAGTTCTAGGAAGCAAGAAAATTCATGCAGATAGGCGGGTTAACTTTGGCAAGAGCAAGAATGGAAGCGGGAAGAGCCCACAGGCCTTCTCCACAAATGAGTCCAGAGGCAGTTGCTGGAATCATGGCCTCTGCCTTCTTAGTGTTAAGCTTGTGCCACACGTAAACCACCAAACTCCCAAGGCACATATCAATGGCAAAGTAGGCACCAACCAGAAAGGGAATCGCCATCACCATGGGCAACGGCATCCATTTCCCAAACACGTTGGGGGAGAGGTCTCTCACCATGTTCACCACCACCGCGAAAGCAAAGAACCCGTAACAGAGCTGCAAGCAATGCTGGGGCAGTGCGGAGAAACCTTCGACGCCTAAAACCGCCATGTTTCTGTAAATTAGCGCATAGGGGGCCTTGAATTCCCCATGCGGGTTCCCCACATCGAATGCCTTGTAGAACAGAAAGAAGCTGAGGGGAGCTATTACGCAGCCCAACGCAGTGCCGATTAATTGGCATATGAACATTGCTTTAGGAGAAGTGCAGGTGTAATATGCAGTTTTGAAATCGTGCATCAGAGTGCAAGCCACAGAGACAACAGATTTAACCAGACCACACCCTACGAGACCTGCCACTACGCCGTTGTCTCTCCCGCTCATAGCTGCAACAACAAAGAGTGCCACTTTGCCGTAATTGTATGCCATGTTCATGTCGGTGAGACCCGTTCCGTAAGCGTTACAGAATGCCAGGGACGGGGCTAAGATGTAAGCGACCACCACGTAGAACCACTTCAGCTGAGGAAACATTAAAGGGATTACAATTATGGAAATCACCGACAAAACTATGTATCCGCCGGTTCCGATCCACATCGAAATGTTGTCCCTCAGGAAAACTTCTTTTTGTTTAAGCTCTTCAGCGTTATCTCTCTGTTGATCCGCACTTGAAGCTGCACCAATAATTAGAAGCAGAATAGCCAAATTATATATTTGAATTGAATGTGCATTTGGATGTAATTTTCATGACTAAATATCCAAAAAGAAAGTGGGAATTGACATGTACGTCATACCATTTTTACGGTTCTTAATTTTTTCATGTACGCTAAGGATTGAGGAAACTAAAATCTTGACAAAGTTGTATAAGCCATCACCGAGGATGAGAGCAACTGTTAGAAAGACCTTGTAGCCGTACAAAGCTTTCATGTTGCTCTCATCTAAATTGGTAGGGAACCAATCTCCCTTGCGACGATCAATGAGCGGCCATATCACTCCAAAGGAGAGAATGGCTCCAAGGAGCAAAGACAAATTTACAAGGTGGGGGCAAATCATCCCTGCTCCCACATAAGTCATGTTAAAATCAAAATAGAATCTGCAAATTCAAACAAAAATATTAGTAATAGGTGCAACTAGAAAGGAATGTCAGCATCCACTCCCAAGCAAACTTAAAATCATACATACGTTTGCTTCCAAGCTTGCAATCCAAAGGTAGGAAACTGAGCGAATCCGCAATCCTGTGTCCCTGAGAAGAACCACTTGAAAAAACCCCACATGAAACTGATGGAAAAATACTTCAAGAACCCACCAACTTGCTTCCTGAAATACAAGATAATTAATCAACTCAATCATTATCTTTAATTAAATGATTAATTATTAGGACAACTTATAATCCAGTTCCTTAACTGTTTTTTGTGTTGATTTTTCCAGCCAGAATTGAAGTTTTACTTCAGTAACCTGTATTAATCCTTAATACTACAAAACTATTATAACTCTAATTTTAATTGGTGTACCAATATCAAAATTACAAATTATCATATCAATTTTATTTTAAATTAAAAAGAAAAAGAATTTTGATGACTCAATGAGAGGAGTACTTGGCCATTTTGTCCCCCTGCGTGTGGAAACCATTGATGAGAACAGCTGTTGCCAAGCCACTAGGAAACGTCAACTTCAGGTCAACTATCATGATCTGCTCTAGAAGAAATAAGTGCCGGTCAATATGAGAAATAAGTGCCGGACAAATAAATATTCTATCTATGTATCCGATGGATGTTTAATCTTTCTTTTAATTTGTTAATTTAAAAGACATAAGTTATACAACGAGGAAATTAAGACATCCACGTGGTACACAAATATAGATAGATAGGATTTGAGCGGTGGATGAGAATACTAGCTAGAGATAGATGAGTACATACAGTACAGTACCTTTCTGAGTGGAATCAAGATGAAGAGACCAACAAAGCAAACCACAAAAAGGAAGGTAGTCATCCAAGCAAATCCAGGATCTCTAACAGTATTTGGATTGTTACCCTCAGTCCCAACTCCAGACAACTCATACGTCTTCCTGTTTAATCCCAAAAGATAAGAAGCAAATCCTCCTGCATGCAACACCAAACCAATTAAGTATATATATATATATATATATATAATATAATATAACCCATGGCATGGGAGTTAATTAATGTGCAAACTGCAAATTAACATATATACCATGAACAGCAATGCTATAGCATGAGACAACACAAGTCTGTATGATGGTGTTTTCTTGGCGGGTGAAGGGTTTGGAGATAAAACCAGCCTTGTGGAGCACTTTGTTCCAGCTTCGGACAAACAAGAAAGCAAGAAGGGCAGCAGAGACATTAAAGTTAGGAACGATTCCAGCTGAGAGATTGAGCTTCATGGCTATTATGCTGTATATGATTCCAAGCACCGTGCTCACCACCAATCCTCTCACTGTTATTTGCTCTTTCCATGGCTGAATTCTCTTTGACTCGGTATCTGCTACCTCTACCTGACTCTCTACCACTTTCTCTATTTCTAATTTCTTCTCTTCTCCCCCCGTGTTCAAATTAGCTGGTGAGGACATCATCTCCTACTCTGCACTATGCACACTGCACAAACCAATGATTATTTCATTTTAATGGAATCAATTGTTTATGTAAATTTATATCTGAGCAACTAATGCAAGTATATATCTCAGGAATCTCACCTTTGTTATCTAAACTTGCTCTTTCGCTTCTAGTCTCGCCGATTGAAGTACTTTGAAAGAAAATAATTCATAGAAACAGATCCGCAAGGCACAACTATTATATCGATTGTTGTACATACATTTATAGGGCCGGGTGATGTTTGATAGCGGTAGTCATTTTCCATGCTTAGTTGCATGACAGTATAATTACTAACTAGTGTAACAATGTTCACTCTTTGTCAACACTCAGCAGGGAAATACGTCTGCATTGCCTTCACCATTGTTGACTTGACTACTATTCATGAATATAATTACTATTAATTAATGACTTCTATTTGTTTGATTAATGGGTTTAAAATGTTAGGGTTGGACAAAGCCCGATCCATATATAAGACTTTTTATAAAAGTACCATATAAAAGACTTATTTACTAATGTTTATGCTTTATATAATATAATACATATCTAAATTTTATCAGTTTTTATATAAACAAAATAATACTGTAATATTTAATTAACTATCATATGAAGATTAACAAGGATCATGGTGGATCAAGACCACTAAATATTAAATCCTCATTTTAGCCTAAAGACTAGATTAATTGAGGTCAAGACCAAACATAAGAATTTTATATAACATTAACTCGTGAGTAATCAAATTTACTTTGTCACTGCACCAAAATAACCCTCCATACATACAAACATCTAGAAATATCTGTTTCCTCATGCCTCCGCTCCCCCGTTCTTTCTCATATTTATTTTCATTTGGTGATTTTAAATTTTAATATAAACTAAATGGTTGAAAAAACTTTAACAAAATATTAGAATAATTTCAAATATTAAAATATGCTCCTAACATACCTTTGAGATATATATATATATATATATATATATATATATATATATATATATATATATATATATATATATATATATATATTGATTTAACGTAACTTTTATCTCTTTCAATCTATAATTTTTAATATTTTTAGTTTCAACTTGAATTTGAATATCTTTTTAAAGAAATTATCAATAATTAAAAGTAATAATGCATCACAACATAAATTATTTATTATAAATTTTAAATATAATTCAAATATTATAAATATTTAGTTATTACAATTTTTAATAATTTATATATTTAATTATTTAAAAAATATTCATTCTAGGTGATGAAGCGGATAGACATAGTCAGTATGACATTATCGTCTTATGTTGATTGTGTGTACAACGAATGGTGATCTCAGGGATTTTTTGGAAGACTCTACACTGATGCATGGCAGCAACATCGGCAGAGATATGTTTTTCTTGCTGTGGTTTTTATTTGAGGAGAACCGATACACAAGCTTAGAAATAGTGTAGGATGCTTTGGAAGTTCGATGCATTTCTTTTGGTGGTGTTACGGTGTAAATTTTGGAATTAGTGGTGCAAAGGCATGTAATACTAAGTTGCCAACATGTATGGGTTTCGGGTTGACATTTGTAATTGGGAGAGGGAACTTCCTAGAATCTGCTAAACCTTATTATTTCTCTTGTATTCTTTCTCAAATGAGGCACAGCTCGTGCTTTGTTTGTTTTATATAAAAAATTTCCTATTGTTAGAAAAAAAAATATTTAAAAATATTTATTTATTTGAAATTATAAAATTTAGTTGTACACAATAAACATTTATTTTTATAATACACAGACTAAAATATTAGCACTATTACAAAATGTAGATTTAACATCGCTAAATTAACATTGATTTTTGATAAAACCGATGTTAACAAAAACACGGTAACATAATGGTAAATAACGTGACTTTCTTAACATCAATTTTTTAAATAACCGATGTTAACACAGTAGATTAACATCGATTTTTAAAAAATCGATGTTAACATCACTTCGATAACGTCCGTTTTTCGAAAATCCAATGTTGAAAAATGATAAGTTAACATCAGTGTTTAAAAAAAAAAAACCGATGTTAATGTTAACATCACTTCCTTAACATCGATTTGTCCAAAAAGCCGATGTTGGTGAATGATAAGTTAACATCACTTCGTTAACATCGTTTTTTTTTTTTTTTTTTTTATAGAAAATTGATGTTAGTGAATTCGATTTTTTAAAATATTATTGGCTCCACACCCTAATTCACTCATGTCTATAGCATATCTTCGTCTCTGCCGCAGCTTTGGTGTCGCCCATGTTATCATCTTCATCACAACTCCGAGTGTCGCGCCTCCGCATAGGTGTTCCTCTCCACGTCGCAACTTTTCTTTCTCACTCCCACTCGCAGCCAGTCTCGTTGCCACTGTCGTTGTTGGTGTCGAGGTAAGCTTCATGTCTTTGTTCTCACTTTTTGTTGTTGGGCTTTTGAAGTTAGGGACATGTAGGGCAGGGTAAGTAAGAGACAAGACAACATATATATAGTGACCAAACAAACAACCCCTTGCAAGGCCTTTGGCCAAGGCACCCTGCGTGCTACTACTGTCCAGTGTCAGTGTTTGCGACTTTGTGTACTAAGACTAAAGGGTGTTCCTCTTCCATCCTTAAATAAATAGGCCAAACTTTCACATACTTATGCTTTTCTTCAGTTTGGTGAAGAGATACATACACTAGTAGTTTACTGTGTTTTAGCCTTTTAGCTCTTCTTCATGACTTATCCTCATATCATCTCTAAAACAAAAGGGGTAAATCTTGTCAAATCTGAATTTAGTATCTGACAAGACATTTTTTTGTTTGAACTTAAGAACTCTACGATAACCCCACCAAATTTTTCATTCATTCTCCTTGCATTTACACGTTTAGTTAAATACCTTAATTATATAAGAGTGGATTGTGTTGTCTTCTGCTTTTTATAAGGACATGGTTCTTTGTAGAAGTTTTCTGTTAAATCATTGGTCCCTAGCCACGAGTCTTTGGACTTATTTATCCATCTCGGTGTGGGAGTAGAGACCCACATTGTTGTCCTTTACACTCAACTGCACCATCACCTCTAATTTTTAATGATGACATACATGGCCAGTGGTTGTGGTCTGCGACACACGATCAACTCAAGTTAATCTTATGTTTATGGTCTTATTATATTTGTCATTGATTGTATGTCCTAGTAGCTACTATAATTCAGAAGGTAATCACACATCCTTTCTTAGCCATTGGCCATTAACTTTTTTAAATATTGCAGACTTAGCTTTCATATGATGAGGTAGTACCATGCAACAATTGTGTTGTCTACTCTATGCCATTACTTTGGAGAAACACTCCAGGCCCACCTACTTATCTAACCTCGCTGTTTTGTTGGAGGGTACCAACTTGATTGGGACATTGGCTATAGAGTTGTTTCTCTCAACTTTAACAAGTGGGAAGTTAACTCCAGCAATTACTATTCTTCACCTATTCTTAAGTTCGACTAAGTCAATGTTGAGATTTGTTGTCCACACCTTCAACAAGGTAAGCCAGGCTTTAATTACTCAAATTTCACTAAACTAATTTTTAGGCTATCGTAGAATGTGAAATAAAAAATATTTGACATGCCTCTCAAGTCTCACACCTCACTGCCATTGGAATGAGTATTTTTATTTTTTCCTAATTCTAAGATTTGGAGTTGATAGATAATCAAGACTTTCACTGTTCCCTAAATATTCTAATGAGATTTGCCATGGTCAAACATGGCAAGGTTTTTAATCATTAAGCGTGTCACCAATATTTTTGTTTTCTTTTAGGATGATTTCCGATAAAGATACATGCCATAGTTTGAGTGAATAGCTTCTTGAACTACATGTCTTTTGGACATAAATAACTATAAGGATGAAGGTGAAACTTGCAATTTTTTACATTGACTCTTTGAGTCACAAATCAAGAGATACCATGATAAAAGCCAAGAACAATTTTAGGGAAAAATTGTATGCATGTGGGCTTCTTTATTGTACAAAAATCAAATCCTTTACAAACGTAGGAAATTTGTCCTAAAGTCTAGCACAAATATTCTAGCAGCTACTAGCTATTAATGTAGAAGCAAGCTTCATGATGATGAATCAAGTAGTTTTGATGATGACAAAAAGCCCAAAAGAATGATTTCAAGATTAAGTCAACAAGTTCAAAATCAAGATTAATTTCAAGATTCATTAGAAGAAATCAAGAAGATTCAAGATTCAAGAGAAGTTGATTTCAAGATTCAAGAAAAGACATCAAGAAGAATCAAGATTCAAGAGAAGATGAATTCAAGATTCAAGAAAAGAAATCAAGAAGCAACAAGTCAAGACTTCACAAGGGAAGTATGGAAAAGGATTTTTCAAAAACCAAACATAGCATATTTTTGTTTTACAAAAGAGTTTTCTCATATTTTTCTAAGTTACCAAAGTATTTACTCTCTGGTAATCGATTACCAGTTTCCTGTAATCGATTACCAGTGATAAAATTTGATTTCAAAAAGTTTTTAACTGAATTTGCAACATTCCAAATGATTTTTAAATGGTGTAATCGATTACAATATATTAGTAATCGATTACCAGTGTATCTGAACGTTGAAATTCAAATTCAATTATGAAGAGTCACATCTTTTCATAAAATGCATTGTGTAATCGATTACATGGTTATGGTAATCGATTACCAGTGATAAGTTTTGAATAAAAGGTCAAGAGATGTAACTCTTGACATGATTTTCTCAAGGTTATAACTCTTCCAATGGTTCTCTTGACCAGACATGAAGAGTCTATAAAAGCAAGACCTTGACTTGCATTCAAAAAACTTCTTGAACAACTTTTGAGAAACCTTGAAACCTTTACAACCTTTACAATTCTTTAAGAATTCTTTCCTACTCATCTTTCTTCTTCTTCCTTTGCCAAAAAGCTTTCTAAGTTTTTTGTTTTCCAAACCTTGTTCTTCTGCAAGTGAAAATTTTGCAGAAAACAAAAGTGTGCTATATCTTTTCATTCTCTTCTCCCTTTGCCAAAAAGAATTCAACAAGGACTAATCGCCTGAATTCTTTTTGTGTCTCTCTTCTCCCTTTTCCAAAAGAATAGAGGGACTAACCGCCTGAATTCTTTTGTGTCTCCCTTCTCCCTTTCCAAGAGAATTCAAAGGACTAACCGCTTGAGAATTCTTTTGATTCTTCCCTTTCCCTTAAACAAAAGATTTCAAAGGACTAATCGCCTGAGATATCTTTTGTTTCCCCTTACAAAGATTCAAAGGACTAACCGCCTGAGAATTCTTTGTCTTAATACATTGGAGGGTACATCCTTTGTGGTACAAGTAGAGGGTACATCTACTTGGGTTGTTGCAACTGAGAACAAGAGAGGGTACATCTCTTGTGGATCAGTTCAAGTGGAGGGTACATCCGCTTAGTTGTTCAAAGAGAACAAGGCAGGGTACATCCCCTATGGATCTTTGCTTGTAAAGGATTTTACAAGGTTGAAAGAAATCTCAAGACCCGATGGTTGCTTGGGGACTAGATGTAGGCACGGGTTGTTGCCGAACCAGTATAAAATTCTTGTGTTTGTCTTCTTCTTCCCTACACTTTTTAATTTCTGCTGTGTACTTTACTTTTACGCTTTACTTTTGTTTAAGTTGCATAACTTAGTAGTAAAGCCTAATTGAATCTAGTAACATTAAGAAGGATAAGTTTTAATTAGTCAAGGTACATTAATAATTAATTCAACCCCCCTTCTTAATTATTCCGAGGCCACTTGATCCAACAATTTATAGTAGGATAATGTTTTATAGATAATAAACATGTGAAAAATAATAGCTACAGTCATGCCTAATAATGGTTCTAGACAGTGCAAGTAATTAACATAATGAACTACAGGCTTAGCTATAATTTGTTTTAAACATGTAACATTTTGAGGGCTGTACATTTTTTTTAAAATCAGACATGTAATTACCCAAAACTAGAAAATTTTGTTTGACTATTCCATTATTAATTGGCCTGGAATTGGACTAATGTATGTCCAAATATGCATCTTTTATTAGGTGTTTTTAGGTGTCTGAGATCAATAATGATGCTAAAATGCCTTAAGTCCTTGTTCATATAAACAAAGAACTTTGATAAGTTAAATTTAGTTATATAGCAGAAGCTGCAAAATGTCTAGCCCCAACAAGCTTCCTATATTTGATAAGTTAAGTGCACCCGGCTAAGCTGTATTTGTCATAGTTTATGTTTGCTATAATGTTGTTAGTAGGTTACTATAGTAGGGGAGGAAGAATTATTATGTAGGGTAATAGTGCTTGGTTATGCTTCAATTATATAAAAATTAACAAATATAAATATAGCATAACTTGTGGTTATGAGGTTGGACTAGGAAGTTTATTCCATAGCAACTTTTGTTGCACAATGCTTTGGTACTCCAGTGCCTTTGAAGTTTATGTGCATTCTTGACTATATTATTGATATATAATAATCTCCTTGAAAGAGATACCTCAAAAGCAAATCATGTATATCTAACAATATAGTTAACATGGATAACCAATAAAACAAGCTGATATTAATATTATATAATTTGAAAAGTTGTCTTCTGTTTTATTTAGGTTACTATACTAGTATGTAAGTTGGTGCAATGCATGGGCGAATTTTGTTATGTAATTGAAATAGGAACGACTGTAGTCTATGAAATGGCCCATTTGATGTACACAATACATAACATTCATGCATGAGTAATATGAAATTACATTTATAGAACAACAAAGGCTAATCTGCAAAAGTTAGAAGCAGCCTAGACATCCCTTCCCAATGGCAACAGTCATTTACAGCACTTGGTTGATAACCATAAATATATCACTGTGAGCTAGGGGTAATTCCGTTAAAAACATTTCCCATATATTTCACTGCACTAATACAATTAGTTTGCATACGTATATCCACCTATCATCTCTAGCCAACCCAGGAATTCAACAAAAATAAGTGAATCTTTCAAATTAGAGTTTAATTCCTCTTTCAAATTAGTTTAGAAAATCTTCTACCAATCACAATATATCCATGCATTGTTAAGAGAGGAAGAGCAAGTGGAGTTGTTATATATAGTACTACCACTTCATGCATGTGTGAATGAGCACAGAGAGAGAGAGAGAGTCCACACACACCCCACATGAAAATGAAATACTGCATGATAACTGAGAGAGGACAAGGAAGGGGAAGCAACTAGAGTTCGTGTCTTTACTGTCTTCGCAAACAGACAACTAATATTGACCTGAACAAGTATAAGAATTTAACAGACTTGTTATTTAGTTATATTTCATTTTTTTATTATTAAATATTGATACATAGTATTAGTGACTCATATATAGCTGTGTCACAAATATGCCACCTTGCTTCAGTCTGGGCTTGACAATCAACTCATAGAAGGACTTGGAAAAAAGTTTATAACAAGGACATCTGATCATAGTCTCTAGAGCTGCCTCCGAAAGTGGTTTGTTGTCTATCACTGCATGCTCATGTTCTGATATTGTCTCATCTTTCGAGAAACTAAGTTGCAATTAGTATAAAATTAATCAAAGTTGTGAAAATATATATAAAAAAATGTTAGCCACGGAGAAATGAATTTGTTATGACAAGTAGGCTTCTAAATACAACTTTAGTTTGATGATTTTTGGTACTTATTTTTCAGAGGAGTTGAACCAAACCACTTGGCTTTCTCTGTTGCTCTTGGTGTTACATTGGGACTATTTCAATTGCAGTAGTATGTTGTAATTAACCCACCTGGATTTATATTGTCATTTATGTGGGATTTGTTTATTATACTTGCTACTGAACACTCAAAATCATGCTTGTAACTAAGATCTTATTGTTTGCATGATTGGTCATTGAATAGGATAGCAACTTTACAGATTTAAATCATTTTCCTGCTTATTTAAAATGTTACATGCGTCATGATAGCGGAATGGAGATCATTCTCCTTGTTAAAATGAAGAATAGAAGGAACTATGGTATAAATTTGGGGGTGGAGGGGTGGGGGAATAAATGTAGAATGTTTCCATGTAGTATGTAGAATGTTTATTGCTGGCAAGAGAAATAGCTTCAGATTTGTGATTAGACTCATTGTTTTCTAACTCAATAGGCATCTTAGAGGGGTGATGACATTCAATATGTTAGATATAGAACCAACTAAAGAGAAACTTCATGCTTCACTAACTTTTGAATTAGTGAAAAATGAAAGGAGAAATGACCAACTTAGTCAGGGGCACGAAATATTTGAGTTTTTGCGCTAGATATCAGCATATTTTCAATTGACAGATGGAGACTATGTATTCTTTAGATAACATATTGAATGTCATCACCCCTCTAAGATAACCATAGTTCAGTATTGGTAGCCATCTAGAATAAGTTTAGTCTCTCTCTAGTTTCCAAAACTATGTCTTTCCATTAACTCTAGGGATGCAACTCATGGAAAATGCAGATTTGACTAACATAATCCCAAAACTGAATCTGATTTCAAGATTGTGAAGCAACTGCATATTTGAATTAAGTATAAAGTGATTCAACCTAGCAAATGCATCACAAAACAATCAAAAGCAGAAAAATACTCTCTTAATTAGATATCCAAGAAATTATAATGATGTGAATTTCTAGGAGATCTTCACATGTAATTCTTTTACACAAATGAACTTTTCCTTTTGAAATATAGGTTTATTGTAGGACTTCCAAACTAATAAATGTTTTCAAATAACCAATTCTACTTAAAAAAATTCTTGTTCTCTCTCTTTGTGACATCATGTATCTCCTAAATGTAAAGTCACAAATCATTTTACCACCAGTGAATGTGCAAAAAAGTGATATTTGTTGTAAAATGTATCTCCTAAAATGTACTTTAATAAATTTAGGTGGATTTTGTGCCTTGAATTCATAGTTTTATATATACGATTGAATTTTACTTGATATATCCAAGTTTGTGTTATATCTCACTTAGCATTGAAATATTTAATTTGCAGGCACTATTTGTCTTGTTGTTTGCATCGTGATCACAAAATTCATTGTTGGACACTATACTAATCATCATCACAAGTACGAAAGTTTTCCATAAACTTTTGATTCTTATTTTTGTTACAAATGTTTTTGTACGTTGTTGTCTGTCATTAATGTACTTTGCTTTATATACAACTTTTGTTCATCATGAGTGAACCTTAGATTCTCATTTGAGATTGAATACAATTATTCTTGTGGATAGTTTGCATTAATCATTGTATTGAATATTGACTTGTCCATTTGGACAGTTTGGGAAGAGTCATATTTTTATGGTAGATTCATGTGTTAAGGTTAACATTATTTTGTTGAATTTTGATGAAATTTTGAAGCAATGCATTTCTAGTTGTTCTCTTAGTGCATACTTGATTGTCGGGGAATTAATGTTACCGCTTTCATGTCGTGTACTTAGAGATCAATGTGAAATGCTGCCGAAATTTCGTCAAATTTAACAAAATAAGCTTAACCTTGGCGTATGAATCTACCATAAAAAAATGTCTTCCTGAATGGGATAGGGCCACACCTTAAATGAAAAAGTGATATTTTCATGCATCGAATAACTTTTAGAGTATCACAGAGTTATTATTTAGATGGACCAAAGTTGGATGAATGAAAGTCGCATGAGCCTTGCGTATGAGGAAGGAGTGGAACAGTTCCTTCAATTTGCTTCGGAAAAAAGTCGACCGGATGAAAACGGGAAATTTTTTTGTTTGTGCATAAATTGTTTGAACGGGAGACGACAAATACTCGACGACATACTGGAACATTTGTTGTGTGATGGGATTAAGAAGAATTATACTACATGGATATGACATGGTGAATTGACAGACATGCATAGTGGGTCCTAATCTGAACCATTTGATGTACAAATGGGAGATCGCTTGGAGGATATGATTCGTGATCTTGGACAAGAGTCTTTTCAACAAGCACCTGCTCCTATGTATGATACATTGGAAACTGATTCAAATAAGCCTTTGTATCCGGGGTACAAGAATTCATTGACGTTGTTGTCAGCGGTGTTAAGTCTGGTTAATGTGAAGGCTAGATATGGGTGGAGTGACAAAAGCTTTAGTTCACTACTTCAAGTAGTGCAAGATATGCTTCCAGAGGAAAACACGTTGCCAAAAAGTTACTATCAGGCCAAGAAGATACTGTGTTCGATGGGTATGGAGTATCAGAAGATTCATGCTTGCCCTAATGACTGCATACTATACAGACATGAGTTCAAGAAATGCACAAATGCCCTAGGTGAGGGGTATCACGGTACAAAGTGAAGGATGATGACGAGTGTAGTAGTGAGGAAAACTCAAAGAAGGGCCTCTAGCGAAGGTGTTGTGGTATCTTCCGATCATTCCAAGGTTTAAGCATCTGTTTGCTAATGGAGATGACGCAAAAGACGTTACATGGCATGCAGATGGGAGAAACTGCGATGGAAAGATCCGTCAACTGGCTGATTCCTCCTAGTGGAATAAGATTGATCGTTTATATCCGGGTGTTGGCAAAGAGGCAAGAAATCTTAGGCTTGGACTAGCCATTGATGGAATGAATCTATATGGCAGTTTAAGCAGCCAACACAGTTCGTGGCTAGTTTTGCTAGTAATTTACAATTTGCCTCATTGGTTGTGCATGAAGCAAAAATACATGATGTTGTCTATGATGATATTTGGCCCAAGACAACCAGGAAATGACATTGATGTTTATCTCAGTCCCTTGATAGAAGACTTGACAAAGATGTGGGATGAGGGGGTTTTAGTGTTTGATGGGTTTCGAAATGAGACTTTTCTTTTGTGTGCAATGCTTTTTTGTACCATTAATGACTTTCTAGCATATAGGAATTTGAGCATGTACAATGTTAAGGATCATCGTGCTTGCCCCATTTGTGAAGAAGACACAAGCTACATACAACTAAAACATGGTAGAAAAATAGTCTACATTAGGCATCGACGTTTTCTGCAACCTCATCACCTTTACCGACGATTGAAAAAAGCATTTAATGGAAATCAATAGCATGAAACCACGTCAATATCATTAACTGGTGACCAGGTCTTCCAGCGGGTTCAACACCTGAATACTATATTTAAAAAGACACAAAAGAAGGAAAAAGTAAGATTTGCATATGGAAGAAAGGATCGATTTTGTTTGATTTTTCGTACTGGTCTAATCTAGATGTTAGACATTATATTGATATTATGTATGTGGAGAAAAATGTATGTGATAGTATCATTGGGATGCTCATTAACATTCAAGGCAAGATGAAAGGTGGTTTAAATACTCGTCAAGATCTAGATGAGATGGGTATACGATCGCAATTGCATCCAAGGTCTGATGGTAAAAAAATATACTTGCCTCTAGCTTGTCATACTTTGTCCAAAAAGGAGAAGATCAGTTTATGTCAGTGTTTACGTCGGGTCAAAGTCCCACAAGAATATTCTTCAAATATTAAGAGCCTTGTGCAGTTGAAAAATTTTAAGTTGGTAGGCTTAAAGTCTCACAATTGCCACGTCTTGATGCAACAATTGTTAGTCGTGGCCATACGAGATATTTTGCCTAACAAAGTCAGGCTTGCCATAACTCAGCTGTGCCTATTCTTCAATTCCATATGTAGTAAAGTCCTTGATCCTGTGAAGTTAGATGAGCTGGAAAATGAGGCTGCTATTATATTGTGTCAGTTGGAGATGTATTTTCCACTTGCTTTCTTCGACATCATGGTGGAATTAATTTTTCATATGGTCAGAGAAATCAAATGTGGTGGTCCTGCTTATTTGTGGTGGATGTACCCGGTTGAGCAATACATTAAGATCTTAAAAGGGTACACAAAGAATCTACACCGTCCGGAAGCATCTATTGGGGAAAGGTACATTGCAGAAGAAGCCATTGAATTTTGTTCAGAGTACATTGAAAAAGCAAAACTTGTTGGGCTTCCCAAGTCTCGGCATGCAAAAGAGTGAAAGGTAAGGGTTCAAGAGGACCGCATGTTATAACTGCAAGTGTAGAAGATTTGCAATAAGCTCATTTGTATGTATTGAATAACAATAATGAAGTTTTGTCATACATACTTCGCCACAAAGGTTTAGTGAAGGAAAGTAATCCAAAAATGTTGAAGAACAAGGTCTTGAAAGAGCATAACAAGACTTTCTTGGATTGGTTTAAAGATACAATCTTTGATGATGATAATGCTTCTGAAACATTAAGAAAGCTAGCAGATGGGCCTAAAAGAAATGTTATAACTTGGCAAGGATACGATATAAACAAGTATTCCTTCTATACAAAAGCCTAAGACGAGAAAAGTACAATGCAAAATAGTGGGATTACCCTAAGGGATGAATCTCAACACTTCGCTAGTGTACATGATGACAATCCCTGTGTAGCTTCCATATCTTACTTTGGTTTCGTTGAAGAAATTTGGGAGCTTAATTATGTGAAATTCACTATCTACGTTTTCAAATGTAAGTGGGTTGACAATAATATCGGTGTTCAGACCGATGATGTGGGATTTACATTGGTAGATCTTAAGAAGCTCGCTTACTAGAATGACCCATTCATCATGGCAGAACAAGCTAAACAGGTATTTTATGTTCAAGACCCTTGTGATGAAAGGTGGTCAGTGGTTCTACACGGGAAAACAATTGGTGTCAATGTTGAAGATGATGATTCATACATTGATAATTACGTTAGTCCTTTGTCCACACAAATGTCTCCTAACATCATCGGAGAAGAAGAAACTGATGACATTCATGTTAATCATAATGATCATGACGAAGGAGAATTAATTAGCATTGTCTAATATAATTTTTTTATTATGTACTTCATTTCAATCCATTCAATTACATAAGTTATTGAGTTTTGTGATTATGTTCAAAATTAATGGTTTTTTTTCTTTACAGGAAAATGACTACATTCAATTACATACAAGAATTGGAAACAAGTCCTTGCTGCCCATAAGGATTTGATATGGAAGGATATTCAGGTATTTAACTTAAATGTTGCATGTTGTTGATTAACAATAAAATTGTCTTTTAGTAACAATAAAAAGTAATTTTCGTTTGTCAGGCTGAATTTGATATCCATGAAGCATCTGATTGGAGGACGAAAAAGAAAATACTTCAGACTGTAGGGGAGTGGTGGAGATAGTTTAAGTCTAATTTGACTTTGAAATGGGCACTTGCAACCGCCAAGGATGATGTCGATGACACTGTTTGCGAAAAGTATGACATTAGCAAGGAAAAGTGGACCCAATTTTGTTAGAGCCGCAGACACCCTTCGTGGGAGGTAACTTTTTCATTTTCATTGTTTTAAACATTAAATTTACTTATTATTGCCAGTAGTAATAATTTTGGATGATGTTTAATTTTTAAAGGATGTGCGAAAAAAGGCACAAGCCACTTAGAAACAAAACACTACCTCTCACGTATTGTCTCGTGGGGGTTATGAGTTTCTTGAAAAGAAGTTGATGGACGAGAAGAAAAATAAACAACTGGAGGAAGCTGCTCAATCCAAAAGCACTGATACCGTGATTGATCCTTCATTTCCCATCAGACGACACGTGAAGTGGAAGATGGCCCGCACCAAGAAAACTGGTTAAATAACGTCTGAGGCAGCAAAGGAAATTGTTGACAAGATTGTAAGTCACTTTCAATTGTTAATTGCAATTATTTATGTTTATTGTGTGATTCAGTAAACCAATAAATGTGTTCCTTACAAGATTCGTTGGAGGAGCAAGCCTCACAGGGTTCCTTTGTCGCCCATGGACGCCAGGATGTACTGAATGCTGCCATTGGATGACCAGAACACCCTGGTCGTGTGCATGCTGTTGGAGCCAGTGTCACAATCAAATAATACTTTGGATCAGCTCCAAGGACCTCCCACAGTTCTTCATCCATGGCTCCCGAAAACCTGGAGAAGCTGACACAAAAAATCAGGGACCAACTGGAGAAGTTGATCACAAAAAAAGTGACTCGACAACTAATGTTGTCCTTCAGCCAAATGCAGTCCCAATTTCAATCGCAAATGCAATCATAGGGACTCGCATTGCCTCCTGAGCCAGAGGTTGGTCCTTCAGTTGCTCATGTCAGCACAAAGGAGAGTTGTGTTGATCCCTCAGGGAACGATCCAGACACGGATGACTTAGAGAAATGCAGGTTATACGTCGAAGAAAATACTCCCCGCCTGGTTGCCTTAGGAAGACTTTATGAGGGGTTGACAACAATTCATAGCATCCTTTTGCGCCATGATCAAGTCAAGGTTGGTGTTGAGGAAGTTAGAGATGCAGATGCTCCCATTCCTATACCCACTAAAAAGTTCAGTTAGTGGGGCAAACACTTAACACCTTCATTGCTTGGCTGACACGTCTTGTCAAGCGTTTATCAGAACAAGTATTTCACTGTCATTAAATGCTTTTTTTTAATTAAAGTGTTCACTGTAATTAAATTATGTTAATTAACTGTGTTTGATAAACATGGAGTTGTGGGACCGATGAAACCTGCAGATAGGCCAGATCATGATGTTGATTATCCCTTATATCTGATGACATTAACCATTCCACAACTTTTTCTGAAGCCGTTGCAGGTTATGTGGGATGCTATCGTGTTTGGGGACTTTAATGACAACTTCCCCTTGTACATAAAGCATGAAGGCTTGTTTGAAATAGCACACGATGGTCAATGTCTCAGCATCTCTGTTATACAGTTGTGGATTCTGTAAGTCAGTTTACAATATTGTTTATTACCTAACTTATTGTTTTAAATTCATACATAATTTACTTTATTTTAAAAAACATAGGCATATGTCTGAGACAAGTATGCAAGCGGGAAATGTCGATGTGTATGGATTCCTCGAGCCACAGTCTATACAAAGATCTGGGCAATCACAATTTGAATAAAAAAGTTACATTAAGAACTGGATGTAAAATTCAAAGAAGGATGTGTACCTAGGAGCCTACTTGAATGGGTAAGTTAAACTAAACAAATAAATTTAAATAATATATAATAGTATAATAACTTATATTGTTCTCCACTGCAATGCACATTGGCAAATGGTCGCCATTTTGCCTAAGGAAAATGTTGTCATCTAGTTTTGCTTGTTGCATAATAGGCCAGACAACTACCTCAAGGGAATTATTAACAGGTTAATTCTATTTTTCAATACATTTGCATTAGCATTAGTCGAGAACATCAATATTTTAATTGTACAATATGCATCCATGTTTGTATTTAACAGTGCTTTGAAAAGACTTAACGATACTCTACAAAGTAAATCCAAGGTTATTGCTAGGTGGATTGTTGTTAAAGTAAGTGATTTAATCAATGCTTCTAGTTATATTTTAATACTGTGTAGACTAATTTGTACTTAATATTGAATATCTAAACTTCATAATGTATTTAGTGTAATAGACAAAAAGGAAGCACTAAGTGTGTGTATTACGCCATGCACTAGATGTCAACTATAATCTTAGGAAGTTTAAAGAATAATTGGGAAACAATAATTGTTTAATTCAAATGTATTTCATTTTGTTATAATTGGCATTATATATTATTGACTTATATTTTATTATATCTTGCAGTATTTCAATTATGCTAGACCATTGGAACCAGAGAGATTGAAGGGGTTTCGCATCCAGTGGGCAACCTATTATTTGAAAGTTAAAAATGAAACAATTAGTGTTTAAGCAATTTTGGAATTATAGTTTAGTTACTTTACATTTTTTACAATTCATGTCTCCTTAACATTAAATATTCTCTTAATCCATAGTAAATAATAATTTTTTTATGGAATTGTTGGTAAAAACTATTTGAAAATAGAATGAAAATTATATATTGTAGTTCTGCTTTTAAATTTACAGGTTCATTTGGGGTTATTAAAAAAACAAACAGCATATTAAAAAAAATCCTAAAAAATAGCATCGATTTTTATTAAAAACCGAAGTTGTATGTATATATTAACATCGGTTTTTTAAAAAACTGATGTTAAGCTTCATTAACAACATCGGTTTCTATAAAACCGATGTTGCTGGTAATAGAACAATATCGGTTCTTACCAAAAACTGATGCCTGTTATTAGAAAACAACATAGGTTTATAGTGAAAACTGATGAAACATCGATGTTGTCTTCATATATTAACATCGGTTTTGGTAAAAACCGATTTTCATATATTAACATCAGACATCAGTTTTGGTAAAAATCGATGTTGTCTTCATATATTAACATCGGTTTTTGTAAAAATCAATGTTGATATGAAGATATATGACTTTTTTTTTATAATTCTTACTATATAACATCAGTTATTTAAATAATCAGTGTTGTAATTTTATGTTAACATCGGTTTTAGAAAACCGATGTTAACCGTATTACTTTCAATGTCAGTACTTTCAACATCGGTTGATAATTAATGTTGAAAGTCCTTAATAACCGATGTTAAAACCCTATTTTCTAGTAGTGTAGTATTAAATAAATAAGATAAACTTAAGTTATCTATAGTTCGACTCGACCGATTCAAAAACTAGCTTCACACACACACACACACACACACACACACACACACACACATACATACACACACCCACACACACATAGAGAGAGAGAGAAAAAAGGAATCAACTTATTTTAAGAGTAACTCTTTTAGAATTCTGGTTGTCACAAATCTCATATCGCTTAGGAGTCGAGACCAAGGATTGTTTATAAACACTCTTTCTCTCAAAACACTGAAGTGCCATTTACGAGGGCAAAATCGTGACGAAGACCCTAATGATGCTTAGGGACTTAAGGTCAAGACATTGGTGCTAGAAGGAGGGTCTAGGCCACTCTTTCTCGTTAGCCTCAATTAGGGGGCTTCTTCTGATTGCCACAAAATCCCACATCACTTAGTCAAGGCCGGGGGTCATTTATAAACATCTTTTCCTCCCAACTCACCAAAGATCCTTTTACAAGGACAAAACCTTTATGGTCCATTGAGCACCTAAGTAGACAATAACTTGGATACAAGGACCCTCACGATGCCTGAAGACTTTAGGTTGGAATAAAGTTACTATGCATCCTCACCATTCATTATAAGTAAATTGGGCATATCTCTCTTGAGGTTTCCATTTATTATGTTTGATATTCCTCTATTTTGTAACCCTAAAAACTCCCCCTAATATATTCCTTTGTATAACACCATGTAACCCTCCCTTTCACTCGCCCCCATGTGTTTTTTGCAAATTGCACCCTTAATACACCTTTTTTTTCATTATTCCCTAAAGTCAAGTAACAATGTTAACTGATGATATAACAACAATGTTGGTAGCCCATTGATTTGTCATGTCATAAAGGAATTTCATGAGATAGTCGCTTATAATTTTTTAAAATTGTGTTTTTAATCACACATCAAACAATGCTTGTTTAACGTTGCTGACTCCTTGGCAAGAGTACCAATTCGTACAAGTAGTGATAAAGTGGTAAGACCAAGTATTGAGTGCACAGGGACTTTGCTTGTACTCAGAGTTATATATATATAATTTTTAAGCAATTTATGACTCAAATAGAATCCTATTCATTGGTTAAGTACAAATATAAACTAATGTAAATTAACTACAAAGCAAGGAACATGAAAGAGTAAGAAAACAATTGCTGAGCGTTGTGAGATGGTGTTAGTGATGAGTTATGCAACGTGTTGGGAGCTCAACTTACTAGTACTACTCTTGATACAATCGTAATTGATTTTTTATCTTTTTAACCTGAATATGATTATTACCTACATCTTCTAACATACTCTAATCATGATCCCTCAAGTGAGAGAGCCTAAATCACCTAATATCGCTCCTAATCCCTTAAGAGTAATATTAAATAATTTGCATAACGAACAAAGATGCATACGTAGGCTAAATAATATCACTCTATCCCTAGACACGAATCACCTAATGTCTAAATCCCAAGTTGTTAGCATATAAAAATTTCCCAATGTCTAAATCCTAAAATAGTACATGAGAATGGATGATCAAACCACATACATGTGAATGAGTACAAGAAAAAACAATAATATCAACATCATATTAATATATAGTTTAGAATCATTATATCAAAGAGAGTTTGGTTTGGAAAGTTCCCAACAACGAGTTATTTTAGCTCCTCATTGTCATGACAAATTTACAAGTATAAAAGTTGGAATGAAATGGAAGAGAAAATGAGTGAAACAGATCGGTCAGAGCTCCAAAAATTGGATTTCCTTCAACAATGGTTTCTTTGCTTTCTTCTATTTCTTGTTTCCTTTGCTTCTTTGGGGTTTCTTCAATGTGAAGGAATGAATGAGTGTTTCATTCTTTTTAAATATGTACACCATGTGAAGGAACTTCCTTGTGTGCTTAGCATGCTTGTGCTGAGCGCGCATGTCCAACTGGATTAAGTGGTCACGTGCTAAGTCACAGGATGCGAGCTTAGCAAACTTGCCCATGACAGTTGTCTTCCAATGTGGCTTCTTGTACTAAGCAGGCTAGCATGGGCTAAATGGTACTGATTCGCTAAGCGAGGATGTTGAGTTGAGCACAACACTTCAATTCTTTAATCTTCTTTCATACCTCTGCTACATCTCTACAAAAATACAACCAAAATTACTATAAAATCATTAACTTTAGCATCTTCTAGATAATAACTCAAAAGAAGCTAAGTTCTTGTTGTTTTAACACAAAAAGTAGCAATATAATAACGTATGCATAATACTTATCAAACTCCCCCAAATTTAAAGCTTTGTTTGTCCTCAAGAAAAAGTAAACTAAAACTATACAAAGTTAGATCAGTGGCAATGTTCAAGCTATACCAATCACAACAAGTGAGATAATTGCATATTTTTCAAACAAGTTCAGTTTCCAACTCTCAAATTCACACATGTCATGTTTTCATGATGGAATCATGCAAAGAATGTGCTCAGAGATTGAAATAGGTTAGCAAGAATGACATGTATTAAAGAAGATTGACCATGTTTCACTCCTCACAAGGCTAGTGTTTCTCTCAGCATACAAGTGTTTCAGTTGTGTGTATATCATTCAAACTGACTGAAGTTATAAATCTAAAATTCGCATATCATCTAAACAATGCAATTGCATACACACAATATGGATCACTAAGGACTTTATTAGGCTTGTAACTTGACTGGGCTAACAAGGAATCGTGGTTTTTGTTAGAATTCAAACATTTAGGTTCTAAGAGAGCATTCTCCATTCCCTATCTACCTGACGAATCAATTTTTCTTATGACCACAAAACCTTTGTATCAAACCACAATCCACAGCACACAAAGATTTTCTTGATATACATTTACTTTCAAATCTTATTTCCTATTTTTGTTGTTGTTTTTATATATTAACAGGTACAACAAATGAATATAGTTTTGATTCTCTATGTGTTTGTTACTCACATCCTTGCAACAAAATTAACCCAAGACACTCCCCCAAATTTGGAACAAATTTGTCTTGATCCCTAACAATGCTCTCCTACAACCTAAGATTGGGTGTATATGTACAACAATAGCATATGCATTTGGCTTAGAGTTCAATGACAAAATTATTCGCACTTAGTGGTGTGGCTCTCCTACAAAATTTTCTTGTATAACACAATTCAAGAGAGCTTAAGATTTGTTTTGATTCACAAATCCAGCCACAACTGAGCACCGCAACTCAATTTCTTCATAGGCATCATATAGGAAACTTAGAAAACAAAAAAAGTTCAATAAGACTACTTCTATGAATTGATTTAGAACATGTTATGAACTAAATAACATGCATGAATTATACTCAAAATTCAAATGATAGGCTAAGAATTGCAAGAATACATGAACTATTGTATCTAGAATTCAAACAAAATCAAAATTCAACACAAACTTAGAACATAATGTGACAATTATTATGACTAAACATGACTTTAAGACAACATGAATGAAGTGATTTACACTTAGATTTTTTTGTTTTCTTTTCTAATCAATATTTTGCAAGAAAATTTAAATCTAAAGGCTCAGTATAAGAAGATTATGATTGAAAAATGATAGAACCTAAAATCAACACAAAAACAAGATTCAAGAGTATATCTATAAAATTTGAACCATAGAAATGCAAGAACAAGTGTGGATCTAAGATTTAATCAGTTTATATTTTTGAATCTACTCTAAAAAGAACCAAACCAAAAGACAATGGAGGAGATACATGGAGTAGACGATGAAGAACAAGGAATTAAAGTGAATTGACTGAACAAAAGATAGAGAAAGCAAAAGAACATCACCTAGATGAAGATGCTCTGATACCACATAATGTAGCTCCATGTAGAGCTTGTAGGCATTGGATCTTCTTATGAATGGACTCCTTTGCTTCTTAAAGATCAATGGCAGCGGAATGAAGAAGGAGGAAAGGTGAATGGAGATGTCACTTCAATGAGAAGATGAGTGGAGGGAGAGGCAGAGAGGGCGAACGAAATTAATGCCTCAAATGAGGTCTGAATTTTGAAGTCTAATTTCTCAAATGATCGAAGTTGAAAAAATGCACACACAAGGCCTTTATTTATAGTCTAACTGTCACACAAAATTGGAGGGCAATTTGAATTTCTATTCAAATTTCACTTGAATTTAAATTTGTGGAGCCAAATTTGGAACCAAAATATCACTAGTTATGATTAGTGAATTTCAATTATGGTTCAACCCACTAATCCAAGATCAAGTCCAAGATTCTCCACTGTGCTTAGGTGTCATGAGGCATGTAAAGCATAAAGGACATGCACAAAGTGTGACTATATGATGTGGCAATAGGGTGTAGCAAGAAATGCTCACCTCCCCCTTAGGCTAGTCCGAAATTTAATTGGATTAGGATTCTCCCAATTCAATTAAATTTCTCTCCCAACACACACATCAAATAGTGCACTTATTGTGTGTGAAATTACAAAACTACCCCTAATACAAAAACTAGTCTAGGTGCCCTAAAATACAAGGGCTGAAAAATCCTACATTACTAGGGTACCCTCCCTACACTATGGAGTCCTAAATACAAGGCCCAAAATAATGAAACCCTAATCTAATATGTACAAAGATAAGTGGGCTCATACTTAACCCATAGTCCCAAAATCTACCCTAAGGCTCATGAGAACCCTAAGGCCTTCTCCTACATCTCTGGTCCAATCTTCTTGGAGTCTTCTATCCAATGCCCTTGGGGGATAGGATTGCACCACTTAGGCTCAAGAGGGTGCAAAGGATTCAATCATTTATTTACACAAGGTTAGCTATTTGGCCAAATGACTAAAATTTAAATAATAACAAGGTCATGATCATATCCATATCATGTATGCACTAAGCAATTCAAGAATCATGCAAAATCGAGAAAATAAAATCAGTCGTTTCTCGCAATTAAGGTGCACACAACTCACACGGTATTGTGAAGCATTAAAATTCTCATTAACAATTTCTTGTCATGCAAACTAACTGACTCACTCACACGCATTTAATTCAAAAAACCATCACTCCATGACAATGTGTGCTCACTCACAAATTAGAAACTTAAAAACATTACTATTGAAGTGCAATTTTAGTCATGCAATCGGTTCAACTAACCACACTTCCAAAAAGAATTGCCAAATAACTCAATCCAAAACATGCCATTAATTAAGTATCATGCAAAACTTAATTTAATAGTAAACCAAAAGTACTAGAGTGCAATTAATAACATAAAAGTAGTAAATAAAATAAAGTCCAGAATTATATGGCTCAATCTGTCGACATGAGCGACTACCGGAGTAATCGAGCTCGTACCCGAATCAAATAAAGATTAAAAATGCAGTATCTAGGAAGTAATCCTAGGTCGTCTCCCAACGAGCAATGGTCAACCAAACGTTCATAACAAATAGTAATAAAATAGTAACGAATTGGGGAGGGGTTGTTTGTTTTTGTAATTTAAACAGCAAGCAAATTTTAATTAGAAAATAACAGAATTAAAACATGTTGTTTCCCCTTGATTCACAAGCAAGTCTCTTATCCTAGGTTACGAGAATTTATCCTTAATCAGTTCAACCACATAATCCAACCCTAAATTAAATTACTAAGGGAAAATTAACATAAGGCTGTCATTATGTGATTAAGCAACACATACACCAATTGATCATGAACAAAATTGATCATTAAGCATGAACATAAATTAAGCGCAGAGACAATTAATCAAGCACTAAGCATGCATGGATTAATAGCAACAAATACAGAGCAATTGGTGAAGAGGAAAAACTGATCAGAATTCAATAGCAATAACAAAACCTCAAATAGAGTTGTGCTTGATCCTTAAGAGAAAACAACGCTGGAGACTTAGCCTTCCATTAATCAGCAGAAAACAAGATTGCAATTGAAAGCAGAAAACAAAATTGCAGAATGAAGCAGAAAACGAATTTTATTGCTATGTGAACAGTGTGCATGAACAGTAAAAACTGGAATTGTAAAACTCTAAAATTATTCTCCTTTCCAAAAACTCCCTCTAAACTAAAACCCTGGTGCTGTTATATAGGTCCTCAACCCAAAGCTTACAAATCTGTTTTAAGTCCAAGCCCATAAACGAAATAAAATAAAATCTGGACAAGATAAGATTGGATGAATTAAAATCTGGATAAAATAAAATCTAGATGAAATAAAATCTGGATAAGATTTGATAAAATAAAATTGTTTGCTCTCTTCAAGTTCAAGCCCAATTCCTGATTCAAGCCCAATTGCTTATAATTCTCCAAAAATTAAATTAAAAACACAAAATTAGTCAAGTAGGCCCAAATGATAAAACTGCATAATTAATTTGACAATTAAGGCTAATCAGTAATTAAAATGGTGACAAAAAGGGTTACGAAATAGGAGAAAATAATGACACATAAAATCCTGCCACACTTAGCATTTTGCACTCCTGGGCAAAATCAAAAAGCAAAACAAGGAACAAATCCAGAGACATTAAAGAGAGACAAACAAACACAAAAACATTTACATATTTCTCAATGAATCTCAAGGAATGAAAGGAATGGGTAACATCCAACAGGTAAAGAG
Source organism: Glycine max (assembly GCF_000004515.6). Taxonomy (NCBI): domain Eukaryota; kingdom Viridiplantae; phylum Streptophyta; class Magnoliopsida; order Fabales; family Fabaceae; genus Glycine; species Glycine max. The sequence continues at coordinate 24,223,763 of NC_038256.2, read as the reverse complement.
TTAAAGAATCAAGATAGTCATGAAAATCATCCAAGCACCTCAAACATGGCAAGGTAGTCAATCAGCTCAAGAATTGAATGAAAAGTGATAAAGCCTCACAAGATATGCACTCTATCTCTCAAGTGTCTAGGCTATTGTTTACTCTCAGAGCACCCATGAAAACAAACACCACATAGACTTGGTAAGACTCTAAAATTGACAACCACACCACAAACACATGCACATGAGGATCAAAAGATCTTTTAAGGTTGTAATGGGGCCAAGGACAAGGTAGAGGAAAGTATGGGATAAGTAGCTAAAACCCAAAGGAATAGAGGAGCAATGGGGAATAAGTGGAAACTAAGAAAAAGTAGTAAACCCCATAACCAAAAATTAAAAATTAAGCTTAAAAAGTAAACCCAAAACAAAATCAACCAAGTCCTCAAACCAATCCAAGTCTTCAAACCAAGACCTCATTTATTCAACTTCATTCTTTTTATGTTTTTTTTTCTTTTTTTTGTTTTCTTCTTTCTTTTTTTTTTTCTTTTTTTAACGTGAACAGTAGCATTTGAAAAATAAAGCAACAATTAGGCAATATATGTATATACATTAAGCATGGCCAAAAAAACATCATCAAGCATGTCCAACAAAAACATATCATCCAATGAAACATACCCCCTTACACTTATTCCCAAAACAATTCCAAAGCTCCAAAATTCCTTAAGGGTAGGATGAGATCATGGTTTTTCACTTAAGGCTTGTAATGAGCTTCAAATCAAAGAAAGGGGGACATAGGCTCAAAGGGGCTATCAAAGGAATTAATTCAAGGTAGGCTCATTTGGATAGAGGCTTATAAGAACAAAATGCCTAAATCATCTCCCAACATACATGTGAAGCAAGAAGTATCAATAAGAGTTAAGCCAAGGCTATTGTGCAAGCAATCAATGGGGCAAAACACACCGAATAAAATAGATGATGATGGCTCAAATTCTCACCAAGGGTAAATCTATCACTTTCATTTCGAACTTTCAAAACTAACTTGACATGTAGAGAAAAACAAGGATTTCAATTCACAAAATGCCAAGAAACTCCTATTTCAAAAACAATTACCCATTACATGTACATAACCTATAATTCAAAGAGAAACATGCAATGTTGTACACAAAACATAAAACCAAAATAACAAAATTAACCTAGAAAACCTAACAAAATTAACCTAGAAAACCCAAAATAAAGAACAGTCTCCCCCCCCCCCCCCCCCGCCACCCACACTTAAACAATACATTGTCCTCAATGTAGCACAATCATAAGATCAAGAGCAATCAAAACAATCAATAAATTGGACAAGTGCAATAAAAGTAAAGTAAGAGACAGAAAAAGAAAACTCCCTAAGTCATGGCGGAAGAGAAGTAGGGTGAAGTAAGGAGGTCTGCTCCACCACTACATCCACTAAGGAGGGATTTGTGAGGAATGATTTCAGTCGGTGTCCATTGACCTTGAAGCTCTTATCTGTGGATTCACTTTTGATCTCAACTGTACCATAAGGAAAAACATTAGTCACGACAAAAGGACCAATCCACTTTGACCTCAACTTACCACTCATGAATCCGAGCCTAGATTTATACAATAGAACTTTCTGTCCAACCACAAAGTCCTTCTTAGCTATCAAGCTGTCATGGAACTTCTTGGTCTTCTCCTTGTCGAATTTGGAATTCTCATAGGCTTCCAAACGGATCTCATCTAGCTCACTTAGTTTCATCTTCCTTTCCTCTCCAGCCTGATCAATAGAGAAGTTACAGGTCTTTACAGCCCAGTAGGCTTTGTGCTCTATCTCTACAGGAAGATGACATGCCTTGCCAAAGACAACCCGATAAGGAGACACTCCTATGGGTGCCTTGTAGGCAGTCCTATGTGCCCAAAGAGCATCATCTAGCCTGGTGCTCCAATCCTTTTTGTTCGGCTGCATAATCTTCTCCAAGATCCTTTTTATCTCCTTGTTTAAAATCACAGCCTGCCCATTAGTTTGGGGGTGGTAAGGTGTGGAAATTTTGTGCACGACCCCATACTTTTTGAGCAAGGCATACATGGATCTGTTACAAAAATGGGTGCCTTGATCACTAACGATGGCTCTAGGGACTCTAAACCTGCAAAACATATTAGATCTAACAAAATCCACAACAACTTTAGCATCGTTAGTTCTGTTGGGTTTGGCTTCCACCCATTTTGAAACATAATCAACAGCAAGGAGAATATAAACAAAACCAAAAGAGACAGGGAAAAGCCCCATAAAATCTATACCCCAGGCATCAAACACCTCACTGACCAACATGGGTTGTTGAGGCATTTGTTGTCTCCATGAAAGTGAGCCGCCTGCTCTCTGAAAAGGCTCACAAGTGCTAGAGATTCTCCACGCATCCTTGAAGATGGTGGGCCAAAAGAAACCGCAGTCAAGAACCTTGCGAGCTGTCGTCTGTATGCCAAGATGGCCACCTGGTGCGAAAGAATGACAGAATTGCAGGATCGAGTCGATCTCATGGTCTGGAATGCATCTCCTAATAACCTGGTCACTGCACAACTTCCACAAATAGGGGTCATCCCAAATATAATGCTTAGCATCGCTCTTAATTTTATCATTTTGAGCTTTAGATGCTAAGGGAGGAAAAACAAAAGCAACCAAAAAATTCACAATATTAGCAAACCAAGGAGTGGGGAAGGAATCAGAAATACTATACAGAATGTACAACTGGTCATCCAGAAAATCATCATGAATGGATGAGTCCTCAGACACACGCTCAATCCTACTCAGGTGATCAGCCACGAGGTTCTATGCACCACTCCGATCACGGATTTCCAAATCAAACTCTTGGAGCCAAAGCATCCACCTGATCAATCTAGGCTTTGATTCAGCCTTTTTCAACAGGTACTTCAGAGCTGCATGGTCAGTATAAATAATAACACGAGTACCAAGTAAATATGAACGAAATTTCTCTAGAGCAACAACTATCTCTAATAGTTCCTTCTCTGTGGTAGTGTAATTTGCTTGGGCAGCATCGAAAGTTCTGAAAGCGTAGTAGATCACCCGAGGCAGCTTGTCAATCTTTTGAGCAAGGACATCCCCCAATGCATAATTGGATGTGTCGCACATTAGCTCAAATGGGGCTGTCCAATCAGGTGCCTGAATGATAGGGGTGGTAGTCATCGCACGCTTGAGGCAATCAAAAGCCTCTTTGCACCGGTCATCAAAATCAAACTCCACCTCCTTTTGCAGCAGATTGGATAGTAGAAGGGTCACTTTGCTAAATTCCTTGATAAAGTGCCTATAAAACCCTGCATGACCAAGAAAACAATGAACCTCTCGCACGCAAGAGGGGTAAGGCAATTGTGAAATAACAACTATTTTTGCAGGGTCTACCTCTATGCCCTTACTGGAAATGATATGCCCTAAAACTATACTTTGTTCTACCATGAAGTGACATTTTTCAAAATTCAGCACAAGGTTAGTTTCAATGCATCTATTAAGAACTCTATCCAGACTATCCAAACATGCATCAAAAGAGGATCCATAAACAGTAAAATCATTCATAAACACCTCTATGCAACTCTCTAAAAAATCACTGAAAATGCTAGGTATACACCGTTGGAAGGTATCGGGGGTGTTGCATAGGCCAAAGGGCATCCTCCTCTAGGCAAAAGTGCCAAAGGGACAGGTGAATGTGATCTTTTCTTGATCCTTGGGAGCAATATGAATTTGTAAATAACCAAAAAAAACCATCAAGAAAATAGTAATGAGACTTACCTCCCAAGCGCTCAAGCATTTGATCAATCAATGGCAGGGGAAAATGATCTTTTCTGGTTACCTAGTTTAGCCTCTTATAATCAATGCAAACTCGCTAGCTGTTCTGCACTCTTGTGGGAATAAGCTCATCCCTTTTATTCTTAATCACTGTGAGGCCTGTCTTCTTGGCAACCACTTGGACTGGGCACACCCACTGGAGGGAAATTTGAATTTCAATTCAAATTTCACTTGAATTTGAAATTGAATTTGTGGAGCCAAACTTTGGAGCCAAAATTTCACTAATTATGTTTAGTGAATTTTAGTTATGGTTCAGCCCACTAATCCAAGATCAATTCCATGATTTTCCACTAAGTGTGCTTAGGTGTCATGAGACATGTAAAGCATGAAGGACATGCACAAAGTGTGACTATATGATGTGGGAATGGGGTGTAGTAAGCAAATGCTTACCTCCCCCTCTAAAATTTAATTGGATTGGGATTCTACCAATTCAATTAAACTTATTTCCAACCACACACACAAAATATTCACTTAGTGCATGTGAAATTACAAAACTACCCCTAATACAAAACTAGTCTAGGTGTCCTAAAATACAATGGCTGAAAAATCCTATATTTTTAGGGTACCCTACCTACAATATGGAGCCCTAAATACAAGGACCAAATATAATGACATCCTAGTCTAATATGTACAAAGATAATTGGACCCAACCTTGGCCCATGGTGTGGAAGCAAAGCTTCATGATGAATCAATAATGATTCAAAGGTATATTGATGATAACAATGATGACAACAAAAGATGATGACAAAGGTGATGAACAAAAAGCTCAAAAGATCAAAGAACAAATCAAGTGAATCAAAGAACATCTCAAGTGAATCAAGAACAAGTCAAGAGTTCAAGAATCAAGAAGAATTCAAGACTCAAGAAGAAAGCCTACAATCAAGAATCAAGATTCAAGACTCAAGATCTCAAGAATCAAGATCAAGATTCAAGACTCAAGATTCAAGAATAAAGAAAGGACTCAATCAAGATAAGTATTAAAAAGTTTTTCAAAACTTTGAATAGCACATGAGTTTTTGACAAAACCTTTACCAAAGAGTTTTTACTCTCTGGTAATCGATTACCATATTGTTGTAATCGATTACCAGTAGCAAAATGAGTTTGAAAAAGTTTTCAAACTGAATTTACAACGTTCCAAATATTTTCAAAAGGCTGTAATCGATTACAATGTTTTGGTAATCGATTACCAGTGCTCTTGAACGTTGAAATTCAAATTTAAATGTGAAGAGTCACATCCTTTCACTCAAAAGCTTTGTGTAATCGATTACACTTATTTGGTAATCGGATTACAAGTGTTTGTTTCTGAAAAATCTAAAGATGTAACTCTTCAAAAAGGTTTTGACTTTTTCAAATGGGTTTTAAGTTTTTCTAAACGTTATAACTCTTCTGAATGGTCTTCTTGACTAGACATGAAGAGTCTATAAAAACAAGGCTTTGTTTTGCATTTTGAAAATCAATCTTTCTAACAACAATCTTGAACACTTATTCAGACAATCCTTTACAAGCCTTGAATCTCTTTGAACTTCTTCTTCTTCTTTGTACCAAAAGCTTTCTTAAGTTTTCTGGTTTTCTAAACCTTGAAAACTTGTGCTATTCATCCTCTTCGTTCTCTTCTCCCTTTGCCAAAAAGAATTCGCCAAGGACTAACCGCCTGAATTCTTTTTGTGTCTCTCTTCTCTCTTTTCCAAAAGAACAAGGGACTAACCGCCTGAATTCTTTTGTGTCTCCCTTCTCCCTTGCCAAAGAATTCAAAACGACACAGTCTGAGAATTCTTTTGATTCTTCCCATTCCCTAATACAAAAGCGTTCAAAGGTTTAACCGCCTGAGAATTCTTTTGTATCCCCATTCACAAAGTATCAAAGGTGTAACAGCCTGAGATCTTTCTCTTAACACATTGGAGGGTACATCCTTTGTGGTACAAGTAGAGGGTACATCTACTTGGGTTTGACTGAGAACAAGAGAGGGTACATCTCTTGTGGATCAATTCTAGTGGAGGGTACATCCACTAGGGTTTCAAAGAGAACAAGGGAGGGTACATCCCTTGTGGATCTTTGCTTGTAAAAGGATTTTTACAAGGCTGAAAGAAATCGCAAGGACCGCAGGTCGCTTGGGGACTGGAGGTAGGCACGGGTTGTTGCCGAACCAGTATAAAAACTCTTGTGTGTTTGTTTCCTTCTTCCCTACTCTTTTACTTTCCGTTGTGCATTTAATTTCCACTTTTACTTTCTGTTTAGTTTCTCTTCTACTCCTTATTCTCTTAACAATTTAGTAAAAGCCTTAAAAGAGTAATTTTTAATTGGTAAAGGTTTAGGAATAATTAATTCAACCCCCATTCTTAATTATTCTGAGGCCACTCGATCCAACACATGGGCTCAGAAATCTACCCTGAGGTTCATGAGAACCCTAAGGCCTTCTTCAGCAGCTCTAGCCCAATCCTCTTGGAGCCTCTTGCTCATGGCTCTAGTGATTGGTCCCTTCCTAGGGAGAATTGCATCAGCTCTTGTCTCTTGCTGAAATTTCATATTCTGGATGGTCATTTGCCTCACTAACTCTTCTAAGGAAGGTTGAGGAGGAGCCTCAGTTGCTTGTTGTTGTTGCTGCATTGGAGGAGGAACATATGGCTTGCTTGGACCAGCAACATTCTGGAAAGGATGGACAGGCTGTTGTTTTTATGGAGGACTTGTCCATCTAAGATTTGGATGATTCCTCCAACCTGGATTGTATCTGTTGCTTGAAAGATCATAATTATTTTGCCGTTGTTGATTTTGCTGCTGAGGGGCTCTATTATAAATGTTTGCAGCATAAGCTTCAGGTTGCTCATTGACTCCAGATTGTTGCAAAGAAGAACAGAGATCTATATGATGATCTGCAGAAGAACATAGACCACAGACTCTTGCAACAGGGGCAGATGCAGATTTCTGATTCATGGCAAGCTGAGTTACTAAGTTGACCAAGGCATCAAGTTTTCCCTCAAGCTTTTTATTTTCAGCAGATGAAGATGAATCTGTGGCCACCTCATGGACTCCTCTAAGGACAATAGCATCATTTCTTGCACTGAATTGTTGGGAGTTGGAAGCCATCTTCTCAATCAAATTCCTAGCCTCAACAAGAGCCATATCACTAAGAGCTCCACCACTGGCAGGATCAATCATACTCCTCTCTATGTTGCTAAGTCCTTCATAGAAATATTGCAGAAGGAGTTGCTCAAAAATCTGGTGGTGAGGATAGCTTGCACACAATTTCATGAATCTTTTCCAATACCCATACAAGCTCTCTCCACTAAGTTGCCTGATGCCTGAAATGTATTTTCTGATAGCAGTGGTCCTAGATGCAGGGAAGAATTTCACCAAGAACACTCTTTTAAGGTCATCCCAGCTGGAGATGGATCTGGGAGCAAGGTAGTACAGCCAATCTTTTGTCACTCCCTCTAGAGAATGAGGAAAATCCTTTAGAAAGATATGATCTTCCTGGACATCAGGGGGCTTCATGGTGGAACAAACAATATGGAACTCCTTAAGATGCTTATGAGGATCTTCACCTGCAAGACCATGAAACTTGGGCAACAAATGTATTAGTCCAGTCTTAAGAACATAAGGAACACCCTCATTAGGATATTGAATTCACAAGCTTTCATAAGTGAAATCAGGTGCAGCCATCTCCCTAAGAGTCCTCTCACGAGGTGGGGGTTGAGCCATGTTCTCAATATGAAAATTAACAGCCGAATGATCAAAATCAGAATATTCAGAATCACTAGCAACAAAATACTCTGAATGCTCAAAATGCTCAAAATGCACTGAATGATCAGGATGCACACTATGCCTAACTAATCTATGAAAGGTTCTATCTATGTCATGATAAAAGGGTTGTAAATCACCTGGATTGCCCTTAGTCATGCACTATATGCAGCAAATCATGTGTTTCTCAAACAAGCACCAGGGGCAGGTTAAAACTACAACTATAGTCAAGCGATATCCAAATTAGCTGAAATTTTGTTAGCAACACCCTAAAATCATGAAAAGATAGCACAAAAAATTTCAAACAAAAATTCAAATTCTAACTATGAAAACTACCTAAGCAAAGTTTAGAAAAATAGGACAATAATACTTGAAAAATATAAAAAATAAAAAAATAAAAACTTTGTAAACGGCAGATTTTTCGAGTTTGGGAGACCCCAAGCCGGTTGTAAAAGTATGGGAAATTTTTTTCTACCCCAAATGCATATATAATAATAGTCATTCTGATACCCAGAGCAAAAGTTATGGTCGTTTTAAGTTTTGCTAAAAACAAGTTCCCAAAATTTTTCTCTCTCAAATTCAACCACACCGAGTGCTCTTGGTATTTTTCCCACAAAATATGGATCAAAAGAAACTACCGCACAAAATCAACCAAAAATAACAACTCTAACTATGAAAACAAAAATCGCTAATTAAATTGCAAAATCAGTCGCTAATCACTGTTCACAGCAAAACAGTTGCTAAACAGGGGACGCGACTGAAATGCAAAACATAACGCTATCCAAAACATAACAACTAAACACTATTATGAACCTTTGGCCCACTGCTCCCCGACAACAATGCCAAATTTGATCGAGGTCGTACCCGAATCAAATAAACATTAAAAATGCAGTATCTAGGAAGTGATCCTAGGTCGTCTCCCAACGAGCAATGGTCAACCAAACGTTCATAGCAGATAGTAATAAAACAGTAATGAATTGGGGGGGGGGGTTGTTTGTTTTTGTAATTTAAACAACAAGAAAATTTTAATTAGAAAATAACAGAATTAAAACATGTTGTTTCCCTTTGATTCACAAGCAAGTCTCTTATCCTAGGTTATGAGAATTTATTCTTAATCAGTTCAACCACTTAATCCAACCCTAAATTAAATTACTAACTGAAAATTAACATAAGGTTGTCATTATGTGATTAAGAAACATATACACCAATTGATCATGAATGAAAATTAAGCGCAGAGACAATTAATCAAGCACTAAGCGTGCATGGATTAATAACAACAAATACAGAGCAATTGGTGAAGAGAAAAAACTGATCAGAATTCAATAGTAATAACAAAACCTCAAAGAGAGTTGTGCTTGATCCTCAAGAGAAAACAATGCTGGAGACTTAGCCTTCCATTAATCAGCAGAAAACGAGATTACAATTGGAAGCAGAAAACAAAATTGCAGATTGAAGCAGAAAATGAATTTTATTGCTACGTGAACAGTGTGCATGAACAGTAAAAATTGGAATTGCAAAACTCTAAAATTATTCTCCTCTCCAAAAACTCCCTCTAAACTAAAACCCTGGTGTTGTTATATAGGTCCTCAGCCCCAAAGCTTACAAATTTGTTTTAAGTCCAAGCCCATAAACAAAATAAAATAAAATCTGGATAAGATAAGATTGGATGAAATAAAATCTAAACGAAATAAAATCTAGATGAAATAAAATCTCGTGAACAGTGTGCATGAACAGTAAAAACTAGAATTGCAAAACTCTAAAATTATTCTCCTCTCCAAAAGCTCCCTCTAAACTAAAACCCTGGTGCTGTTATATAGGTCCTCAGCCCCAAAGCTTACAAAGCTTACAAATATGTTTTAAGTCCAAGCCCATAAACAAAATAAAATAAAATTTGGATAAGATAAGATTTGATAAAATAAAATTGTCTGCTCTCTTCAAGTCCAAGCCCAATTCTGGATTCAAGCCCAATTGCTTATAATTCTCCTGAAATTAAATTAAAAACAAAAAATTAGTCAAGTAGGCCCAAATGATAAAACTGCATAATTAATTTGACAATTAAGGCTAATCAATAATTAAAATGGTGACAAAAAGGGTTAAGAAATAGGAGAAAATAATGACACATCACAGAGCGAGAGACCAAACTGTTGGAGGCTCTGTAGAAGAAGAAGTCAGCCCTAATGGATGCTCTGCAGCATGTGATTCTAAAGGGTTAAGGTTTGAGGAAGAGGAATGGGGGCTGGAGGAATGGCGACTAGCTATGGTGCCGGAGGAGCCTCATGAATAGGATGACCCTGAGTTTTATTGATTATCGGGAAAACCACAGAAGGATGTGCTGGGTTCCAGCAGTTCTTCCATATATGCATCAAGTTAATGACGAGGCTTAGAGACTCAAAGGTGAGTGTGTCACATTGGACGCTCTTGGCGTCGCATAGGGCAGTGATTAGTGCAGGAAACCCCAGCCTAGATGAGTTGGACTTAACTATCTGGGTGATCTGAGATAAGATCATGTGTCCCAGATCCATGTTCATCTTCATGATAATCCCATATATAAGTTGGGCCCGGTCCATGTTGGGGTCAGAGGTGTGGGAGGTGAGAGCAAGGTTGAAGTAGGAGAGGACGCTGCATGTCTGAGCCACAGTAGTCATAGCCTTCATCAAGATCTTCCATGGGGCCCCCTCGGCGTTCAAAATGAAATGGCCTCCGGGCAAGCAGAGCTTGGCCTCAATGGCCTAGTGGTCAGAGTATGTGTGCAGGAACTAGGAGAAGGTAGGATACCGTTCTCCCTTCTATTGAACCATTGGCATCTCTAGAAAAATGTTTAACATCTGTGCATCAAACTTAATGACCTTCCCTCGGACCTTGCATTTCTTTGGCTAGCCATCCTTAGGGTTGTAGATGTGGGAATATAATTCCTTCACCAAGTCCATGTTAATGTTCTTCTCTGCCAGTCTAGTGAGCTTTCTACCGCAGTGTCTCCTCTAGAGCTCCTCCAAGAACTCATCAAAATACGTGTAGGCCAACTCCAAACTCCTCTCTGGATGAATGTTTTGGAGATGAATGTTGTCTTAATATTTGTGCAAGCTACCATAGACATGAACCTAGTGGAATCCCAACCTAGTTCCACTTGCTAAGGGTGGCTTTGAGATATGGAGGCTCGGCGTTTCTTAGAGGCCATCTCCATAAAAAAAAAAAAAAGAACAAAATAAACATGTAAGTAGAGATAAAAAAAAAGTTATATTTACAAGTTAAATGTAAAAAAATAAATGTAAGCATACAGTGGTTTGGGCGCTAAGCCCACAGCTGGGCGCTTAGTGCCACCCTTAGCAAAACACTTACTAGGGAATTATTGAAAATAGGCAAACAAAGAGGTTTTTGGGCTTAGCGCATATGGCTTGCTAAGCCTAACACAAAACTGGGACTTTCTAGAGAAGACTTGGGCTTAGTGCGAGTTGTGTGCTTAGCCCAATTGGCAAAAATTATAACACAGAGGAATATTTGAGCAAAAATTGGAAATATAATTCTGATAGAGTCATTTTTGGGCTTAGCGCAAGAGTGGCGCTTAGCCCAGACAATTAAAAAAAATGTCACGAGGATTTAGTGGCTTAGCGCGAGTGTGTGCACTAAGCCTAGGTTTGAACCAAAAACATTCAAAATTGGAAACACATAAACAAAGGTCTCACTTAGCATGTACGCACGCTTAGCGAGCAACAAATTCTAGAATATTCCAAGATCTGTATGAATGTTGATGAAGATTTAAACAATGAAGACCACAAACCCAAAAATGCATACACATTAACACATAAAATCATGAACTCACTAAGCGTGCAGCATAGGCTTAGCGAGTTCATCAAAAAAAATTTCCACAAAAATCCAGAATGCACGAACTCGCTGAGCGTGACATGTCAGCTTAGCGAGTTCATGTTTCAGAAACTCAAAAACGTATGAACTCACTAAGCACGAAGGTCTAACTTAGTGAGTTCATTGATTTCCAAAAATTCAAAACTCATGAATAAACGCACAAAGAAAGTAGAATCATGGATACTACAAGATGTACATAGATTTATCACTTAACTGAACTAGAAACTAAGTTAAATGGAGAGAAAATACACATGTATACATACATAAAGTCAACACAAAATCATGAAAAATAACTAAAAACAAAAAGAAGGAAAAAGAAATGGGATTGTGTGCTTGTAAGCATTGAATGTTGGATGATACATGAGAGAAGAGTGGCTCATGCTCGAATTGTGCAAATGCAATGGATGAGTGAGTGAGAGAGAAGAGTGAGTGAGTGACAAGAGAGTGAAAATGAAAGCATAAGAAGGAAGAAAAGGCATGGGGAAGAAGAAAAGGATTTTAGCAGTTATGAGTTATGCGCTTAGCGTGAGCTTCGCGCTAAGCGTGCAACTCTGACAATTTCAAACATATTTATTGTCTCTACACTTAGCGGGAGTGATCCGCTTAGCGCACAAGGAGGTAACCATCTATTGTGCTTAACAAGAGCATGGCCGCTTAGCGCACATAGGTAGTGTCCTTTGGTCTTTAAGCCTTTCCTTCTTTTTTTGACAATAAAAGGTGTGGTTAGCCTAAATATGCATGCTAAGCTCATTTCGTGAAATTGAAAACCTGAGAGAGTTTTGGGCTTAGCGCTTGTTGGTCTAGCTTACCTTCAGCAATTTGAATGCTCTCAGGCACTCAGCAAAAAATTCAAAAGTAGCCTCTTTGGCCAGGAGTTCGTTCCTTGGTTTATCAATTTTAGAAAAATCTCTCACGAACCTCTTATAAAAGCTAGTATGACCTAGAAAACTCCTCACTACCTTAACATAGTTGGGCGAAGGCAACTTTGCATCACCTCCATGTTGGCAAGGTCAGCCTAAATGCTAATAGAAGACACTTTATGTCCTAAACAATGCACTCACGCACCATGAACTGACATTTCTCCCAATTAAGAACCAGTCTAGTCTCTCTGCACCTTTTAAAGACAACATTTATTTTTTTTAAACAAACATCAAAAGATTGACCAAAACCAGAAAAATCATCCATAAAGATTTCAATGTTGTTTGCAATCAAGTCAGAGAAAATAACCATCATGCATCTTTGAAAAGTTATAGAAGCATTACACAAACCAAAGGGCATCCATCTACATGCAAATATCCCATAAGGGCAGGAGAAAGTGGTTTTGTGTTGATCCTTGTCAACCAAAGGCACTTACAAATAGCTAGAATACCCATCAAGACAACAATGAAATTCAGGACCAGACAATTTTTCAAGCAATTGATCAATAAAGGAGAGGGGGAAATGGTCCTTTCAGGTGACTTCATTGAGTTTCTTGTAATCAATACATATCTGTCACTCGATGGTCTTTCTTTACGCTATGAGATCTTTCCACTCATTTTCCATGGCAATGGTGCCCCCTTTCTTAGGGAAACATTGTACCAGACTTATGCATTCACTGTCACAGATGGGGTAGATGATGTCTACATTGAACAACTTCAGTATCTCTCCCTTCACAATGTTCATCATGTTGGGGTTGAGTCTCCTCTGAGGTAACAACTTAGTTTCCTACCCTTCCTTCATGTGAATACTATAGGCCAATACTATAAGGTCAATACCCTTGATGTCATGTATGGTCCACCCAAAGGCCTCCTTATTGTCACACAAGACCCTCACAAAATTCTCCTCTTCTACCTCCTATAAACCTGTAACAATAGCAACTGACAATGAAATGGGGGTCAAGAAAAAATACTTTAAGTTGGAAGGAAGGGGCTTCAACTCCAACACAAAAGGCTCCTTAATTAAGGGTTTAGGCTTTGGCCCATAAAAGGCTCAGACTTCAACACTGGCAAGAATTTCCTTAGGAATTCCAACAAGCACTAATACCAAGTGTAAATGCTCCTATTTGGAAAATCATCAAGCCAATGTTCCTCATTTCCTGCTAATGAGAATGGGAAGGCAGACAATCAGATATACTTTGTAACATTGGCAGGACTCTTCACAGTGTTTATGAGCCTCACAAACTTCTTTAGATGGACTACATGATCTTCTGACAATAGGCCATGTAACTGTATCATCTCAATCATGTTGTTCAGCCCATGCCTTAACTCACAATTTTGGTCTCCCCGATTAGGGAGTCATATGGTTGTAATGATTCCTACACTAGAGGTGAGATAATCCTGTAGGGTGTGCTCCTGTTCTCCACTAACAACCATCTTCATTCTCCTTGTTTCAACGTTGATCCTATGACGGGTTTTTTCAATCTCAAGGTCACACTTAGTAATTTCATTCTTCTAAGATTGAGTTAGCATAAACTATCAAACCAAAAAAGGATTAAAACACAATACAAAATGGAGTGGATTTTCAATGAGAATATAGAAAAATAATTAATAAAATTTAAAGACAAAAAGGAAAAATTAAAGAAAATAAACAAAAACCAATTATGAACAAAAAATATTTAATCAATTGAAATTAAAATTATTCATAAACTCTACAACTAGTCCCTAACAACGGTGCTAGAAACTTGATCGTAAATTATGTACTTGCACAAGGGCAAGTGTACTCTACACAGTAGTATCATGGACTCAAAAGTCTAAATTTCATAGCCTAGAGACCAGTTGTATTCCCAAATAATCTAAATCGTATTAACTAAATTTTTTGGGGGGTTTTATCTTGAGTTTGGGGATTGTTTGTAATTGTATTCAAGAAAATAAAAATAAAGACAACAACAATTGCAAGAAAGAGATATGTATGGGTAAAGATGACCTAGATTATGATTCCACATGTACCATTTTTTTCCTAATTCTTATTTTAATTTAGAACCCTTAGTTAACAATCAATTGTCTAATGCCTCTTAATTTAATTGTCAGTCTATGGTCAAGTTCTGAAAATACTCTTCCCCTAAACTAATATGACATTGGTCATATCAGATTCAATTTAGGGTTAAGGATGAATTATAGAGAGGTTTGTAAAAAGGAGGTGCAAGCCTCCAATTTGGTCATTCAAGTTTTGTTAACCCTATCATTCCATCGATCAGTTAATAATGAGTAGATGGACACTGACATGCAATTAACTATGAATTATAGTGATCATATCTAATATAAAAGAGAAAACAATAAAAGGACATAATCAATTGAATAACATCAAGGAACTTTATTAAAATAAGGAACTAAAGTACATGGTCACAACTACATCACAGTCCGAGTTTTAAGGGACTTACCAACCATGGTCATCAAATAGTCTAGCAACATACAAGATTGCATTGAGAATAAAAGAGATCAAAAAACCTTATAGATTAAGACCCCAATTATCCTCGGTGTAGTTCTGTCTCTCAAAAGCTCTTGTTGCTTGAAAATAAAATAATAGCTACCTAGACACAGACACCAACACACTATTTATAACTTCCTAAAGAGAATTTCTCCAATTAGGCGCACTACAACCATGAGGACATCTACCACGACCGTGGTTGGAAACCTATGACGCCAAAGCTTTTAGGGCGTTGTGGACTGACTATGGCCCTTATGTGTTGACCACGACCATGATAGAATTTACCACGACCATTGTTGGAAAGACAACATTATTCTAGAGAACAATTATCCTTTTGTCATGGTCGTGCTGCTTACCACATCAATGATAAATTTACCAATCCTATTATTAAATGACAAAGTCTTCAAATCTTCAAGAAAATAAGCAGTTTCCAACTTTATCACTCAATTGAGCAGCTTATGCTTCTACAATACAAAACTAGAGTCCAAACGTGAGTTTTTACAATAAAATGCATGGAAATTCCACAAAAAATTTGACAAAATATCACTCAAAATGTGGTTTATCATGAATGATATTTGGACCAGTAGTCTATACACTTGAAGATGTAAAACACGGTTTGATTTTTGGACGTGTAGTCCATGCACTTGAAAATGAAAAACTAGTTAGATTTTTGGACATGTAGTACATATACTTAAAAATGTAAAGTCAATTATGTTTATGGACTCGTAGGTTATACACTTGAAGATGTAAAACCAGTTGGATGCAAATAGATTTTTGTCCAAAAACAAATTGAGAATGATGAAATTAAGAGATAGAAAACATGAGTAGACATTAATTTTTAAGATACATATTCACATGTAGTGGATGTGAGTAGTTTTGATACTTAATCACTCTAGTAGAACATGAAAGGCTCAGTTTACATCTAATAGATGTTGTTACAACTTATATGACTCTCTTGACAATGACACACATTTGCATGAAACTCCCTAAAGCAATCAAGTCGCACATGGTATAATCAACTTAGTGAGTACTTTCAAAAAGGAAGGATATAAAAATGATCCTATGTGTCCATGTATTTTTCATGAAAATATGAAAAATAGTTTTTCCATAATTATTGTTTATGCAGATGAGTTAAATATTATTGGAACTTTTTAAGAGCTTCCAAAAGCTATAGATTGATTAAAGAAATAATTTGATATGAAAGACCTAAGAAGCACAAAGTTATGTTTGGAAAATTGAATATTTAAAGAATAGGAATTTTGTGCACCAAGAAGCTTATATAGCAAAGGCACTTAAAAATATGGGAAATCACATCCATTGTGCATTCCAATGATAAAGGTCTTTAGTTGTGAACTAAGATCCTTCTAGATCTAGAGAAAAAGATGAAGAAGTAGTTGGTCTTGAAGTATCATGTCTTAGTGTTATTGAAACTATAATGTATCTTAGTATGCATGCACAACCTAATATATCATTTTCCACATATTTACTAGCAAAATATAATTTTTAACCAATATGAAGACATGTAGGCATATACGTCGCTATTTTAGAGGTTATTTGTTAGATCTTCATAATAATATATCATAAGTTTACAGAGGTGATACAACAATTTCATGACAACATGTGAAACAAACCAAAATAGGCACATTAGCTAACCATGCATAAATTTTGGCCCAATTTCATGTTACATGTATTACTCAATTGAAATAGGCATATATCAAAAGAGATAGAACAAAACATATTTTACCAAAGTTTTTTTTCACTCATGATCTTCAAAAGAATGTTGATATAAATGTTTAACAAGTTCATTTGTGTGAGATTCTAACTGATTTTTTTACAAAGTCATTGACAAGGAAGACTTTCGAGCAATTGATAGACAAGTTGAACTTCATCATCTTAAAGATAATTGTCCTCATGAGGAGGAGAAATAATATGTTATGTGCTCTTTTTTCCCTTAACTATAATTTTGTCTCACTAGATTTTTTTAACAAGATTTTTAATGAGACAAGTGATAATGTATTGAAGAATAATCTACTTTTTTTTCTTGACTAGATTTTTATCACACTTGATTTTTTTTTAATAAGATTTTAACGAGATATATTCTCAAATAATAGACGTCTAAAAATAAAATTATGAATATTATATTTGTGGTTGTCCATATCTTTATATCTTAGGACTTATATTTATTTCTATTTATTTCTTAATTGTAACTTCTTATATGTTTTGTATCTATAAATTAAATACTCATCTTGAAAAAATACACATAATTATCGCTCTATTATTTTCCTTCGGATTATATTATATTTACACTTGTCGCATTCTTGAATTCACAAAACAGAAACAACACCGGCTTCAGCTAGCACGTAGAAAATGGAGGCACTCGAGTCTGGGGCAGGTAAAACAATAAATTAAATAAAGAAACTTGGATATAAAGTTGCAAGAAAATATAAATGGAGACTCTAGTACTGTTTAATATCCAGACAAAAGAGTTGAAAGAAACGAAAAAGTATATATAATTAGGATAAGTGATATATATAATTTGATAAAAGAAAAAGAAAATAAATAGTAAATGTTAATGAAGTGAAGTATTTAAAATACAAATATGTTTATATTTTATTATCCAAAATTGTATATAAAACACTGGTATGAATAATAAAGAGTGATAAATTTTTTATTATTTATTAAAGATAATTATATTATATTTACATGAAATAAAACTATTACTACTATCGACAACGAAATTCTTTCTTTATAATTAATATGATTACCTATTGAAAATTTAAATTTGATAATACTTTGTTAACTTTGGAGTAGTGATGTCAATGCAGGGAGTGGTCTTTTACTTTCATGCCATTGGTCATTTGACTTGTTTACACCTTTATCATTTGCCTATGTTTTTTCCTGATTGGACCGCTATCGATCTGTTTCCATAACTTTACTGCTTTCACACGTACAAATTAAGATTATGTGCCTATAAGGGGACTAAGGTCCAACGTTGAAATTAAATACGCCGTAAATTGATAGCAGCTGTTGGAGAGTAGGCCTGCCAGCAATTAGCAAGAATGAAAAGAAAAATTAATACTGAAATATATGGGATGAATTGTTATTGATGTGGAAAATTGGGTCCTTGAAATCTCAAAACCCTATGGTTCGTTTGGGATAGTTTTTAAATTTTGAATTTTAAAATTTTTAAAAATAACAATTAGTTTTTGGTTTAATTTTTAACAAAATTTTAACCAAATTTCTAAAATATGATTAGTTTTAAAGAAATTTATTTTAAAAGTTTCATATCATATTAAAATTAGTTTAAGAGTATTTTTGTGTGGTGGTAATGCCAGTGATGATAGTAATGATGTCAGCAGTAGCAGTATCAATAAAGATATTAATGGTGGTAGCAATATTGGTGGTGGCAACCAATGGCGGTGATGTTGGTGGCGGTGGTGGTGACAATGACGAAGGTGATATTAATGGTGGCGGTGATGGTAACAGTGACAGTGGTGGGGTGGTGGCGGTGGTTGCCACGATGTTAGTGGTGGTTACAGTGACAGTGAGGGAAGTGGTATTGTTGGTAGTGGTGGTGGTAACTATAACGACAATGATAGTGGCAATGACATTGATGGTAATGGTGGTGGTAGCAATACCAATAATGATAGCGATGATGGTGCTAGGGACAGTGGTGTTGTTGGTTGCACCAAGTGGTTGTGGTGGCTGTGATCATATTGGTGGTGGTGATAATGATGGTGACGGTGGTGGCGACACTAATGGTGGTGGTGGTAGCATTTTCTAATGGTGGTGGTGGTGGCAATTAGTTATGACAATTAGTTATAGCAATAACAATGATGGCGATGGCAATGGTGGTGGTAGTGGCAATAATGAAAGTGGTATTGGTGGTGGCGACGGTAATGGCAATGACAATGGCGATGGTAGTGGTGGTGGTGGTGGCAGCAGTAGTGGTGATGGTTGTTGCGATGATGATGGCAAAAAAAAGTATCATTATCAAATGTGAAAATGTGTGTGTTTTTTAAACTATAAACCAAATTCATAAAACATTTTTTCTTGGTTTTGAAAACGAGTGTAAAAATGTTTCAAAAATGATTTAAAAATCATTTCAGCTCTATTCTGTCAAACACATTTTGTTTTGAAAATTACATTTGAAACCCAAAACTCAAAAACTCGCAACCACCCTAACAGGCCCTTAAGGAATCTAACTTTAGTTGTTGGTCGTGAGTAGACACAAAAGTTGAAGGTGTTAAGTCTAGATTGCCCATTATCCCAACTTAGGATCCATCCTTCCATGATTTTGATAGTTAGTTATTGACTTTTGAACAATGTCTTTTGTTTTCTAAGTTCATCAGTGATTGATATCTCTTTTGTTTTGTAATCTAGTGAAACAATGTATATGCTATAGAGTGAAATGTCATTAATTTGAAAAGTGTTAGAAATATATCTTTTAATATACTTCTTTTATGTTAAAATTTGTTGAAGAAAAGTGCTATAATTTAATAAAAGTAACATGTTGTTTCCAGGACACTAAAAAAATCATGAAAAAGTTAGATTCCTACTTCCACATGGGAACAATTTTGTGAAAAATCTAGCTAAAAATCATTCTTGGGAAACAATTTTAGATAGATTGATTGTGCTAGTATTGTCACAATATACTATGATATTGTTTTCAAAACAAGAGTAATCTTCAAACTAATACTTTACCCATAATAGTTGTCACAATATAATGGCATCCTCCACTTGTGATTTTTCATTCTACTTTGTCTCATGCATAGTCTGCATCACAATATCCTATGAACCTGAAATCTTGATTTTTCTTATAAAATAAACTTTGGTTAGTAGTACCTACTAGATATTGTAATATCCTCTTAATAACTTTGAGATGTGACTCTCGAGGATTAGACTAAAATCTAGCACATAGACATAGACTATACATAATATAAGGTCTACTTGCAGTTAGATACAAAAGTGAGTCAATCACACCTATGTAGATTGTCTGATTTACTAGTTTACCTGCCTGGTTCATCTTTGCCCAAAGGATTTGAAGCATGCATGGGATTTTTCATTGGTTTGGCACCTTCCATCTTGACCTTCTTTAGAATTTCCTTTGAGTATTTTGTTGATGAATGTATATACCTATATTGTCTTGCTTGATCTAAAGCCAGGAAAAGAACTTAAGTTCTCTTATCATGATCATTTCAAATCCATTCTTCGTCATATCATAGAAATCCTTGAACAGAGAGTCATTATTAGATCCAAAAATAATATCATCTACATATATTTCAATTATAACGAAATCCTTGCCAACTTCCCTTCTAAAAAGAGTTATGTCTACTTTGCCTATCATAAAAAAAATTTCTAAAATAAAAGAAATTAGTCTGTCATACCAAGCATGGGGTGCATGTTCAGAACATACATAACCTTTTTAAGTTTGAAAACATAGTCTGGAAGAGTGTGATCATCAAAGCCAAGAGGTTGTTTGACATACACTTCCTCTTCAATAAAGCCATTTAGAAAAACACTTTTAATGTCCATTTGAAAAAGCTTTGTGTTTTCATGAGCAGAAAAGGCAAGCATGATTCTTATAGCTTCAAGTCTAGCCACAAGAGCAAAGGTTTCATTGAAATATATACTTTCTTGTTGGCTATAGCATTAAGCTACTAACCTAGCTTTGTTTCTTACCACTTTGCCTTGTTCATCCAATTTGTTTTTTAAATAACCATCTTATTCCAATGATGCTTTTTTTATTTTCAAGCTTGGGAACAAGTATCTAGACATTATTTATGGTAGACTGGTGAAGTTCTTCTTCCATTGCAATGATTTAGTCATGATTTGTCAGTGCTTCGCCTATCATCTTAAGTTTTATTTCAGATACGAGAGCACAAGACATAAGATCTTTGAATGATGATCTAGTTTTGACTACTTTAGTCTGATTTCCAATGATCTTATCTTGTGGATGATAATGAACACACTTTCAGTCATTTGTCTGAGGTTGTTGATAAGAAGATTCTTCAATTTGAAGAAGAATTTCATCAAACTGTTTGACTTCACTTTCTTTAGGTGCAATAGACTGACCAATCTATATCTGCAAAATCATCCTTAAGATGTGATAGTTTTCTATCATACGTTAGTCCATCATTGAATTTAACATGGATAGATTTCTTCTACAACTGAAGTCCTTGTATTGGACAAACTATAGACTTTAGATGTATCAGAATACCCTAGGAAGATTCCTTCATCCATCTTTGAATCAAACTTAGCAAGTTGATCTTTGGTGTTAAGGATAAAAAATCACATCCAAAGAGATGAAAGTGTGAAATATTGGGTCTTCTTCCTCTCCATAATTCATAAGGAGTCTTTTTTTTTTATCAAATGTCTGATTAATATTTTGTTTTGAACATAACATATTGTGTTTACTGCTTTTGCCTAAAAGTTCTTAAGGAGTGAGTTCTCATAAAACATGGTCCCAACTTCTAGATTTATATTTTTCCTTTCAACTACCTCATTTTGTTAAGGTGTTCTTGGTGAAGAGAAGTTATGGAAGATACCATTCTTTTCACAAAATAATCTAAACTCAACATTCTCAAACTCGGCCCCATGGTCACTTTTGATACAAGAGATACGAAAACCTTTTTCATTTTGAAATCTTTTACAAAATATTTCAAAGACCTTGAAAGACTCATGTTTATATGCAAGGAAGTATACCCATGTATATCTAGAATAGTCATCAACTATAGCAAAGTCATATTTCTTCCCTCCCAGACTCAATGTTCTAGTTAGTCCAAACAGATCCATATGTAACAGTTGTAATGGTATGGAAGTGGAAACAACATCTTTAGATTTAAAAAAGGTTTTGATTTATTTTCCCTGCTAACATGCTTCACAAAGAAGATGAGTTTTCCTACAAATTTAAGACACTACTTTTACTAAATCCTTTTTGGATAGTTTTGAAATATATTTTAAATTGACATCCTGAAGCATTTTATGCCAAATCCACCTTTCATCTTCTTTAGATAGCAAGCATGTTACATTTTGTTTGCTAAGATCTATCAAATCAATCTAAAATTGATTGTTATGTCATCTAGCGGTGAAGAAGGACTTGTCATCTTCTGTCTTAACTATGCATTTGTCTTTGTTGAATGACACAATATAACCACTATCACAAAATTTACTTATGTTGAGCAGGTTATACTTCAGACCATCAACATATAAAACGTTGCCTATGGAGGCTCGAGAAGGAATACCAATTTTACCTATACCGGTAATTTTTGCTTTTCCCCATTGGTCCTTAGCTCCCCTATCATCAAGTCATCAACTTCCTTGATCTTCCACACTGGGCAGGCGTCAGCCCTACACATGGTCTTGTTATGAGCATCCACTATTTAGGTACCAACCTAAACACTGGCCATTTCCTACCAAGGATATCTACAATAGGAACTATTTGAGATTTTGGTACCAAAATCTTTTTGGGTCCAACAACATTAGTACCTTAGACATTTTCTTCTTCTTATGGATGCCTCTGAAGTTTGAGTTTCCAAACTTACCACAAAAGTCACATTTGTCTAACTCAGACTATGACTTAGAAGATGGTACCCATGTTTCTAAGGCCAGGCTAGACTTATCATGTGGGTGTTTATGGGATTTTAAAAGCATTATTAAAGTGTTTTAACTTTTCAAAAACTTCCCAAAGTCTTTAGTAAGACATGCCACTTCCTTTCTTAGTTTTTCAACCACGGAGGGTTCATATGTCTTATTGGCCTGACTTAAACTCTCTTCTAGAGTCTAGATTTTCTTCTTCAACTCCTCATTTGATTTCCTCAACTTAGTGTTTCACAAACATATGATATATATTTTCTTTAAACTTTTTACGCTAAAGAGAAATCATATGATAGTTCTAAAGGAGAACGTCATAGGGCATATCTTCTTCATTATCTGATGAAGCATAAGAAGAGGTATCAAATTCAAAACAAGAATTTACCTCAGTCTTCTCGTTTGTATCAACTATCAGACAAATATTGGCTTGCTCATCATTTGAACTACTACTTTTCTCACTGTCTGAGTCATCCTAGGTGACCATCATACTTTTCTTTTTCTTGTTCCCAAAATATCTTTTTTTCTTAAACTAGGGATACTCAGCCTTCATGTGTCTAGGATTTTTGCATTCAAAGCAGGTGATTTCATTGCCCCCCTCTTTGTAGTACTTCTTGAACCTTGTGTCCTTTCTTTTAGAGGAGTTATGAAACTTCTCATTCTTATTCATGATTTGTTTGAACTTTTTGGACATGAGGGCCACCTTATCATTTATGAATCCTTCAAAGTTATCTGATCCATCAAATTCAACATCTTCACTTTGAGAGCTTCAGATAAGTTCTTATCTTCCCTTCCAAAACTTGTTTCTCTAAACTTGAGGGCAGCGAAGTCCTTCTTTTGCAAATGATCTCTAATTTAAAGGTGGACTTCATAGACTCTTAAGATACCTAATGAGTTATCCTATGCAAGATTCTTTAAGTCTAGCTTCTTGGATGATTATGGTCTTTAGTTCCACACCTTGGGAAAGTTGTCGAACACCTTCAAGTTTATCTAGGCCTTTGAATACATCTAGCCAAGGAATTCTAGATTGTTTAGAAGAACTTGAAGTCTTCCAAACATATCATTGACAAACTCTTTTTTCCTTCATAGAGAAGCTTTCGTAGTGTTTGGTCAAAGTCGTGACCTTTCTGAGTTTAACATCCTTTATGCCTTCACAATTTATGCTTAATGAGTCTCAGATCTCTTTGGCAGTTTTTAGTCTGTAGATCTTGTTGTACTCACTTTTGGATAATGCATATGCCAGAGTATATCTAGCTTTTGCATTTAACTCCATAATGATCATATCAGTGCTATCCATTTTTCTTCTGGTCTAGGAATGTGAATATCCCCCCCATTCATGATGATAAGCTAGGGTTTGTATTAGGTGGACTTGATATGCATTTCCATTGTGTCCTTTTAATAAGGGTAGCCTTCACTTGTGAAGTTTGGTGGCCTTGTAAGAGATTCTCCCTCAATAATGAACTAACCATTATTTTTGTTATTTTCCATTTGGATCTTTTCCTCTAGACATTGTTAGGTGATCAACCCTTAAAGGTTGAGCTATGATACCAAATTGTAAAGATAAATACCACAAGAAAGGGGATTGAATTATGATTTTAGAAAATTTTAAAATCCTTTTGTTATCAAGCAAATATTTTGTCTGAAAGAATTACTTTGTAAAATGGATAAAATTTTTTCAAAGATATGATTTAATTAATTATCTATATATCTTATACGATAATTATCTATAGATTTAAATAAAATGAGATTTGATTATATCAAATAAGATTTGAAAATTTTAAGATTTAATTGGGATTTGGATAAAATCACTCTCCTGTATATATGAGATAGGTGAAACTAACACACTACATGAAATTAATCATTCACTATTGATAGAGAAAAGTGTGCCACATCAAATCCCTATGCGTCTAATATCAACTAGGATCGAGTTAGAGGCGTCGTACTTTCGATGCTTGGTGATCAAGAGCAACCCTATAAAGGAAAATAAATAGTACCACGACCATTGAGAGCTCTGTTATGCTGCCACCATACTGCCATTTCGCCGATGCGACCCACCGATTAGAAGTGTCTCCCTTTGGCGAACCCAAAGCCACCACACGCGCCACCACATTCTATCACATGAAGCTCACTCGCCCCCACTATTTTAGTGCGTGACACGTCTATTCCAGAGTGCATTCTTTCGGCGACCCTCCCATTGTTCTTCTAAACTTTTTATGACCACATTTTAGTGTTGTTTGACTCTATTTAGCTACTATTTGGTTGCTTCAACTATTTTTTGGCATTTTTCTCATGGTTGCTAAATCTGCCTCGAGCTTCACTGTGAATTTTACCACCATTTCACTAATCTCATGCGAAAAAATTACTGGGACAATCAACTACAACACTTGGGCCACTGTTGTTCAGTTGTGGTTCCAAGGCCAAGGACATATTTATCACTTGACAAAAAAATTGATAGATGTTCTAACTGACAACCAAGCTCATTGGACGCAAACTGATGCCTCTTTATGCAACATCCTCTAGTTCTCTCTTGCCCCTAACCTCCAACCATAATACTAGGCTTTTACAACCTGTTACGACGTATGGACCAAGGCCAAGAAAGTTTATTCTAACAATGTACATCGATTCTACAGTGTACTCACCAGCCTAATGAACATTAAGCTAGAGAACATGGACATGCAGGCATACCTTGGTAAGATGGATCGTTTAATTGCGGAATATTCCACTCTTATGCCTTTTACTACCGATGCAGTGACCTTTTACAAATAACGCGGATAGTTCTTCATAGTGGTTGCTCTTGTTGGACTCACACTAGACCTTGAATCAGTCTGTAGTCATATTTTTATCGATTCACATGGTTCTTACCTAAGACTTAATTTAGGAGCAGCTATTGCGTCTCTCCATTCCACATAACTTTGGTTCCTCTTCCACTTCTACGAAGGATTCCTTTGCCCTTGTCTCTCACTCTTCCCATTATGGAGGACATGGTCGTGAATGTCAACAACAAATCTAGAAAATTTGTTTAGTGGGGGCAAGAAAATAATATTTTTTACCAGTGACGAGAAAATAATGTATTATATCTTTACACAAGAAAAATATTATAAATTTTTACCTGATATATAATTTTCTGACAAAACTCTCAATTACTTATATAAGCTTTTGCAAATTATAATTGAGTCAAGGTGTGTGTTTCTCACTGACTTCATGTATGTATTTAGTATTATAGGAGCAAAACAATAAAAATTAGAAAGATAAAATGGTAAAATTAGTACTAATTTATTATCTCTTTTATGTCTTAATTATAACTTTATGCATTCATCTAAAAAAGATTATTTATGGGGGCAACACCTACTTTTTTATAGGGCAAAATATTTTTTGTGTTAAATACATATAAGAAAAAAAATATCTTGTAGGGGAAATTGCCCCCATAGTTCCTAACTTGCATCCGTTCCTGGTGGACATGGTATTCGCTGGCACTACTACAAGAACTGGGGTCATGTTTAAGTAGATTGTCGCATCAAAGCTAGAGAACTATCCCGGTCAATTAATGTGGCCCAAGTCACCAACTTTTCTTCAAACATTAGTATCTCTGATGTTGAATATAATGAGCTTCTCCAACTTCAATTAACCAAATAACATGCATCACTAGTTACCTTTGTGGCTTAGTTTGGTAATCTTATAGCCTTTGTTTCTCAGTCCTCCTCTCTTGGACCTTGGATTCTTGATTTTAGTTTCTTTGATCATATGATTGGTAACTAATCTTATTTCTCTTCCTGGACTTTTTTTGGATACCTTGCCTTCTGTTATTCCTACATATGGCTCTCAAATTAAAGTTCGAGGCATTTGAAAACACATCCTCTTCCTCAACTTCCATAAAATTTTGTCTTATTTGTTCCTGGTTGTCCTTTCAATTTAATGTTTATTAGAAAAGTCACCCACACTTTTGATTTTTCGGTCCTATTTGTTAATAATTCCGTTCTTGTATAAGATTGATGCACTAGACAGATGATTGGGGCAGGACATGAGTTTGGAGGATTATATTTGCTTATGTCTCGGGTTGCTTGTGTCTCATCTGCATCTCTAGCTCTCGCACATCAACACCTTTGGCATCCGAATCTAAAGAAATTGTGTCTACTAGTTCCTAGTCTTTCTAATGTTAAGTCATTTCAATGTGAGTCATGTCAGCTAGGTAAACATACTCATATTAGTCATAGTCCTCGTGTTTGTATTGTGTTACCTTTTGATTAGTTCACTCCGATATTTGGGATCCCATTCGAGTTTTTTCCACATTAGGATATTTTTATTATCACATTTATAGATGATTTCTCTCATTGTACTTGGATTTTTCTAATGAAAAATTGCTCTGATGTTTTTCTATTTTTCGAAGTTTTTCTATTGCAATTCAAAATCAGTTTGGTTCCTCAATCAATGCAAAAGAATTCTTTTCATCCTAGTTCCAGCCCTTTCTAAACTTGTAGAGGATTTTCATCAAACATCTTATGCCCATACAACACAACAAAATGGTGCTTCTAAACGCAAAAACTATCACTTGGGGGAAATTGCTCAATCCTTCTTCTTCACTATAATGTCCCACTTCATTTTATGGGGGATGCTCTTCTTACAGTATGTCATTTGATTAACTACATGCCTTCATCAGTTCTAAATAATCAAATTCCTTACTTTATTTTGAATCCTAAACAAGACCTCCATATTGTCCCCCTTCGTGTCTTTGGAAGCACGTGTTTTGTCCATGATCTCAAGTTAGGAAAAAATAAACTCTCTACCAAGTCTCTAAAATTTATTTTTCTAGGTTACTCTCGCCACCAGAAGGGTTACCGTTGCTTCTCTCCTCAACTTCAATGGTATCTGGCCTCTACTAGTGTTATATTCTTTGAGACTACACATTTATTTTCTTCCATCATTGAAGATATCCCTTTGGAGTTTCCACATGTTGTTCCAGCACCATTCATTAATCCAGCTCAACTCCACCTCCACTATGCACATACCACTAATAGACACAGGCAATACCGGCAACATCACCTAATGATCCTCCAACATCATCTCTTGCTCCAAACTCATGTCCACCATCGTTGCCTATACTTGAATTCCCCATTGCCCTACCCAGAGGTATTTGGTCCACTCATAATCCTAATCCTTTATATGTTTGTACTCTTAACCATGATTGTTTATCTCTCTAATATTCTTTTATCTCTTCTTTGGATTTTGTGTCTATTCCAAAGTCTATAGGTGAAGCCATGGCTGACCACAATTGGCAATAGGTGATACTGACAAAAATGGTTGTGCTAGATGCCAGCAACACATGGGACCTAATTCCCTTGCCTCCCAACAAGCCCACTGTTAAGGGATATACTCATATTTTTGGTCTTGGTTACAGTGACACGTTTTCTCCTATGGCCAAAATGACCTTTGTTCGACTTTTTCTTGCAATGGTCACAATTTGACATTGGCCTCTTCACCTGTTGGACATCAAAAATGCCTTCTTGCATGGTCAATTGCAAGAAAAGGTGTACATGGATTAGCCACCCGACTTTACAGTCTCCGGTGACTCTCGCCCGTTTTGTAAGCTTTGCCACTCACTTTATGGCTTGAAGCAATCTCCTCATGCATGGTTTGGTTGTTTCATCTTTGCTTTGCTTAAGTTTGGTATGACTCGTTGTGAATTTGATCACTTAGTATTTTTTTTCTTTACTCTTCGTCTTGCTTATGCATTTATCTCATTGTATATGTTGATGACATTGTCATTGTTGATGATGGCTCTAAGGGATCCTTCGCCTCAAGTCTCACCTCCACAGTCAATTTCAGACTAAGGACTTAATCTCACCCTTGTACTTCCTCACCATCGAAGTTGCCCAATCCTCATCTAGAATTGTCATTTCCCAATGGAAGTATGCCTTAGACATTTTGATCGAGACCAGTATGATTGATTGTCGCCCGAGTGACACTCCCATGGATCCTAATATGAAGCTTCTTTTGGTTAGGGGTAGTCATTGAAAGACCCCTAAAGATATCGGCATCTAGTGGGCAATCTTAATTACCTCATTGTCACTAGACCAAATATAACATTTGCAATTAGTGTGGTTAGCCAATTCCTAAAGGAACCATGTGGTAGTCATTGGAATATTTTGATATGTATCCTTTGATACCTCAAGAATTCACCAGGTTGTGGATTAATATATGAAGATAAAGGAAATGCCAAATTTGTCTATTATTCTAATACTGACTAGGCAATATCTCCATCAGATAGGAGGTCTACTTCTGGATATTATGTTCTCATTGGAGGCAACTTGATCTCTTGGAGGAGCAAGAAGCATAAAATAGTTGCTAGATCCAATGTTGAAGCTAATTATCGTGCTATGCCAGTAGGAGCTTACAAGATTACATGATAGACAACTTCTCTAACAACTAAAATTTGGAGACACTTAGGATATTAGACTACTATGTGATGATCAAGTTGCTCTCCACATTGCATCAAATTTGGTCTTCCATGAGCAAACTAAAAACATAGAAATTGATTGTCACTTTGTGAGAGAGAAGGTGTTATCAGAAGAAATCATCATTGACTTTGTCAGCTTCAGTGATCAACTTGCAGACATGCTTACTAAATCCTTCAAAGGTTCTCATGTTGACAACAAATGTAATAAGCTTAGTTCATATGATATGACATATATGCTCCAGCTTGAGAAGGGGTATTAAAGATATGATTTGATCACCATAATTAAGAAATTATCTTAGATAATAATTAGGAATTATAGTCATTAATAATCTTAATTATGTTTCTCTAAATTATATTATTATTCAATTATAAATAAGAATATACACATGTGATACAAGACACAATTACATTACAGCAAACATACATTTTCTATAGTAATCATATTACTTTGAAATTGTTGTGACTTATGAGACTAAACAAAAACTAAATATGCTTATGGAGAATAATTTGAATATTCGGTTGTTAAAAATGACTTTAATATTGATCTAATTTTATTCTAAGATGTTTTATATTATTTTATAATTATATAATTATAATTTTTTATTGTCAAATGTTAGTTGTTATTTTATATTAGTGATAAAAATTTAAACTCGAGATTTCTCTCTTGTTAATTTTTTTCTTCTTCATTAAGTTAACCTTATAACTCTTATATATTAATTATTTGTTTGGTACATTCTCAAATTTATTAATAAATTCAAAATATATTAAATTCTATTGAAGTTAAATTATTTTGATTCATAAATTAAATTATAAGAAATTATAAAATTTCATAAAATTAATTAAATAATTAATTGAACATGAAGTAAAATTAATTTAAATTATGAATAAATAGTCAAATTTATTTCTTAAAGTGTGAGACGTTAACAAATTGATGATGATTGAAAGATGAAAAATTAAAAATTAGTCTTTCAATATATAAAAAAATATGATAAATTAGCTTTACAGATACTTTAATGTTAAATTTTTCTTTGAAATATAATTATTGTTAAATGGTTTCTTCAACATTATAATTTAATACTAAAATAATCTCACAAATATAACTATAAAATTAATTTATTATATTTTTTAACATATTCAAAAAGTTAAATTTTTATTTTTATTTTTAAAAATTAATTTATCATTAGAACACACTTTTGAAACGAATTTAGTTATTTGGCCTTGGATTATCTTCAACCTTGGCGGTCTTTTTCCCAAACTCGGTGCGCTGAGAAGTAAGAACACGGATGTGCTGTGGAATTTTTGGCATCTCCATTTTGTCATTTTGACGCCGTTGTCGTTCTGAAAATGGAAACAAGATTCCTGAGGTCACTTGTGTCGTATCAAACTTGGCAGCTGATATTTTTCTTCTAGATTTTTTTTTTATTTGTGTATACGTTTTAAAGTAAAATTATAAAAATATTAATATATTTATTTTTTGGTAAATAAAATATTAATATATTTCAATTACATTAAATATGTAAATATAATTTTGTGCTAGCTTTAAATAAATCAAATTTATTTGTAAAATAAAAAAACTTTAAACCATTAAATATAATTAAAATATCTATTTAAATAAAAGATGAATTAATTGATGAAATTACATCAAATTGAAAATGATAAAAAGTATATTTAAGTTATATTTTTAAAATTTGTATCAATCATTAAATAAGTAAATATATATTTTTTATAATTTATGTTATTATTTCATTTATTATAAGTTAATAACATTTAAATATTTTGCTTACATTAGAACAAAATTATGTTATTTTTAATTTTGTAAAACTATTTTAAAAAATGATTGAATATTCAATGACTGAAACCAAACCACTTCATTTATTATTGAGTTGGTTTGATTCGGATTACACAAAACAAAAAAAAAATTGAAATCCTAATTAAATCTAACTAATTAAAATCAATATCCATTCAGATTTATGTTTAACCAAAATCTGAAGCAAATCAAACCATGAACACCTGTAATCAATTGTTTGCTCAAAATTTCATCTTTGTGTATGGATGGTTCGACTAGGTCCTATTAGTTTTAAAATCAATTTTTTTTTTCAACTAATCAAACATCAAATCAATTTGATTTATTTAAAGTAACAAATTGATTGAATATCCAATGACCAAAATCAAACCACTTCATTTATTATTCAGTTGATTTGATTTGGATTAGACAAAACAAAAAAAATTAAAATTCAAACTAAATTGAACCAATTAAAATCAGATTTATGTTTTACCAAAATCCTAAGCAAATCAGACCGTCAACATCCCTAATCAATTGTTTCCTCAAAATTTTGGTGGATGGGTCGACTAAGTCCCATTAGTTTTAAAATCAAAAGTTGTTTTTTTTCAACAAATCAAACACCAAATCAATTTCATTTATTTAAAGTCACTTATTCACTTGTGATATATTCAGTGTGCATTATGAACACCTCTTCCTAAAATTAGATCATAATTATGTGAAAATAAAGTAGAATTTATTATAACCCAGTAATAAAATTATATAAATATAAGATAATATCATAATAGATATAAAATCAATAATTAAATAGGTTTATATTCTTTTAAGAAAGAAGAAGATAAGTGTATGTTTTTATTAAACTTTAAAAAGATCTATACATAAAAGTTATAGCATAATGATACTTGGATTTAATTGGTATGCATTAATAATATAAAGATTATACCATTAATTAATTATAAAATGTCACATTTCCTAAAAATTTGAGTCCTATCCTAATTTACTTAAAAGTTATACATATCATGGATTTACTTAAAAGTTATACATATCATGGATTGCCATTGGTTGTCAATGTAAAAAACTTTATATTAATAATGTATAACAATTAGACTCATGATTTTTATAGTTACAACTTACAAATGTTTAAAAATAAATTTTGAAAAAAGTAAATAAAACATTTAAAGCATCACATATATGAAAATTTTAAGTGGATGAATATCTTTTTTTGTTCAAAGAGATAAAGACCATATGTATTTTTTACTCGATTTAACATTCTATCTTTAAGTAGTTAACGTATCTATATATTGAATGTTAAAATTTAAGATCATTGATTGATAGGAATAACCTTTTGCAAGTTGATTTATATGCTCCATTATTTACCATGAATGTGTAGTCAAATTTATAAGATTGCAAAAAAAAATACTTAAAAAACATTGAAGTAACATTAAAGAAAAGAACAACCTATGTTTTAATGAAAAATAATTAATTGAATGATAATTTAGAGTAAATTGATACATGAAGAAGAAATTTTAATGGAAACTATTAGAATGAAAATTTACAACTTATTTGAATTTATTTTCTAATATATTTGTAAATAAATGCATTAAAAATTAATTTTACATTGAGATTAATTACATTGTTTAATCCACTTAGTTATAGTCAAATCCACGTATTGATAACGACAAAAGTTCACCCACTAAGAAATAAGTCCTCCAAGTTGGGATGTACGTGTGGAGTAAATGGATGGGCTAGCTGCAAAGTCAAGCCGTCAGGACAATAACCATAAGTTGGGGTTTAAAAATTGGAACCTTGAGTTGCTAAAAATAAAAGATTAAGATTAGAAAAAAATTTACTTATTTGTATTTGGTTTTAAAATTAATCATAACACGGTAAAATAAAAGATGAAATACATTCATTCATAAATTTAATATGAAACTTAGTTTTAATTTTAATGAAAAAGCTCATAAATTTAGTAATTTTCAAATCAAAGACGACTTGACAAAGAAACAAGAGAAAAAACCGATATAGGACACCATGTCTTCAATAGAATATTTGAAAGAAACTCTTTGCAATTTGGAGCCATCATTGCAGAGATATGATAAAAATGTAGTAGGGACTGAATTACATGGAAACCAAAGTTTTTACGTAGTTAAAAATATAAAGCTATACGCCATCCTTAACCTTTGATAAAGAGCCAATCATGTACATAATGGACACTAAAATGATTTTTTTTTTGTTTAAATATGTTTTTATCTCTGATATATACTTAAATTTTGTATTTGTTTCTTAATAAAATTTTCCTTTGTGATAAGTCCATAATATTTGAAAAATTTTGTGTGAGGTCCCTGAGAGGAATCCGTTAGATGTTGATATAGTCGTTAATTCAACACGTCGACAAGTAACCTGTGATGTTATGTGTACTCTAAGTTCGAGTTGGGATTTAACGTAAGAAATGAAATTTTATATTTTTAAAAAAATATATACATGTTTCTCAATTGCAAGTCAGGCTTAAACAAATATATACTTACATGTTGCGACTCTTCCTAATATATTTTTTTTTAGAATCTGCAAGTAGTTCATCTAACTTCATTTTGAAGACTCTTAAAACAACATCAGCTAGGATGGTAAGAAGCTTTCAAATGTAAGGGATCAAGAAGTCTTTGAATTTCATGCCAACATGGATTGCAGGTAAATGTGACAAATAGATCAGGAAACCAACATGACTACAAATAGTCATACCATCAAAGTACAATTGATCCATATATTTATGACCACCGACAAAACTTGAAGGCAATATAACTCTTTTCCCCTTATTCAAACCTTGACTTTGTTGAGTTGAACTTGCATATGACAAATTGGATAATTTGTCTACTCTTAGCTTTGTCTAGTTCATTCTAATGAAAGATAGTCTCTCCGATTCAAGCATCAAATATCCATCTATCAGAAATTGTTGAAACAATCTTCTTGACCTTAATAGAGTTTCTGCTTCTCTAATTCTACTTTGTATCCGAAAACAAAGTCATTCTTTAATAGTAAGGTGTGTTCTGTTGGCACTTGTAGTTTTGGTTGTAGCTCGATGAAGAACATCATCTCTGTAGCCATCCTCACCATAAGGAAACAAAAGAGGATACTGAAATCCCAAGTAACTTATGTGTAATTCATCTATTCACTATAATTTACCACTTTGTGTCTCCAAGAGAATATATCTATTAAATGTTGTATCAACATCACCTAGTATTATTGCAACAACTTCAAAAACGGTAAGTGTGTTGTATATTCTACCATCCTTGTGTCTATCAAAAATTAATTATAACTTTAGCTCTTGGACAGGTTGTTGTTTCAGTCTATCTCGAGCCATCCTAAAACATTTTGCATGTGTATTTGATTCATCAAGCATAGTTGATAACCTTGCAACTATGTTCAGATCAACGCTAGAATTGCCCCTAAAAAGTTGTCAAGTTTCATATTTAATGTTAATAAAGATATAAAACTTATCATATGAAGAAAAAACAAGGATAATTTTTTTTATCCCCTTAATGCTAATCCTATTTTGTATTTCATTTTTTGTATCGTAAAAGTAGAGTTGTGCAAATCTTGAAATTTGTCCCTTCATAGGTAATAAACTCTCAATTGGGTGGCTTGCTTGACCTTGAATCCGAACATTGGGTGGTCCTCTACCATTATTTATGACCTATTCAGCTTAACTCCGGGTAATATGAATGCAAACATTAAGTTATATGTCCGAATATGTTGCTGGAAATTGTCAAACAAAAGATGTTGAAGTATAAGAGGAGGTGTTTTCAGAAATGGTTGCTGCATTTTTCCATCACCACAACATAGATGAAATGTATGATTTGGTGTATGTCTATTCTTATGTATCCTTTCTTGATGCCACATCAATGCTTCACAATATTGACACATCATTAGTGGATCTCCAAGATCAAAATATTCTGATGCAGTATGCATATAATAACATATTAAACCTTGACACATTACATTTAAATAACAAATTAAATTTAATTGTTTTAAGAACTATTATGGTGTGTATCAATTTGAACAACATCTGCATTTGTAAGTAATTCATCATCATCTGAACTTTCGTTACCATATAAAGATTGGTCACCTGAAATGTAGTAGAAATCACTCAGTATATTGCAGGTAAAAAAAAAACTGTGATTATACAATCATATCATAAAATACCTTCTTCTAGCTCAACAACATCAATTAGGATGCTTCCTTTTTATTAATCGTGAATGGTTATGTTTCAATTGTTATTTTCTGGAATTTTGTCATTATAATTCTACTACCCGAGTTTATTATATATTGTTTCTTCATTCTACTGGATCCTAACTTTAATTTACGACTATGGTAATAAAGCAGAAAAGTATGACAACCCACAAAGTTTACTCCAAATTTAATTTTCAATGCCTTATTCCTTTAAGCAAACAACTCTCCATGAAGTTCCATTATACTTCAGTGGCATCTTTTCTTTTTGTCACAGTTATTCTCTTTCCTCTGGTTGTTGCTGATCTAAGTTCTGATAACCAAGCCCTTCTTGATTTTACTAATGTCGTCCTGCACCATCGAAACCTTATGTGGAATCCATCCACCTCAGTCTGTACATCTTGGGTAGGCATCACTTGCAATGAAAATAGAACTCGTGTTGTTTAAGTCCGGCACAATAACACAAGCACAATACCATAAAATTTGATTAATTAGTAGTGATGATTTGAATTGATGTGGTAACACTTCTGTAAAAACTTTTGGCATTGTTAAATTATTATATTAATTTACTATCAAGAGAGGATTCTAAAAATTATTATAAATTGAGTTTATGCAACTTAGAGTATGTTATGGTAGAAGGATAAAATAAAAAGTAGTTGGAATTAGTTAAATACAAATGCAAGATCATTCATGATACTATTAGATGTGCTTCACGAAATTTTGCTTATTGTTGGATCAAGTGGCCTTAAAATAATTAAGAATGGGGGTTGAATTAATAATGAACATGTCTTGACTAATTAAAAATTTATCCTTCTTAATGTTACTAGATTCAATTGGGCTTTACTACTAAGTTATGCAAAAGTAAAGAACATAAACAATAACTTAGATAAAAGAAAAGCGGAAATAAAAAGTACACAGCGGAAAGATAAAGAGTGTAGGGAAGAAGAAGACAAACACAAGATTTATACTGGTTCGGCTACAACCCGTGCCTACGTCCAGTCCCCAAGCAACCACCGGTTCTTGAGATTTCCAATAACCTTGTAAAATCCTTTACAAGCAAAGATCCATAAGGGATGTACCCTCCCTTCTTCTCTTTGAACAACCAAGTGGATGTATCCTCCACTTGAACTAATCCACAAGAGATGTACCATCTCTTGTTCTCAGTATTACAACCAAGTAGATGTACCCACTACTTGTACCACAAAGGATGTACCCTCCAATGTGTTAAGACAAAGAATTGTTAGGCGGTTAGTTCCTTGAATCTTTGTAAGGGGAAACAAAAAATATCTTAGGTGGTTAGTCCTTTGAATCTTTTGGTAAGAGGGAGAAGGAAGAATCAAAAGAATTCTCAAGCAGTTAGTCCTTTGAATTCTTCAGGCAAGAGAGAGAAGGAATGAAGAAGAAGAATAACACAAGTTTTTGGCCAATGAACTTTTCTTGTATAAAGAAAGTTTTGGACAAAAACTCTTAGAAGAATGCTTTGAATGAATGAAAGAAATCTGAAAGTTGTCTCTTTAAAATTTATGCCATGGTCATATATTTATAGTCATTTGATGACTCTTGAAAAAACAAGTTAAAAGTTATGACTCTTGGTAATTTCTTCAAAACTAGTCACTTTTTAAAAATTGTCACTCTTTTGAAAACTAGTCACTTTAAAAGTTGTTATTCTTTTGAAAACTAGTCACTTTAGAAGTTGTGACTTTTGAAAATCTTCAGAAACTAGTCACTTTAAGAATTGTGACTGTTGGTAATTTATTTTTCAAAATAAGTCACTGATAATCAATTACCATCATAGTGTACTCGATTACACATCAACAAATATGACTCTTCATGTTTAAATTTAAAAATAAAAATGTTTAGAACCACTGGTAATCGATTGCAAGTATTGTGTAATCGGATTACACAAATTTGAAATGATTTGAAAATGTTTTATCACAAGTTGCGACTCTTGAAATTTGAAATCCAACGTTTTAAAACATTGGTAATCGATTACAGCTTTGTAAATCAGTTTGAAAACAATGTTGGCTACTGGTAATCGATTACTGTCTTCTGGTAATCAATTACGAGAGAGTAAAACTCTTTGATAAAAGATTTTTCTCTTTGAAAAATTCTCTTGAACAAAATTGTGCTATTTAATAGTTTTTGAAAAACTCTTTCAATACTTATCTTGATTGAGTCTTCTCTTGATTCTTGAATCTTGAGCCTTGATTCTTTACTTGAATCTTGATTCTTGAATCTCGATCTTGATTATTCTTGAATCTTGAATTTTGATCTTGATTCTTGAAACTTGTTCGACTCTTGATTCTTTGGCATCATCAAAATAATCTTGAAAGACATTACTTCCACACTTGCATGTCTTAAAAATTATTCAAAGCAATTTTGTGTTGAAAACAAATTGTTTAATTGAAGCTTGATGCGCAATTGCTATCTTTCAAAGTTACCAGTTTAAGGTTTGTAGAAATTTAACATTGGCTGGTATATATATTTTGAAGTGGCTATACCATGTTAGTTTATATGGATTAAATAGAATGATTATTCTTTTTTACTCATTTAATTTTCGTAATGCAATTTATGGTGCACATAAAAGCTTATTAATATATGATTAATATAATTAAAAATATTTTGTAAAATTAGCTGATAAATTAGTTTATAAATGTTAATAGCATAAAAATACATATTTAATTATTTAATTATATATGTATGTATTTAATTTGTTTCCAATAACGTGTCATCATAAAAACTAGGGCAATATTTTTTTTAAAAAAAATTGTATTATAAAACTATAAAATGTTTGAGTTGTATAAAGCATTAATTTTCTACTAATTTTTCTCTTTTTTGAACCCAATTTTTTTTTTTGATATTTTTGTAAAAGTTAGGGAGCTACATACTTTTAATTGTATTTCCTTCTTAACATGGCATTCCTTCTTAACGTGAATTATCTTTATATAAATGGCTTTTTTTTTTCATTGACTGAAAATTTTAAAGATCCGAGTGCACAAATGACATATATGATAGTAAGTTACTGAGCTTTGTTAAATTTTATACCTGAATTTCATACTTAACATGGATCCATGACTGCTAATCACCTTAGAAAGTGTCTCCAAGTTATTGTCATTGTTTTGCTTCAACTCATGACAACTGTGTTTAATATATCTTATTTTATTTTCATATTTTGAAAAGATTTTTGTTCACATTGATGTATTACTAATTGGATTTATGAAGTTGTAGGTATTGTTTGTTAGGAAAATCATTTGATTCCCCTATTATGAAAAGGTAGCCTTTAGGCGAGTGATTGGCAAGCTGACATGGAACCAATGGATTTTTACCAACAAGTTATTGTAAGCATCTTTCCCCACTGGACTTACTTTTTAACTTTTATTATATAAACCTTATTGTTACAACTTTGCCTTTATTCACCAAAGAGTCTAAACTAAAATATAGTTGACTAAAGGATATGGTATAATTCTCCCACCAAAGACAGCTGGGGTGAAAATGGCAACATAAAACATCTTGATTCCAACCAAGAAGAGTGAATGGAGAAGCATCGACTACAAGTAAGAAGAAAATTAATCTAAGCATGTCACTTAGAATGTGGTTGTATTTGTATCAAATGCAAAGCTGAAGGACAAATTTAACTTAAATAGATCTAGGCTATTTTGATTTTTTTTTCTTTCTGGTTTACCGCTTGATCCCGTTGGGTTATTTCATTTGTCATTTATTTGATTGTTTTGTGGTAAATTGTAGGAAAAACCAAGAAGAGTGGAATAAGTCACTTAATTTTCCATCTCCTGCAAAGATGGCACAGCCCTCTGCTCAATTGTTTTTTTTTTTTCACGTAATAATTATTCTAAGGAATACTTCAACCCAACAATAATTGGCTTTTTTTGTCTTTTTTCAAATTCTGATGCTTGAGGTATGGGATTGCTTTGCTTCTTTAGAATCTCTTTCTCTTTATAGACAATGATAATGCAATAAAAAAACACATTTAGGTACAAGTTTTTAACGAGTTTTTCTTTTTCTTTTTGTTGATAGACACAGGAAGAATATTTCACTTCACTTCACTTCGTACCCCATTGCCCGGAGGCTCTTCGCTATGCGAAGGTATGGGGGAGGGATGTTGTACGCAGCCTTACCCTTGCATATGCAAAGAGACTGTACCCTTGCATATGCAAAGAGACTGTTTCCGGATTCGAACCCATGACCAACAAGTCACCAAAGCACAACTTTACCGCTGCACCAGGGCTCGCCCTCAGACACAGGAAGAATAGAAATCTCAAATTTTTTTGAAAGATAGAAGAGATAGACAATTAATAAAAAAAAATTATATTTGACAATGATTGAGATGATCCTCTCTATTGAGATGTTGTGAAATGAAAGATACTATAGTTGATCTGGAATTTTGGAGGAAGGAAGAAAAGAAGGTTTTGATATAGTAATTAGAGTTTGCTCAGACCAAGTCATTTTAGTGTGAAGGAGCATAAATATATGGACAAAATAGAAGTATGTTTGCCTTTTGCTAACAATTTATTGATACATGCGTGTGTTTTGAAGGTTGAAGTAAACATATAGCTGCCCTTGACTCAGGGTTTTATGTCCCTTTTACTTATGAGAATCTAGTAGAATGCCCAATGTTTCATCTGATTGGCTTACGTTATGGACAACAAGTTGTGGATAGTTTGAATCACACTATTCTCGGTTGATTAACTTCACTATACTCCTTATACTTAATATATATTTTATTGCAAATCTCAATACTTTGTTCTATCCCTGCTAAATATGATCTATAGTCTTTGTCTTTTTGTTTATTTTTTTCTGTTGATGTTGGTGATTGACAGCATAATTTAACCTTCCCATCCAGACTGCCATGGAGCGGCTTATACAACAGACCTCAGTAGTTAGACAATGCTTAAGCCAGGAGGTTAGGCAATTGATAATTTTCCTGTTTCAGTTTGTTTTCGATGGCAGCATATGTTGGCTATTTTTCTCGGAATAGCTTTTGCAATTTAAACTTTGACACTAATTCTATCCAACTGATAAACCATTTGTTTGATTATTTATTTTTAAGAGCATGTAAGCACGCGTACACAAGTTCAACAAGAGGTGTAACTACTTTATTGTCCACAAATTAATTAGCCAGCGTTTCAAACTGATTCCTTCATTTTCTCATTGCAGGATGGGGGGCCTCCACCATTTTCCTCCAAGGATTTTCTTAAAAGTCGATGAAAGCAGTCAAATATCCACTAGGAAGTTGGGAAATGAAGCATGGGTACCTTGAAGGATTTTAGAATCTCTTTTTTCTTTATAGACAATGATAATGCAATAAAAAACACATCTAGGTACAATGTTTTTAACCCAGTTTTTCTTTTTGTTGATAGACAAAGGAAGAACAGAAATCTCAAGTATTTTTGAAAGATAGAAGAGATAGGAAATTTATAAAAAGAATTATATTTGACAATGATTGGAATTATTCTCTTGTTGAGATGTTGTGGAATGAAAGTTACTAGAGTTGATATGGGATTTTGGAGGGAGGAAGAAAAGGTTTTGATTGATTAGAGCATAAAAGAAAAGAAATTGATTGATAGGTGAAGAAGCTAAATATGGCAACACCAACGATGGAGGCAGTAAACACACCAAGGAAAAAAATGACAAAACAATTAACCGGAACAAGAGATGATACACCTTTGCATTCTGCAACAAGAGCAGAGAAGTTGGTTGTGCTAAAAGATACCATTTTGGAAACTAATGAAACTAAATTGCATGAGTTATTAGCCAAGTAGAATCAAGATGGAGAAATGCCCCTTTATATTGCACTTGAATATGGTTGCGTTGATGTAGTTAGGGAGATGATTCAAGATTATGATAATACTATATTATCACTAATAATTCGACTCAATAATTCGGTCACAACTGAACTAATTTAACTGTAACAGTATTCACTAAATTATTCCATATATTTTCGGAGTTGTACTCAGATAACAGGGTTCATTTTGTTCTAGAAAAAAAAAGTAGACCATTTTTACATTCTTTCTCTCAACTTTCTCTCCTAGGTTTTTTTTCTTTTCTATTATTTTCCAGTTTTATTTATTTATTTATTTTTGCTTTCATGTGTTCCAACTGTTTTTTAAAAATTTAAACAAGCAAATAAGAAAAAAAAAAAAAACCCCACGACCCATGTGTATGCATGGCCCCAAACTAATTAAAAATCTAAAGCAGACGACATCCTTAACCTTTGATAAAGAGCCAATCCGATAAATAATAGACATTGAAATGATATATTTTTTTGGTTTAAATATGTTTTTGATATCTGATATATGCTCGAATTTTGTATATGTTTCCTAATAATTTTTTTCTTTGCGATAGGTCCCTAATATTTAAAAAGCTTTGTGCGAGGTCCCTACCATTAAGAAGAATCTGTTAGATGCTGATGTAGCCATTAATTCGACACGTCGGCAAGCTACCTGTGATGCCACGTGTACTCTAAGTATGAGTGGGATTTCAAATAAGAAATGGAATTTTATATTTTTAAAAATAATCAGCAAATATTATTTGGGTTGAAAATTAAAATTTAGAGGGAGGGAGAAATAAAGCAACGACGTCGTTATGCTAAATTAAGAGGGAGAGAGTTGTGCTTTGAATGTGACTTAATTTGTTTCTTCTTCTCACACACTCCGTCAATGTTCACCACAAAGGGGTATTAGGGTTAAGGATTTGCTCGGTTGTTGCTATCATGGAGGATTTGTTTAGATGACACGTGGATTAAGGTGTGATCTTCGCCTTCGTGGTTGTGGTTCATGCATTTTTGGGATTAAGTTTTCGTGCAATTTGGAGGAAGATTCTGGTGTTGAAGCTTGTGGTCCCAAAAGTAAAGAAAGTAGTTGTAACATCCCATTTTTCGTAAACTAATTTTAAAAAAAATTATTTATAAATAAATAAATTTTTAGAAAATGATGAGGTTTTTATAATTAAATAAATAAAGGAAAATAGCCATATTAAAATAATGGTTTGAAGAAAAAAATATTTAATTTATTCATTTGATAAGGAATAAAATAAAGTTTGTTTTTATAAAATGATAAAAATAAATAAATAGAGTAACTGATAGATTGTGAGTACCCTAGTTATAAATAGCGTTAGGTCAGTTTTCACATGTACGATGACTCTTTTTTCCCTCAATTTTGTCTTCCCCCCTCCTCTTCCCAAAAACCCTCTTTTTTCCTGCAAACCACCAAACCAATCTCAGAAAATCGACAATTTTGGACTCATTCACCGTTAAATCGTCGTGAAATTTAAACACCAAGTTCGCAACTCAATTCCGAGCATTCTCACTATTGGGAATTACAAAAGGATGTTGGAGCTGGGAGAAAAAACCTTTTTATCCCAACTTTTCCTTTCCCGCAGAAACCCAGAGCTGTCTCGGTAAAACTATAATCCCAAACTCATTAACCGTTGGATTATTGTGAAATTTTGATATGTGTTTCGTGATTTATTTCCGCACTTCTTCACCGTTGCGATTTACAAAATAATGTCTTTGGAGGGAAAAAGATGCATCACACGTAGGACCATGGAATGGAGGCTTCAATCCCTTCTCTTTCTCTTTAACATTTAGGAATCCTAATAGAGCAATCAGAGGAGGAGCTCTAGAGAGCACCATAAATGCCACAATTAATAACGGGGAGAACACTTGAACGACTACGTCGAGGTAAGGGATGAGTTTATCGCAATTGGGATTAGAATGAACATGTGTAGGGATCCTTAGAGGATTACATTGAGGTTTATTTTGGGATGTTTATTGAATTATAATTTTTCCTTTAAGATTACAAATACAATATTGTTATGTTTTATGTACCAATTGATGTTCTTATGAGAATTGATTGATAAATTTGAGTATTCTTGATGTTTTAATGTTTTGACCTATGATTTTGATATAATTGTGTGAAATTATTTGAGGGGTTTTACTCCTCATGTTGTGATAAACCTTTTGTATGAATTGTTATATTGAGATTATGAAATTGTGATGTAAATCATGAGTATGTGATATATTGAACATATGATTAAAGGTAAAATACATGTGTATTGAGTTGTGAGCTATGAACTGTGCAGTCACACAATTGTAAGATCCACTATGGGAACCCGACGAATTAAAATGATTTTGTAAATAATTGAGCAGTTGTGTGTATTGCATAGTTCATAGGTAAAGTGTATATGATTCATGAAGTCTGATAACGTGTTAAAATGAAATTATATCATTGTGATTGAGATCAAGTGTATGTGATAAACTGAGTATGCACGTGATTGAGATGTTGTGTGCATTGAGTTATGAACTATGAATTGTACAATCACTCGACTATAAGACCCTTTTGTTGGATCAAGTGGCCTCAGAATAAGTAAGAAGGGGGGGTTGAATTAATTATTACTAGACCTTTACTAATTAAAAATTTACTCTTCTTAGGCTTTTACTATGTTGTTAAGAAAATAAAGAATAGAAAATAAACTTAACCAAAAGTAAAAGCGGTAATTAAAGTGCACAGCGGAAATTAAAAGAGTAGGGAAGAATAAGACAAACACACAAGAGTTTTATACTGTTTCGGTAACAACCCGTGCCTACATCCAGTCCCCAAGCAACCTGCGGTCCTTGAGATTTCTTTTCAACCTTGTAAAATTCCTTTACAAGCAAAGATCCACAAGGGATGTACCCTCCCTTGTTCTCTTTGAACAACCTAGTGGATGTACCCTCCACTAGAACTGATCCACAAGAGATGTACCCTCTCTTATTCTCAGTCACAATAACCCAAGTAGATGTACCCTCTTCTTGTACCACAAAAGATGTACCCTCCAATGTGTTAAGACAAAGTTCTCAGGCGATTAGTCCTTTGAAATCTTTTGTTTATGGGAAAGGGAAGAATCAAAAAAATTCTCAAACTATGTCGTTTTGAATTCTTTCACAAGGGAGAAGGGAGACACGAAAAAATTTAGGCGGTTAGTCCTTTGTTCTTTTGGAAAAGGGAGAAGAGAGACACAAAAAGAATTCAGGCGGTTAGTCCTTGGCGAATTCTTTTTGGCAAAGGGAGAAGGGAATGAAAAAGATGAATAACACAGTTTTGTTTTCAAGGTTTGAAAAACCAAAAAACTTTGGAAAACTTTTGGCAAAGGAAGAAGAAGAAGAAGAAGAAGATATTCAAAAATCAATTAGAAAGGTTATTGAAATGCAAGTCAATGTCTTGCTTTTATAGACTCTTCATGTCTGGTCAAGAGAACCATTAGAAGAGTTATAACCTTTAGAAAAACTTGAAAACCATTGGAAAAGTTATAACTTTTAGAAAAACTTGAAAACCATTGGAAGAGTTACATCTTTTGATTTTTGTTCAGAACTTATCACTGGTAATCGATTACCAAATCATTGTAATCGATTACACAAAGCTGTTTTGTGAAAGGATGTGACTGTTTACAATTGAATTTGAATTTCAACGTTCAAACACACTGGTAATCGATTACCAAATCATTGTGTCTCAACCTACCCTTCGGCGGGAGGGCGACGCGGAACTCACGGGTGCGTCTTCCAAGGGAGGAAAATGCATGGAGTCGCCACCAACGTTTATTCAAGGAAAACATCGGAAAAACCGAAAAGTGTGTGGTCTACGAAAAGTGTGAAAAGTTTCGAGAGTTGTTTTTATGCACGGGGAAGGTATTAGCACCCCACGCGTCCGTCACAAGGGACAACAACCTTTAACCAAGTGTGCAATATCATGTCTTCGATTTGTTTTATTTTCCCTTTTTTGTGTTTCTATGTCTTTTTATGCCTTTTGTATTTTTTATCTTTTTGTGGTCGACAAGGGTGTTTCCCTCGCTTCTACGTACCCTCAATTGCAATGAGGAAATCAGACCTACGTAGTTCTTTGAGAACTAAACATTGGTTAAGTTGTTTGTATCTTTTTTCGCAAGATAGATTTTAAT
Source organism: Glycine max (assembly GCF_000004515.6). Lineage (NCBI taxonomy): Eukaryota > Viridiplantae > Streptophyta > Magnoliopsida > Fabales > Fabaceae > Glycine > Glycine max. The sequence goes on along the minus strand of NC_038256.2, from coordinate 24,178,946 downwards.
TGAACAAAGGTCATTTAAGGTTTTAGACCATTAAACGATCTTTTGATTTTGAAAGGAGAGAAATGTTAAGGAGTTGGACCATTAACGATCTCTTGGTTTTTGAATGTAGAGAAACGTTAAGGCGTTGGACCATTAACGATCTCTTGGGGTGGTCGACAAAAGCGGGGCTTTTGCTCCTACGTATCCTCAATTTGAGATGAGGAAATCAGACCTACGTAGTTCTTGCAAAAGCGGTAAAGTTACATGTTGATTTTATGCTTTTGAATGGTCCATGTTAACCGATAAAAGCAAAGATGACTGTTTAAGGCGTTGGACCTTAAAACGGTTTTTAGTGATTTTTGCGGACAAAGCTTGATTTGTGAGTTGATTTTAACTTTAGTTTTACTTTGGTTAGTCAATTCATTCAAGGAAACTTCCAAAAAAAATGTCCGATTGATTTTTTTGATTATTTTATTATTATTTTGCCCTTTTTTGGTTTAACCGTGGTTATAGTGTGAACGATCGATTAGATTTTGCTTTAACAATGATTAAACAAGATTACAACGCAAATGATCGGTTGAAATTCATTTTATCATTTATTAGGCGAGATAACGACTTAAACGATTGGTTAAAGCTCGTTAAAAACGCAAGAAAAGAAAACCGAAAGTGAACGAAATAAAGATGAAAGCCAACAAAACAAGAAATGAATTGAAAGTCTCGGATTCGAAAACTTACCGGTTGAAGAACGAAGAACGAACGGAGAACGGATGAAGAACGACGAAGAATGACGGAAAAACTTCACCGATTTGCTCAGGAAAACATCTAGGAAGCGTTACGGAAGTACCTCGGCTTGGATTTTCTTCACGGAAAATTTTTTTTCCACCCAAAACAGCTAAAATGCATAGCCAAGGGGGTAAAGAATGTTTGGAACAGCCTCCCTTCACCTATTTATAGGAAAAGGGGGGACGAGGTTGCCGCCCAGCTCGCCCAGGCGAGCTAGGTTGCTTTCTCCATAAGCCACCCTGCTTCGAAACTGTTCAAAACCCAAAATCAAAATTTTGAAAATTGCTATTTGCACCCCCATCTTGATAAGTTCACCCCCGCTTTTTCGTAATTCATGGAAAAGTTATGGAAGCCTTACGGAAGCATATAGGACTTGATTTTCATCTTTTTACTCTTCCCTTTCACCAATATCAAGTGAAATATTTTTACCCAAGGATTTCGGGAATTTTACGGAAGCATTACGGAAGCCCCGGAAGCCATTTTTTAACAAAACGGGGGAGGTGGTTGCCGCCCAGCTCGCCCAGGCGAGCTAGGTTGCTTCCACCTTAAGCAAGGAAATGCCCAGGATCCTCTAGAAGGGCCCAGGTTTGGAAATTTCTATTTGTATCCCCCATTTTACAAAATATACCCCTCTTTTGTGTTTTTTTGTTGATTTCCTTCCGAAACGTTACGGAACTTTACAGATTACGTAACGACACCCATTTTCTTTCCAGAATGTTGTGAAACCTTACGAATTACGCAACGATGCTTGTTCTTCCTTTTCGAATGTTGCGAGACTTTACGGATTGCGCAACAATGCTCTTTTTGACTTTCGGAATATTGGGGAACCTTACGGATTGCACAACAATGCTTGTTTTGACTTTTAGAATGTTGCGGAACTTTAAGGATTACGGAACAATGCTTGTTAAACATTTTGAGGTGGTCAAGCGAGGGTCGCATGCCAACAAATAATGGTCCCCAGACGAAATTAGGGTATGACACATTGTAATCGATTATACCATTTTGAAGTCAATTGGAACATTGTAAATTCAGTTGAAAGCTTTTTGAAATCAACTTTGCTACTGGTAATCGATTACAATAAACTGATAATCGATTACCAGAGAGTAAAAACTCTTTGGTAAAAGGTTTTGTGAAAAATTCATGTGCTACTCAATGTTTTGAAAAACTTTTCAGTACTTATCTTGATTGAGTCTTTTCTTGATTCTTGAATCTTCAACTTGTTTATTCTTGATTATTGATTCTTGAAACTTGAATCTTGAAACTTGATTCTTGATTCTTGAATTTAAATTTCTCTTTATTCTTGAAGTGTTCTTGACTAAATCTTGAACTCATTCTCTTGGGCTTTTTGTCATCACCTTTGTTATCATCAAAACTCCTTGAATCAATCTTAATTCATCATCATGAAGCTTTCTTCTACACCTTTAAGGGCGATGAGTTAATGCTAAGTCCCTTTGAGAGCGACGAGTTAATGTTAAGACCCTTTAAGGGCGAAGAGTTAATGCTAAGACCCTTAAAGGGTGACAAGTTAAAACTATTTGAGAACAATTGAGGAGTTGTGTGTTTTGTATAGTTCATAGATAGAGTCTGTGTGCTAAAATGTTTTCTGGGTTGGACCTGAATCAAGAGGGACTCTTCGGAGTGTAGGCCTTAGGGGTCACCCGGTTTGAGTGCTCCTTTAAGCCTGTGCCGATCCCACATGGTTGGAGCATTCTCGCAAAACAGCGTGACCATGACTGATCTCCCTATGATTTTACCTAGTGAAAGTGACCTAACTTGCTAGTGTGTGGTTTGTCTTGTCATGTACTTCTAGGCGTTCGACGTGGTTTTTCACTGACATGATATGGATTGATTGACTTGGTTATATTGTGTTTTGATCCTTAAGTATGTGAATGTTGTAAAAATGAATGAGATGTGTTGTGTTGTGATGTGATGTTGGACGACAAAATGGTGAAATGACATGAGCTATGTTTAAGTAAGTTTTATTTTGTTTATATGATATTTATACCTACATGTTATCTTGTTTCTCTCCATTAGTTAGGAATGTAATAACTCACTCCCTATGTGTTATTTGTGTTTAGATCCTGTGATGATCTTGAACTTTGTGTTCGGGGGAGCAGATGACTAGGTGAATTGCTTTAAGGAACCTTGTGCTGAAGGACGTCGAGACATAATGCTCTGATAGGATGTGACATTAGGACATAAGTTCTATATTAATTGCATGATGTTAGTCTATTTTATTTTACCTCACTGATTTAACAAAACATTTTGTAAATTTTGACGGCCTTGTTTTGAGCCAAATATATTTTTAATAAGTTTTATTTGATAATAATGAAGTGAATGTGAACCTTTTATCCATGTGTATTTGTTTACCAATATTTATATGTGTGTGTGTGTGTCGGGGTAGAGGGTGTCACATTTAGTGGTATCAGAGTAGGTTGAACCTTTCGGTCAGTGTGTTATGTGCTTATCATATTCTGGTGTGCACTCTATGTGGTTACTTATGAGTAGTTTTGTTGAGCATTCTTGAATTATTATTTTTATTTTCTTTGCATGATTATATGAGATTGAATGATGCTTGTATTGTGCATTGCATCCTTAATCTCTGCTATACCATAAATCCACTGTTGAGTCATAAGTTATGAGACTGGCCATCTCTATAATTTGTGAAGTACGGTAGGATGTCATGGCAAGCCATTAAGTGATACAAGAACCTTGAACTTGCAGGTGTGTTGTTAATGGGTGTGTCTTTCTTAATGTGTAAACACATGACTACTTAACTCCCTTTGTTTTGTGTGTAGTCATGAATGTAGTTGTTGAAGTTGTGATTCCTTAATACATCCTTAGTAACTGTTTAATTCTTTATTCTTATATGTATGTTATATACTTGTTATAGGAACCTTATAATTCTATGTATACTTGTAGTATGGTATTTTGCGTTAATTGCATAAATAGTATGGTTGTTTGTGATTTCTTATTCTTAGTGATACTAATACTCTATAGTCTGATGACTCATATCGAGATATATTTCATAAAGAATACTTTTTTAACCGTACCTTTTGATTCTAGTGTAACCTATTCTTTGTGTTGCGTGCTTAAGTCAAGTAATTTGATTACACTTGCAAGCTAGAGTATAATTTATTCTTTGTGTTATGAGCCTACATCAAATAGTTGGATTATTGATGTTTCTGTCACAATCAAGCGATTATTAACATCTCTATATGAGTGTACATTATGGTCATGTTTTCGTTTATAGAATTCATTTGGAATATCTGTTGTTGATTCTGGATGAGTGATCCTTCTTGATTTAAATTTACTGTCTCCTAATCAATCGAGTGTTCATCTTGTTATTGGTTGCTCATCTTCCAATCATGTCTTGTTAAATTGCTTGATATATTGTCCTGTTGTTACTTCTGTTACGAATTGAGAGACTCCACCCTTGTTAATCACATTAAGGCATTTTGAGAGGAAGTACTTGAGTAGGCATGCTCCTTGTTACCTATAGATGAAAGTCAACTCAATAAGTCATGTACTTGTGTTCCTTGAGGATGTGCTTAGTTACCACCTAAATGTGAGATTGAGAATCTTGTAGGTGTAGTACCTATAGAAACTTGTAACCGTAGTTCGTGGAAAATATCTAGTATAGAGTTGTTTGAGAACATAGAGTAGTTGGAAAAGTTATGAAGTATAATTAAGAGGTTTAGTGTGAAATCTTAAGGAGAGTGTATGGTAGTTAGTAAGGTGTTAATTGCTAAGCATGAAAGGGTTCGAGAGTGAATGTTCTTGCGTAAGGTATGTGACCTAAAGGATTAGTAACGATAGTTGTATGATTAGCGAGATAAATATTAGTTCTTTTTATCTTAATTTGGAAAAAGTCTAAGGATGCTCCAATGACTACCTTAGTATCTTTCATGGCCTTTTAGGTGTACTTGGTCATGCATTGACAAGGTCAATGCCCCTGTGTGTTCATGGGATGCATGGACGGGATCTCCCACCCTAAGTTAGCCTTTGTAGTGGTTTCGATGATTAGTGCTTAGTGTATTTCCAGTTAAGTAGGATTATGGGATTTATCTTAAGGTTGTTATAGACCCTTAGGAATCATGTTTCATGCTAAGAGTTTTGTTATACATTTTAGTTAGATGATGATGACCCTTAGAGTATGCTACGTCTAGGTGAGAGATGACTTTAAATCCTTTTAGGACAAAAGTTGTTTTGAGATGAGAAGAAAACTAAGATTAAGATGAGACACCCTTAACTAGTAGCCGAACCAAAAAGTTATTTTAGGATTCCTTGAATTAACCTTAATCCTCGTTAAAGATGACTCGAGTAAGTTTAAGCTTTCTAGTGAAATTCCTGTAGGGAGTAAACCTTAAGTTTGAACAAGTTTACAAAAGTGAGAAGTGGTCTGTTTTGCTTATTCCATTGGCACCCAGTTGGTATTAGGTAGGAAAACTTAGAGTGGAACCGTTACAATCTCTTGAACTTGAGTGAGAGTTATGAGTCAAGTATACCAAAGTGAGAAAGATTGGGTTGAAGGAAGAGGATTAGACCCGAGGGTAGGCAAATCATGTATTCTTTATAGTCATTTGTGGACTAGAGTTGGTAGAGCATGAGAGTCTCGAAACTCTTTTTTTTCTTCTTGAATCATCCCATGTTCGAAAAAGAGTCGACCATGTGATCAGTCACGTTTTATTATGTATGTTTGCTTGTTTCAAATTGTCATCCGTGTCTCCTATGATATTACCCTACTCCAAATGGTATGTCACTCACATTCTATTATTGTTGAGATGTCACTCTTTTGAGAATACTTAACTTGCAATACTATCATTGAGTAAATGAGGATCACTGGATTTAGTTGCTAAGTGCAAAAGAGTCTTATGATCGAAGTCAAGGAAAAGAGTTTCAACTAGGAGCATTGTTTGTGACGCCTATCTTGTTCTTCCTTTCACATTTTTTGTTTCCTTGTTTAATTTCCACATCTCTAATTCTGTAATTCTGTCTGAATTTTTTATTTGAATATCTCTCATTTTACTTATCCTTTTTCGGTGATTATTGTGCCTAAATTACGTTTCAGAACTTCCTCTTTAATCTTATTTTGGAACCATTCCAATCCAAGTTTTATAGGCTGAATTCCAGCCTAGAATTGGTGTGTGAATTCCAACCTAGAATTGGTCCAAATTGAAGCAAGATAGGGGGATTTGCATCATTTGGTATCAAATCTTGGTTCTAGGGTGAGTTCATCCATCCTGTTCTACATTTTTGGGTCGAGAGGAGTTGGAGGTTTCCATAATTAGAGCTAATGTTATGGAGGATCGAGAGGCTACTATGACTCGTTTCCTACATGGGAGATAAGGGATGTTGTGGAGTTACCAAATTATGTGGAGTTGGGGGACTTAGTACATCAAGCATCTAAGGTGGAACAAAAATTGAAGAGAAAGAGTGCCATGAGGAGGAGTTCATCAACAAGCAATCCCAATGTTACAACTCAAAGAACTCAAAATAAGTTTGATGAGGCACTTAAGAAAGCAAGGAGTAGTGAGACTAACTACTTCAAGTGTTTGGGAAGAGGTCACATAGCTTCTCAATGTCCAACTAAGAAGACTATGCTACTTAAGGAGGATGGAGAAATAATTAGTGAATCTTCTTCAGAATCTTCACCATCTAGCGATGAAGAGGAAAGAGTGAGAAGTAGATTTGTTCATGATTAGAAGGATGTTGGGTAGTCAAGCAGTTAAGTTGGATGGCTGTCGAAGAGAAAATATTTTTCAAGCGGGGTGCCTCATCTCAGGGAAGTTATGCTCTTTGATCATTGATGGTGGGAGTTGTACAAATATGGCTAGTGCAAGGTTGGTTTCAAAAATGAACTAGGAGACTAAGCCTCACCCGCGACTGTACAAACTTCAATGGCTTAGTGAAGATGGTGAAATGATTGTGAATAGGAAAGTTGAAGTGGGCTTTCCATAGAAAAATATAAAGATTCTATTTTGTGTTATGTGGTGCCTATCGAGGCTTGTTATTTTCTTCTTGGGAGACCTTGGCAATTTGATAGGAAAGTCATGCATGATGGTTTCACCAATAAGTTAACTTTTGTGCATAAAGATCACAAAACTACTCTTGTACCATTGGCGCCAAGAGAAGTTAGTGAGGATCAATTAAAAATGACAAAGAAAAGAAAAGTAGAGAAAAGAAAAAGAGAAAGAAAAGAGAAAAGAAAAAGGCAAAAAAGGTGGAATAGAGAAAGAGAGAAAAAAATCAAATTTTTTAATAAAAGAAAAAAAAAGTGAAAAGGGTTATGCAACTGAGAAAGGCAATACTCTTATTGTTTTTTTAGTAAATAGTGTAATTCAAAGGGTGCATGTCCTACTAAGTCTCTTCCAAAAGAGGTTTCTTCTTTGTTGTAGAATTTCGAAGATGTCTTTCCTAAAGAAGTGGCTCAAGGTCTACCCCTTCTTAGGGGCATTGAGCATCAAATTGATCTCATTCCAGGAGCTTCATTGCCTAATAAGCCAACCTATCGAAGAAATCCTTAAGAAACCAAGGAGATTCAAAAGCAAGTTGAGGACTTGATGCAAAAGGGGTGGGTTAAAGAAAGCTTGAGTCCATGTGCATTTCCTAGTCATTCTAGTCCCTAAGAAAGATGGAACTTGGAGGATGTGCACAAATTGTAGAGCCATCAATAACATCACGGTAAAGTATAAACATCCCATTCCTAGGTTAGATGACTTGTTGGATGAATTGTATGTTACTTGTGTCTTCTCTAAAATTGACTTGAAAATGAGATATCATCAAATTAGAATTAGAGAAGGAGATGAGTAGAAACTAACCTTTAAAACTAAATATGGGTTGTATGAATGGTTGGTTATGCCCTTCAGGATAACCAATGATCCTAGTACCTTCATGGGATTAATGAATCATATGTTCAGGAAATTTATAGGAAAGTTTGTTGTGGTCTATTTTGATGATATTCTTATTTATATCAAATCTTATGATGACCATGTTATGCATTTGAGGTGTGTTTTGGAAGCACTTCGGTGTGAGAAATTGTATACTAACATGGAAAAATGTGTGTTCAGTATGGACCATGTCATTTTTCTTGGATTTATTATTAGCTCACAAGGAGTGTAAGTTCATCCACAAAAAGGTGAAAGCCATTCAAGATTGGCCAAGCCCCAAAAATATAAGTGAAGTAAGGAGCTTTCATGGCTTAGCAAGTTTCTATAGGAGGTTTGTTAGAGATTTTAGCACTTTGGTTGCACCTCTAAATGAAATTGTTAAGAAAAATGTTGTTTTTGAATGGGTGATCAGCAAGAGAAGGCTTTTACTGCTTTGAAAGAAAAGTTAACTAAAGCTTTTGTTCTCATTTTGCCTGATTTGGCTAAATCCTTTGAGCTTGAATGTGATGTATCTTGGGTAGGCATAGGGGTTGTGTTGATGCAAGAGGGGCATCCAATTGCATATTTTAGTGAGAAACTGAATGGGGCTACTCTTAGCTATTATACATATGATAAGGATTTGTATGCCTTAATTAGAACTTTGTAGGCTTGGCAACATTATCTCTTGCCCAAGGAATTTTTTATTCATAGTGATCATGAGTTTTTGAAATACTTGAAAGGACAATGAAAGTTGAACAAGAGGCATGCGAAGTGGGTGGATTTTCTTGAATAATTCCCCTATGTGATCAGGCATAAGAAAGGTAAGAATAATGTGGTCATTGATGCACTCTCCCGCAGGCATGCATTATTGTCTACCCTTGAAACTAAGTTTCTTGGTTTCAAGTGCATTAAGGAATTGTATGAGCATGATGCTGACTTTTCTGATAAATATCAACCGTGTTCTCATATTGCATCTGATAGGTATTTTAGGCATGACGAGTATTTATTAAGGGACAAGAGACTTTGTGTGTCTAAAGGTTCAGTTAGGGACTTGCTTATTAGAGAGGTACATAAAGGGGGATTAATGGGCCACTTTAGGGTACAAAAGACATATGACATCTTTCATAAGCACTTCTATTGGACTCACATAAAGCACGATGTGCATAAGTTTTGTGATAAATGTCTTGTTTGCAAGAAAGCTAAATCCAAGGTCATGTCACATGGTTTGTATACTCCATTGCCAGTTACTGAACATCCTTGGTTGACATTTTCTTGGATTTTGTTCTAGGTTTGCCTCGGTCCAAGGGAGGAAAGGACTTATGTGGTTGACAAGTTTTCTAAGATGGCTCACTTCATAGCATGCAAAAAAGTAGATGATGTTTTTCATGTTGTTGATTTGTTGTTCAAGTAGGTGGTAAGATTGCATGGTTTACCTAGGAGTATTGTAAGTGATCGAGATTCCAAATTTCTTAGTCAAAGCTTATGCTAAGAGGAAATGGTCATTAATGCTTGTAGCTGGTTTTGAGACCTGGACCTCATGCTTAATTGTGTCTCACTTAACCACTAAGGAATTTTAGTTATGCTTATAGTGTTGAGATTTTATTTTTCTTTTATTTTCTGCCAAGTGCATGAGAACTAATTTGTATAAATCATTTTTTAAGTGAATAGACAAGGGACTTTTGTTGGGTTTTATCATTGAAGTGTGAGAATTGTTTCTCCTAGGGTTCTTCCTTGAACCATTTGATCTTATCAAGAATTGCTCAATTATTGTGGTGATCCTCAAGGCTTATCAAACATCATTGTTTGTGACACCTGTCTTGTTCTTCCTTTCACATTATTTGTTTCCTTGTTTAATTTCCGCATTTCTAATTTTGTAATTCTGTCTAAATTTCTTATTTTCATATCTCTTGTTTTACTTATCCTTTTTCAGTGTTTCTTATGCCAAAATTGCATTTCAAAACGTCCTCTTTTACCTCGTTTTAGAATAGTTCCAATCTGAGTTCTATAGGCTGAGAAACATATAAAAGTTAATGATACATATTTGGCTTAATTGGTGTGTGAATTTCAACCTAGAATTGGTCTGAATTAAAGCAAGGCAGGGGGATTTACATCAGGTCCAGACAAGTAAAGCATTAACTCTTTTTTTATTATGTTTCTATAGTTTATTATGTATTTTTATTGGTTTGTGTTGTCGGTATGTGGTTGGGTGCACATGCTGGTTGTGTTACTGATAATAATAATGTATTTTGGGGTTAATTGCTTTTTATGGTTTGTTAAAGATGCCTTTTTCGATGAAGGTTAGTCAGGGGGGAAATTTTGTTCTTGACCCCGTTTAAAAGTATATTAGTGGTGACAAAACATTGTTGCTTGACATAGATGAGAACAAGTGATCTTTCTTTGAATTGGTTGGTGTAACACCCTAAAATATTATTAGTAATTATAATTGATGTTTAATTTTATTTATTGTGTTGTTTTATCCTTGTTTTATTTTCAAGGATGTTAGTTTAGTTATTAGAGGGGTGTGGGTAGTTAAGACTTTAGCTTCTCAAAGAATCCTCTCAAGGAAGCTTCACAAAGAAGCCTCACGAGAAAGCTTCTCAAGGATGTTGCCTAAAGCTGTCTCGGTAAAAGCACTCTCATGTATTCGTTAACCGTTGAATCTTCTCGAAAGTTGGTTTGGAGGTTCATAGGACAGATGTGCACGATCTGACCATTGCGATTTGCGATATGTCTTCCGGTGTGTGAGAAACACTTGAGTGTTTCAAGTCTTATTTTTCATGTAGCCTTGAAAAACAGCCATTCCTTTCTCCTTCTTTCTTCCAAAACCCTTCCCCAACATCCCAAGCTTCTTCTTCACCACCCACAACCACCAGTAGCCACCACAAACTGCCATAGTTCTCCATTGAAACCCCACACCGAGAGGAACCCTTCAATCGGAGTGGAATCTTCTAAACTTGTCTCGCGATTTCGGTAGAGAATGAAGCCCAATCTAACCTTCGCAGTTTTCTTCGAGATAACCATGATTCTACGCTTGTTCCTTGTTAGATTCAGCTCTTTGCATCTTTTCTTACTTTTGAACCACCATTGTATGTTTTTATGCTTCCTTTGAAAAACCCTAGAGAAAAAGACTTTGTAAAAGCTATCTTTTTATGAAATGGGTGTTATTTTCGCGACCTTCACTGAACCCTGATCACATTGGCATGATCGGAATTTTAAAATGATGTTCCTTTTGTAGAATGCAAAACGCCCTTAGCCTTTTCATGTAGTGACATGCGTATTTGACTCAGAATATTATTGTTATCCTTATTTCTGAAATCCATAGTAATTTCCTTCGTTTTGGTGTAATAGAGACTTGCGTTGGACCGACAAGCGTGAACGAAAGAGAGGCCTCTAAGTGATGCAAAGAGGAACCGGCGGGGAGCTCACGATAGGTGAGGGGAGTTTATTATAAAATTTACCGTTTTGACACCATAGTTAGGGTCAGGAAACCTAGCTACGAGAATATATGTCTGTCCCTGTTGCATGTTGATTTTCCTTTGTAGAAAACCACATTTTTAACTAATGGAATGCGATATAATTGTTATTGATGGCATGCTGGTTTTCAAGAAAAACTATGTTTTTTTATGAATGGGATGCGATATATTTATTGTTGATGAATGAAATTATTGTCTTTATTTGACTTTTGTTGTTTGAAGACCTAGGGAGTGTGAATCTCAGGCAAGAAAGAAATATGTATATGCGGAATGCGACTTACTGTTGATGTTGCTATTGATGACTTTAATTGATATGTGGTGATGTTGATATTTATGATGATATTGATTTGAGATGACGTTGCCAATGAAGATCATGTCAACATGAATTGATGTTCTTATTGATGATTATGTGAATATGAAATGAGGTTGTTGTTGTTGATGATGATGTCATTGAGATGAGATGATGTTTATGTTGAGAATGATATTAAAATGGAATGTTGATGATGTTGGAAATGCATTGAGATGTGCATGTTGTGTATGTTCATGGGGGGTGCAGTGACCTTGTCGGATGTCCCTTGTGTGGGAAACTAGAGTGGTTAAAGAATTTAAGCATTTTTGAGGGGATGCTTAAGCGCTTTAATTCATCCATGGTCATGTACTTGACGACACCCATGTTTCATACATTGGATGTTGTGTATGTTCGTGGGGGGGGGGGGTGCAGTGACCTTGTCAGATGTCCCTTGTTTGGAAAACTAGAGTGGTTAAAGAATTTAAGCATTTCTAAGGGGATGCTTAGGCACTTTAATTCATCCATGGTCATGTACTTGACGACGCCCACATTCATACATCGTATGTTGTGTATGTTGGACCTTGTGGCCTCAATAATCTTAAGAGGGATAGGCTTAGAATGCAGAAGAAGCAACAAAAATCAATTTAATAATGTTCTTTAAACATGCAAGGAAAAATTGATTGCAATAACATAAATGAGATAAGGGAAGAGAGAATGCAAACACAGTTTTATACTGGTTCAGAAAATTCCGTGCCTACGTCCAGTACTCAAGTAACCCACTTGAGATTTCCACTATCTTTGTAAAATCCTTTACAAAGTCTGAACCATACAGGGACAACCCATCCCTTATGTTCAGATGCTTTACAACAAGAGACTCACAGTCTCTTAGCCAATCTCATTGAATAAGAAGAATGGAAGAAGAATTCTCTCTTGAAGAGAAGAATATTACAATTGAAGTCCATGTAAGAATCCTTATAGATTTTGCAAGTGTTTGGCCAAGGATTTCTTTTGAGAGAGCATTTGACAATGAAGTTCTTTTGGAATCTCTCTCATTGTCTTTTAAGAGGATAAAACATTTTGGACTAGCAAAAATCTCTCAATCTTTTGAGAGGATAAAACATTTTGGCCAAGCAAAAAACTCTTTTCAATTTCGTCCCAAGTCACACATATATATATAGGCCTTTGATGGCCATTCAAAATCCAAATGATAAGATGCGACTGCTGGCGATATTCCTTGAAAATCCTCTCTGGTAATCGATTACAGCATTGGTGTAATCGATTACACAGTTGTTTTTCTTGAACAGTTGTGACTCTTCATTTAAAATTTGAATTCCCAACGTTCAGAGTCTCTGGTAATCGATTACATATGATGTGTAATCGATTACACTTGGGTGGTAATCGATTACATGTGCCTTGGATGACTTGAAACCTTTTGTATTGAGGCAAGGCTTGGTCTTTAGTGAATCTTGAAACAAGGCTTTGTTTGTTGAAGCAATCTTGAATTATTTTTGAAGCAAATGCTTATCATTTGAAGCAACCTTGTTTGATTCTTCTTTGGCATCATCAAAATCATCATACATTCACATTCTCTCCCTTTTTGATGATGACAAACATGTGATTTCTTCTCGACATCATCAAAGCTTGCATGATTTACATTCTCCCCCTTTCTCAAGCAAATTCTTCTTGACATCATCAAAGTCTTCATGATTTACATTCTCCCCATTTTTGATGATGACAACCACCTGTAGGTTAGGAGCAACAACAAAGAAAATATCTATTTGCATATAGTTTACACCCCCTAGGTTTTACAATGATTGCTTATATGAGACAATTGAAGATTTCATATTTTTCATATATAAAAAGTTGTTTCATAAAAAATAGATAATTTTTCCTTACTATTTTATCCTATGTCTTTCTCTCCCCCTTTGTCAACATAAAAAAGAAATCATGAATAGAGAGGAGAAAAATGTTACCACTTGTTGCAATGTATAAAAATCAAGTGATACCAAAAGACATTAAAACAAACATTCAATATTAATTAAGCAAAAACAAGTACAATAACACATCAATCAAAAACACAATCAATCAAACATACAATCAAAATCAATCATAATAAAAAACAATTATCAAAGACAATCAACATAACTATCAATCATAATCATCAATGACAATAAAAAATTTAAGCACAAAACAAGCATTAAAACTCAATCAAAAGTTATCAATCATAGACAAAAATCATCAAAGGTAATCAATCAAAGACAAGTGACCTGTTGGTATCATTTGATATTACTTGTTGGGCTTGTTGATCAAGTGGCCTTTGCTTGTTGTCTCCATAAATCACATATTCACTATCTTAGGATTCACTTTTCTTAGGGAGAAATGTGACCTTTGTTTGTTGTCTTCATAAATCACATATCCACTTATCTTGGGGAGAAATATGAATAAACTATGATGCATGCCATGTGTTTGGAGAAATTGCTATCAATGTATCGACTTTTCTCTTCTCCGTTTTCATAGTCTTTCATCATGATACCCAGACTTATGATTTTATTCTCTGAATCACTTGAAGAATTTATGACATATCTTCCCAAGTGATTTATCCTTTCTTTTCTTTCTTCTCTTTGAAATTCCTCTTGTCAGATTTTTCATGTGCCCAGATTGATCACATTCAGGATTTTGGGGCTAAGGAGGAATCTTCTTCTTTCTTCTTTCATCATCATCTTCTTTCTTCTGTAGTTTTTGTTATATGTAGTTGCATTTCTCTCAACCATTGTAGGAATAAAGGAATCAAATTCAATGGCTTCCCATATCTTTAAATCTATGGCTTCTTTAAAGATCTACATTCGGGTTTTCCAATAATGATAACCCTCACCATTGAACATAAGAGCCTATTGATAGAATTTCCCTCAGGAAATGGAAAGTTGGATGAGGCCATATCTATTCTTGAAGTTTTTAAACTTTATACAAGAATCCTGCTCTGATACCACTTGTTGGACCTTGTGGCCTCAATAATCTTAAGAGGGATAGGCTTAGAATGCAAAAGAAGCAACAACAATCAATTTAATAATGTTCTTTAAACATACAAGGCAAATTGACCTTGTCGGATGTTGTGTATGTTCGTGGGGGGGTGCAGTGACCTTGTCGGATGTCCCTTGTGTGGAAAACTAGAGTGGTTAAAGAATTTAAGCATTTCTAAGGGGATGCTTAAGCGCTTTAATTCATCCATGGTCATGTACTTGATGACGCCCACATTCATACATCGTATGTTGTGTATGTTCATGGGGGGGTGCGTTGACCTTGTCGAATGTCCCTGGTGGGGGAAAATAGAGTGGTTAAAGGATTTAAGCATTTTTGAGGGGATGCTTAGGCGCTTTAATTCATCCATGGTCAGGTACTTGATGACGCCCATGGTTCATACCTCATATGACACGGGAAATAATATAAAATGTGGAAATATGTACTTTGTACTAGGGGGTGTGTCACCTGGTAGGGAACTCCCTTGTGGCCCAGGCTGATCACCGAGGGGGAGGGAGTTACGATGCACGACTAGGTGGCCTCGACAAATACTGCATGGTTTCCTAAGTGAGGTGTCGTGTGGACACGCTTAGGCTATTTCCTTGGTATTGGATACAGTACGTACCATATTGCATTTGAGAGTTGAGGTCAGGTGCGTGCATCATTTTGAGCAGTCTTGATTGGATCCATGGATGGATGATGAATAATTGTTGAATGTGGGTGTTGAATAATGAATGTTGTGTAAGCTCATGATGTTTGCCTATGTTTTCTTGCTAATTGTGATTATTTGGATTTAGCATTGGTTCTTTTTATAATGAACTCACCCTTGCAATTTTGTATCGTGTGGTTGATACCTGTGATGATCGCAAACCTTGTTCATGGGAGCAGAATGACAACAATAGGGTGCAGGAATGAGATTCTATTGAGGAGTCGCCAAGCCGACGTGGTGACATTGGGATTATTTTGGGAGAAAGTTGTGTTTTGTTAATCAACTCCTCCATAGTTGGTTCATTATTCCTTTTGTTGAACTAAAGATGTAAATTCAGATTTGTATGAACAGATTTTAATTTCCATTATGTGTATGAAGTGTACTGGGTTACTATTCCTATATATATATACACATTCTCTTAAGTAAATGTGTATGGTTTGGTGAATGTATGTCAAGACAAAAATTATCTTTATTTTCATATGCAAAAATTAAGGGAGTTTTTATTTAAAAATTGAATTTATCGCGGTTTAGGATGGTGATATCATAGCGACGAGGCGGGTCGTTACCGTTGGCATTCTGAAGGATGACATTAAATTTACGGGTGAGTTTAAGCTATAGTGGATTGGGACTAATGATGCTAGTCTAAAAGAGTTAGCCTTTGATAGCCATGCTCTTGAGTTGGAAAATTTTGCCTTGAGTCGTAACACCCAAGTGATAGTTTATGTGGAGAAGTTGAATAATAGAGGGGTTGTTGTTATTGTGGGTGATGTGGTAGCACCTACTGATGGGGAGGAAAGTGTTGGGAATGAAGTTGTTGTTGTTATTGTTAGTGAGTATGGTGGTAGTGATACTGAGTCTAATGAAGGTAGTTCTGAAAGTGGGTCTAAGAATGATAATGAGGATGCTCCTTTTGAAGATAGAGAAGATGAGAGAGCAATTGCGATTGATGATGATTTTGATAATGAGGATGAACCTTTATTTAACCTGATTTTGAAGAAAAAAGGCAAAAAAAGATTCTCATTTTTTATCTAGTGGTGGTGATCCGAATGTAGAAGAAAAATATGGTGAATTGAGTGAGAGATATGAAATTGAAGAGCTTTATAGTGTTGGATCTGAATTTGATGAAGAAGACATACATAAGTTTGTCAGATATAGGAAAGAAGAGGTGAATAGAGATGTTCAGTTCAAGATTGGTATGAATTTTTGCAGCTTACTAGAGTTCAAAGAAGCAATTGTTGAGCATTCTATAATGAATGGGAGACAAGCTGTGTTTTGACCAAATGAAAAAGTGAGGGATAGGGCCAAGTGCAAAGACAAATATGGGTATAAGATTTTTTGTAACAAGGTTAGGAGGAGTTCCACTTATAGGATTAAGACCTACAAACCAAAACATCATTGTGGAAGGGTTTTTAGCAACAAGAATGCCAACTCTAAATGGGTGTTGAGAATTGCTATAGAGAAGTTAAAGTCCAATCATGATATAAAACTAACACAAATAATGGATGTTATGAGGTTTAAGTATGGTATTGGCATAAGTTTGGTTGTTGCCTTGAAAGCCAGGATGATTGCTAAAGCAATAGTGGATGGGGATGCTATTAGACAATACTCTTATCTAGAAGCTTACGGTGAAGAGCTCAAGCTTGTATGTGAAGGGAAAAACTACAAACTTATATTAAAAAGACCACCAGGGTTATTGCTACCTAGGTTTGGGAGCTCTTATACGTGTCTAGAAGGTAGTAAATTGACCTTTAAGCGTGTTTGCAAACCCATAATAGGTCTTGATGGGTGTCACTTGAAGAGTAAGTTTGGAGGGCAACTATTGATTGTTGTTGGTAGAGATCCTAATGATCAATATCTCCCTATAGCATTTCCTTTGGTTGACAATGAAACAAAGATTCATGGAAGTTGTTTTTGGAGCTTCTTATAAATGATATTAGAGACAAAGAAGCCAACAAATGGATATTCATCTTTGATTCACAAAAATGTTTGTTACATTTGAATCACTACATTCTTTTAAATCTACATTTCTCATTGATCAACTATACTTTCATGTTTTTTTATTTGCCTCTATTTCAGGGATTGGTTCAAACACTACAAGAAACGAGAGCTAGTGATGAGAACCAATTTTGCTTGAGACATTTGTATCAAAGTTTCAAGAAACAATTTGGTGGAGGCACACTTCTCAGAGATTTAATGATAGGTGCAACAAAAGCAACATATAAGGAAGCATAGGAAGACAAGATGACTCAGATTAAGGAGGTGAATGAACAAGCATATGATTGGCTGATGAATACAGTTGACCAAAATGCATGGTGTAAGCATGCATTTTCTCATTATCCTAAATGTGATTTGTTGTTTCAATAGCACCATCTTGGTAGCAAGGGAGAAACCAATAATTACATTGTTTGAGTGGATTAGATCATACTTAATGGCTAGGTTTGTTACACAATAGGAAAAGTTAGAAAGATATAAGGGTGAAATTATGCCTAAACCTATGAAGAGGTTGGATTGGGAAAATGAACAAGTCGTATCTGGACTACTGTGTATTCTAGTCATAAGAAATTGGAGGTTACTCGTGCTTTAAATGGTGACAAGTTTGTTGTTGACTTGATTGATAATTCTTGTTCTTGTAACTTTTGGGGCGTAGTAGGTTTTCCATGTCATCATGCAGGGGTAGCATTACAGTATGGTGGCTATAAACCTAAAAAATTTGTGCATGAGTATTATAGTAGAAAATTTTATGAGGTTTGTTATTCACATGAGGTGTCTACTACGAATGAACAAAGGTTGTGGAAAAATGATAGAAATCCTACTTCTATTTTGCCACCTAAGTATAAGAAGGGTCTAGGTAGACCTAAAAAGATAAGGAGAAGGGAACCCGATGAGGATCCCAATCCCACTAAATTGAGCGGAAAAAAACAACCAAGTACTAATGTAAAAGTTGTGGGAAAATTAGCCACAATTAGAGGAAGTGTGATTTGCCTCCTCCAATTGTTGAGGAACTAGAGAATAACTGTAACATCCTAGAAATTTATACCCGGAGTTTTCGGAAACGATGTATTTTGAATGATTATATATATATATATATATATATATATATATATATATATATATATATATATATATAAGTGTTATTCAGTGTATATGCATATATGTTCTTGGTAGAAGTAGGAATAGCGGGGGCAAGATACGCGGGTTAGACTAATTAAGGAAGAGAAATCCATAACTGGGAGGTTATGGGTTAATTCTTAATTAATTAGTTTAAAAATCATCATTTTGCGTGCAACTTAAAATTTAACGAAACCAACCTCTGAACCACGCTCGAGGTTTTATTCTGAGCGTTTTGATATATATATTGGTTACTTTCGAAAACTGGCCCCGACGGACGCAGAGAAACGCGAGAAACTGGAACCAGAGAAACGGCACGCAAACCGAGGCAGGATTTTAGCGTTTCAAAGGTCAGATTTTTCTCACTTTTATGACTGAGTATGGGTCACAGTCAAAAAGAGAAAGTGGGCCCTTCTTGCTCCACTCAAATGGAGACATGTGGCATTGCTTAAATAAAATAATAAGAAAAGAGGAAAAAGTTTTTTTAAAAACCAAAAAGCCACTCTCTCTCACTTCACTCAGCAGAAAAATTGCAGAAGCCTTCTCTCTCCCTCTCCCTCACGTTGCCTTTCTTTCTCCCTCATTCTCCATTGAAGCTCCAAACAAAGCTTCAACCTTTGGTGCCCATTTCTGCTCCAAATCGTGAAAGGAGGGCGTTTTTGGAGTCGTGAAGTGCGTGGCTACGAGTGGGACTTCGAAAATTCAGGTTTGGGTGGACTTCTTTCTCCTTTGATTTTCGTGGGTATGGGGTTTTGGGAGATATGATGGGTAGTTTTGTTAGTTTTCTGCTTCATGATGGATTTTGTGAAGACTCTTGTTGAAAGCTTGTTGAAATTGCCATGTTTGGATGAGTTAAACATACCCATTCTGTTTTAGGGTTTTTTTGATGATATTTGTGATGTTTATATGCTGAAATTGCTCATGGAAAACTGTTAGAAATGAAAGGTAGAGTTAACCTAGGGTTGGAAAGTGAGAATGTGGTGTTATGAGTGGAAAAAGAGTGAGGCTTTGAGAGTTGGAAGGTTAAGTCTGAATTCTATGGTAAATCGAGGTTAAAGTGAGTTAATCCTAGCTTGAAATGTCATTTAGGACTTATGAGAAAGCTTGGACTGTGCTAGAGAGAAAAACAAAATGACCAAAGTGAACAAAGAGCCATTTCTAGTGCAAATTTGGGTGTTGAAGAGTCAAATTTTGATTCGGTGAGATTTTAGGTGTAAATCCAGTTTGAACAAGTCTAAATAGATGTTATGGACTGGTGTGAGGTGAGAGTTTGCTTCAAATTTACCTCATTCTAAATTTCACTTTTCAAACCTTGAAAATCCATTAAAATGAGGGGTTTTGGACACCTAGATTTTGTGTTGCTGTGGTTTGAAGCTTGACTTTGGTTTAGACATGATTGATACATGATTTGGGACTTGTAGGATTTGATTTGGGCAAAATTGGATGAAGGGAAGTGTGGTTTTCGAAATATGCTCTTTGTGCAGATTTTGTTGTAAAATTGTGCAGCAGAATTTTGCACAAGTGCAGAAAAATCCATGTATTTGCTGGTTGTGGAAAGAGTAATGTAAAATGAGTTCTGGATGTTTGCTAGTAGATCCCAACGGTCACAATGTAGGCTTATGTACTAAAGACTTCCAGTAAAATTTTCGAGTCGATCCAACGGTTAATGAACCGGAACGAAAGAATTGTTACTGGGGTCTTTAAGTGAGAAAAGCTGTGTTTTGGTTGGTGTTTTGGCAGAGTTTTCTGCCTTTACTCTATTTTGCTTGGCTGTGATAGCTTGTGCTGTTTGAATGTTGTTTTGCTTGGATGTTGTGGAAGCTTGGGAGGATTGATGGGGACCCGGTGTTGAGAGAAACGAGGATATGGGCTACGTGAGAGTACGTGAGCTCAGTTGGAGGTGGGCAACAGGGGATGGTGGGTTTATGCGCGCATTGTGGATGTGGAAAACTTGTTGTGCACCATCGCCCGATCGCCACCTAGTACCACATGTGATGGGTACCCCATAATCCTACAAGCTTGAGATGAGGAAGTGTTGAAGGGTGAAACTTCCTGCTTTTATTGTTGACCACAGAGTGGTACCTGGAGATATGTCGCGGGGGTCAGGAGACCTTGGGGACGTCAGGTGGGGTGCTATTGCCCAAAACCAAGCTTGACCAATCCCGACCCAACCCGGGCATAGTCGGTCAGTGAGAACCTGTGATGTACCTAAACAGGCGAGCTCCTGGCAGTCAACAGATAAAAGGAACAAAGACCACAAAGCAAGGAGGCTTGTGGTGGCTGGCCAGCTGTGAATTTTGTGTGATATGTGGATTATGGCCTCTGGTAATCGATTACTAAGGGTGAGTAATCGATTACAAGCCTTAAAATTGAAGACAGGAGACTAAGATGGTCTCTGGTAATCGATTACCAAGGGGTGTAATCGATTACCAGGCTTGAAAACGAAGTCAGGAAACTAAGGGAGCCTCTGGTAATCGATTACCAGCCTGTGTAATCGATTACACAGAGGGATGGGTCACTGGTAATCGATTACCAGGTATGTGTAATCGATTACACAGTGCATTTTTGCATATTTCATGTCCTGAGGCTGTGTAATTCAAGTTTAGCCTCTGGTAATCGATTACCAAGGCTGTGTAATCGATTACCAGAGATGAAAAGCCTTAAGATACTCCTTTTAATGTCATGTAGTGGTTATGAGATGCATTGTGCGGCGGCATAGTTAGATTCTTATGAAAGAGTCTACCCCTTTCTTTTCTTCCTTGTAGATCGTGATGGCGGCGCAGCTAATCCATGATCGAGTAGAGATGGAGTGCCTAGAGGGAGCCTGGGAGACCCTCGAAGGCAACACGAGGTGCCGATTTCGGGGCACCATTCGATTCGCGGCTACTTCTTTGGTGCATCCAGATGAACCTGCACGGACGCTTCAGCGCACGGTGGAGTGGACAGCCTTTTGGATTAGTTTTGTATACTTTTGAGGGTGGGTGTATCTAGGACTGACTGTTAGGTTTACTCTTTTGTTTTTGTATGGGTAGACCTGATGTATAGGAATTTGATGATTGTATACATGTGGCTGAAGCCACCATTATGGACACCTTTGCTCTGGATGACACTATATATTTTGTAAAACTCCCACATTTTGGACAGCTTTAAATGATGAATGCATTTATGATCAATGTTGTTATTTGAAAAGAAAGCATTAGCAACTTTATTTGTAAAAGAGTTTATCGACTGTATTTTATCCTTTTATTTTCACGTGACGACCTAAAGTAATGGCTGGTATATTCTTCCTTTTGAAACAGCAAAATAATTTAGAGGATTATGAGCGGTAAGAAAGAAATGACTCCGAATAGAGTTGTGAACTGGCCATTCAGGACTTTATAGTGAGGATTTTCCTTCTAAACCTAGTTATGGTGAAAAGAGAAAGAAATGAAAAAAGAAAAGAAGAAAAAAAAAATTTACCATGGTTTTTGTTATTTAAATTATTACTATTAAACCAGTCATTAATTTAGGGACGCCACAATAACAACACAGTTCTTGACAGCAGAGTCACTAGGAATGACAACATAGTACATGTTATTCAATCAAGCTAAGAAAGAACTTATCCCTCAACACACGAAAAATGACAAAGATGCAGCAACTAATAAGGAAAGTAACTTGGTAAGTCTCTAATCTTTATTTACATTAGTTAACATCTTTTATATGTTAATTACTTAAAATGACACTTATTATTGGTTTAGGGAATTCAACCAAAAGGTGGTTAGCTGAATTAAAGGAAACAAGCACCTCAAACACAAGCTTCTTCAAATATTGTGAAAAAGAAAAAACAAACCCCTTAACTACAAGCTCCTTCAAAGATTATGAGAAAGACAAAACAGACCCTTTAACCACAAGCTTCTTCAAAGTCTGCCAAACATGCACAACCAACCCCTAATCCACAAGCTTCAAACACTGTCAAAAGTGATAAGTTCGGACCTCAAAAATAATCTTCACCAAAGTCTATCAAAAGTTCAAAGTCTGTGTCACAACCAACTTCTTAATCACAACCTGTTACACATACGTCTTTTGGGACTGCAAAGTCCACCAACTTGGTGAGATTGCAACTGATGTTGAACATCAATTTTGTTGGTCAAATGTGACATTATTAATGTTTTTATATTATATTTGCAAGGAAATGGAACACCTAGCAAAAAAGTCAAGAGGTCTGAAAGATCAATACCTGTTGCATGAATAGCCCCTACTGGAATTCACAGTCTAAAAATGATTTTAGAATTGCAAAAAGGCCAATCTATTAATGATGCCATTCAAAGGAAAATGTTGCAATCAACAAGATTGACTGAAGTGTGTGATAGGCTGGCTTTTCCAAAACAATCAACATCTGGTGTTGTTACTAGTCTTGACAAGGTTATTTCTAATTTGATTGAACCTTTCTGCTTGATGTAACAATGTTCAATACTTATAAACTTTTGACTTTTTGAGTACTCAGCAAAAAGGAGATACAAGGGTTAGGGACAAGGTTGAAGTTGTTAGGCCACCAAAACTAGTGACCAGAAACAAAGTCAAAGTCAAAAGAAGGGACAATCTATCTGAAGAAGTTAGTAGCCTTCCTATCAGGCACAAGGAACACCTAAGAATTAGTAATGTGTGAATGTATGAATACATGAATTTTGATGATGCCAAAGAAGAATCAAACAAGGCCGCTTCAAAGGATAAGCATTTGCTTCAAGATTAATTCAAGATTGTTTCAACAAAAAAAACCTTGTTTCAAAGATCAAGCCTTGCCTCAAAACAAAGGGTTTCAAAGTCATGCAAGGCTATGGTAATCGATTACCAGGACCAGAAGGGAAGAATGAGTTGTTGACAAGGGTTTTGAATTTGAATTTTGAACATGTAATCGATTACCAATGTTTGTAATCGATTACCAGCAACGAAACTCCTGAAATTCAAATTCAAAAGTCATGACCCTTCAAATTATAACTGTGTAATCGATTACACAAACATTGTAACCGATTACCAGTGGAGAGTTTTCAGAAAATCTGTCAGCAGTCACATCTTTTGATTGGATTTGTGAATGGCCATCAAAGGCCTATAAATAGGTGACTTGGGCACGAATTTTGAAGAGAGAGTTTTGCTTGTTCAAAATGTCTTATCCTCTCAAAAGGAAATGAGAGAGATTCCAAGAGAACTTCATTGCCAAATGCTCTCTCTAAAGAAACTCTTGGGCAAACACTTGCAAATCCATTAATAGTTTCTCCATGGACTTCAATTGTAATATCCTTATCTTCAAGAGAGAATTCTTCTTTCTTTCTTCTCATTCAAAGAGATTGATTAAGGGACTGAGGGTCTCTTAAGTTGTAAGGATTCCTGAACACAAGAGATGGGTTGTCCCTGTGTGGTTCAGACTTTGTAAATGGATTTTTACAAAGAGAGTGGAAAATCTCAAGTGGGCTGCTTGAGTACTGGACGTAGACACGGGCTTTGCTGAACCAATATAAAAGCTGTGTTTGCATTCTCTCTTCCCTTATCTCATTTATTTTGTTGCAATCAATTTTGTCTTTCCTGTTTGAAGAACATTATTAAATTGATTGCTACTTCTTCTGCATTCTAAGCCTATCCCTCTCAAGTTATTGAGGCCGCTGGTCTAACATAATGGTCTGGAAGTGAAGATGATTTTTTGAAACCAACATTGAAGAAGACTTATTTTTTTGGTTGTTGGTTGTTTCAAATAGACTTTAAGTAAACTTTATCCATGTAATAATGTCATTTTGGTTGGATTTTTTGTTTGTATCACATGGCTTTGTTAGTAGCCAAAGTTGCACCCTGGTTTAATGTTGCAGGCTTTGTCACTTGTCAGAGATCATGTTCAATACTCTTTCCTTAGTAATTACATTATGACAAGTTTGTTAGTGTCATTATTATTAATGTCATTGTTATGACAAGTTTGTTAATGTCCTAGCATTCTGTTACATTATGACAAATTTGTAAATGTCATTGTTATTAGACTATAATTCTATAATTTGATAGAGACCTCATACAAAATTTTCCAATTTAATAAGGACCTCATACAATGTTGTGCAATTTGATAGGGGCTTTTTAC